>NC_060207.1:138044166-138407500 GCF_021130785.1 Homalodisca vitripennis
GGTTTTTATAAGTCTAAATTCTTTTATAAACATAAACAAATTTTAAATATGAGACCTTGTATAATTCCCTCTTTATTAGCATCATAAGTTGTTACAGTAATGTAAATATGTATATGTAATCCGAATTAAATCCCAATAGTAAGCAAAAAGTTTGTCTATATGTTCCTACAAGAGGTTTAGATTAATAAATATTGTTGTACTTGATTATCTAAAAACTGTAAAAATGTTTACTTCTTTTTATAACTCACATATCCAAGTTAGCTGTTAAAAATGCGAACAAATACTCGTATAATACCACCTTACTTGAATATACCTCACAGGTGTACATCTCCGACATGCTAATCTAGATGTATCATTACGGTTATGTTTATCTGGATTAATTAATACATAAATGTTAATAACAGTAGTAGTAACTGACTAAGAATTTGAACAAACCGTCATTAGACCCATCCATTGATAAGTGTCAATAGTAAAACAGGTTTGTTTTCAGCTCTCAATTTAATAAAGTAAAGTGGAATACACACAAGTCAAGCACTAGAGAGACGTCAGGTTTTGGAATAGATTTTAAGTTGGTAACACTCATGTATTCAATTTGTTGAAATGGTTATAAAACATGAATACTCCAGCTGTTAAGCTAATGCTTCCCGTACGTGTATAAAATAAAATAAAATAAAGGAGGAGTTTGGAAAAGTGTATTACTTAAATTGGGTAATAACTTTTTTAGTTCTGTGTCACACGGTCTTTTTCAGAGTTTCCTAAAACATACAAAATCTTTATTATTGATCGACTACGTGTTTAAATAATCGCTCACGTACATTAAGTTACATATAAATTTATTTATTAAAATAGTAATACAATTTCTTTCTCTGACAATATGAAAACAAAAGCCGACCGATTGTTATGGTGGATGAAGCCATAATAGAAGAAGAAGAAGAAACCATCAAGTTCCTTAGGGTGCACCTTGATTAAGGGTACGATGTTATGTGATATCATAACTGTTACAAGTGTAAATAGTGTCTTCTAATTGGAAAAATTACTTTCGACACAATTGTGTTCAACAAAAGAGGCCATACACGACTAATTATCGTGGACTCGAGAGAATTAGTTTTCCAGCCAGAAGGCAGACGTTGAAACTGAAACATAATCCAATTGTTTCGTTCTACATTTCCTGTGCTTATTAGCCTATCCAGTGAATTTCGCGTGGTTCTAATTATACTATTTGGTCTGTTTTAAACTATAATGTCAGATCTGCCACTTTGTATACTGTAGGCATGATGTTTGAAACCCTGATATGCTATGGGTTCTTAAATTGGGTAAATTTAATTCAAGGTGTCTGTGTCATGGAACTCGGGTAGTGTGACTGGTCCTTGACGGTTGAACACTGAGCGATTTTATCCTTATCCTATCCACCTAGAAATGCTGTCATGGATGATGCTTTGGAAGTCACCTCAAGTAACTATGTAGTATACACAAGGGTAACAAACTATAAAGTAACCATAAACCATCGTATAGAATAGCGAGTTTAAGTAAATTAATGATGAGTTACAGTATTGATTTAAGAAGTTTATCCTGATAGAACGACAATAAAACAGCTAGCTACCACTCCCACACTGACTCTGATTCGTCGCCACCTTGTTTTCAGTTGTCTATGCCATTGGTTGGTTGCCATGCATATGAATTTTACCACGGTTTGTTATAATTAATTTATTTTAACCTATATTTAAGTCATGTTAGATTAGTTTTCCACCTGAGAAAGAGTTCAAATTGCAAGTCTCAAAAAGTGGTGTATTGATTTTTTAAAACTTTCACTGGTATGACTAATCATTCTCCGCACAAATAAAAAGTTTAAACAAAGCATATTAGTTTTGTAGTTTATTTTGTGAATAAAAATTATTCTATACGTAATAAAATGAATAAATCTAGTAAACACATTTTACTAATTATAAGTATTCTTTTAAAAAAGTCAATAAGTATCAACCTAGCAAGAACGTGTGCTGTACTCCTAGAGTATATACTTTATAACTAGGTAACTACTCTTAAGCAAGGGACTGACTGTCAGCTGTGCTTTATTTAGTTGATAACGGTGGAAGGTAGAAAAAAAGGTAAAAATACCAAATGTTAAACGTATTATACATCACGTTTTTGACATCCTTCAACCGAACTATCAAACACACATTTAAATAATGTTTATACCAGGGGCAGCAAACGGGATGAAGAGAAACACCTTATTAATATATAATGCACACGCGCTATTTTTCACTCAGAAGCAAATTGTGACGTCTTCTACCAGGAAACTGCTTTCAGTTCTAATGAATAAGAACATATATTTCATGTTTAATACTAAGAAATTTTATGTTCTGTTTTATACATAGTTAAAAAAAATGTATGGAAAAACTTGAACACAGATAAAAGTTACGGTACAGAGATATATCCGAAAACCTCGTTTCCACTTTTAATAAAAAAAGTACGGGTTGCTTCTGTAAAATACTGTTTAATTAAACCGTATACATCAGGAATGTTCCTGTAAGGTTTCACTGGTCGGGTGACAGTATAAACCTGACAGCTAATAGACAGGTTATCTCACCAGTGTTAAGTTATATCACGTGCTGCTGTAATATCAGGGTTAGTGGATAGTTGTAGGTAGGTCTTAAGCTCCTAACCAAGTTCATTCCGGATAACATGAATTTTTAAGGATTTGCAGTTAACAGAAGCCTGCAGTAGTTTATTAAGCTACACAGTTATTGGGAAAATCCAGTTATTTGTGAAATACATCTAATTAAAAAATTAATGTGCGTCTAAATGCTCCATCGATTAACATAAATTAATTTAAATAATCTGCAAAATGGAAGTGCTCTCATTTACTAAGAACAAATACAATTTACTTTCAATTGCTTATGCGTGGGTGATGAATTTACTAATACAAGTGTTTATTTATATTGGACAAAAAGTCAAAAGTAAACAGTAAGTGATGAACGTTTATGATTTGTTACAAAAATACAAGGCTTAGTCATCTAAAACACACTTTATTAACATAAAGTTAAATTAGTTTAGTTATCTTCAGATTCTGTTGTAATGTGGCACATTAAAGAATGAAATACAACTAAGTGGCTAGGATACGTTTAAATACATACATTTGTAAGAACATTAACTTATCATTAGTTGATGTAATCAAAAACACGTTTATTTTCGATCATGATTTATTACACAACTTGGTAAACAATAAAATATTTACTGTTACGAAATAACGATAACTGAGTCCAATATAATATCGATATATTTTGTTTTACGATCATCTTGAGACCCATAAGACTCTGGACTCCTAGTATGCTATTTCTTCTTGGTACTTTTATTTTACTGCATTATTTGAAATAACGAGTAGAAATAAATGAACTAAATAAATGACATCTATTTTCATCTATTATGATTATAATAGCGTTTAGCAATGACACCTATTAATTCATTGGGGTTGAATAGCTAATAAGGAGTTGATCAATCGAGTCGTTCTGTATTGACGTTTTACTTATTTCAGCAAAATTCTAAAATTCAATAAATATAGTTAAACTCAACAAGTGCGAATAGATTATTGGCAAATGAATATTTCATATTTTAGTTTTTTCCACTATTTTCAATAACATTTATGAATCCTAAAATGGATGAAACAAAAATATAAGTTTGACTCTTCTAGTTTATTAGTGACATAAGATGACTGTGTACTAATTAAAATCGATGTAAATGATACCATAATTTATATTTAAGTTACACGCATACTTTGAAAAATTACGCTTACATTATTCAAACCTTGCACTAAAAAAATATTTGTAACAATTTTAGTGCTTTTTACATAGGCTGTTCAAGTGCTGTAATAAACTGTTAGGTTTTACTCACTATTTCTACCACTTGTGCCATGTATAATTAAAACCTTTATTACTTTCTTTATCACAAAACTTAAATTATATTAACTTAAAAGTTAATTCTTAGTTTGTGAGAAAAGGAGAATAGAAATAGAAAAGGAATAAAATAGGAACAAGGAATACAAATAGAACAAAAAAGAATACAAATAGAAAAGTAGAAAAGGAGTTTGTGAAACCTTTCAGAAAAATGCGCATTATTCTTTTAATGTTTGTAACCAAACTAGTTTTCAAAAATAAAAAATACAGTATAGTATCATTATTTGCTGTAATGTTTTTGAAAGTATACACAATAACAATTTATACAAACCTTGAAATTAAGTAGTTATAAAAATATTACCGTCAAATAGGTTCTTTAACTTCTGTAACAAGATCTGTATTTTACGTTATTTGTAAAATTACATTTAGGTGCCATTTTATTTGTATAATAAAGCCACCTACGTTAATAGCTAAAAGATTAATCGGAGCATTACTTTGCAAGAAAAATATAATAATTTTTCGAAGTTGCTAATATTACTTAACGGACTGTTTGGTTTTGCCGAGTGTACAGTGAGCAATTCGCTGATTAATATTGGCTGAGTCAAGTACATGGTACTTTGCAGTACTCCGACAGTTCAATATTGCTGTAACGAGATTGGTAATTTACAATGTGTACGATCTCGTGTGAACTATACAGCATTTAATTAATTTATAATGTATTTAAAGTATCATTAAGAATAAAAATATTTAGAAAACTAACAAATGTAACATCTAATGAGGAAGATTGGAACATAGAGACGATTGATATTTATGCAGGTTTACTCGTTCCACTATGTTATAACTTTTATAATAACACATAAAAAATCACTCCATCATTTATGGGTTCAGAAAAAAAATTGTTTCAGTGTAAAAGTAGTCGGATTTTTGTATTTATAAAATAAGACATTATTATTTCAGCTTTCACTAAATGTACGTACTTCTTCCGACAGAGGCTGAAGGACTAATTAATAGAAACATTGCAAGCTGTAAATGAAACATTAGCGATGTTATACTTTTTTATAATTTTTTTTGGTAAGTGTGGAGGGCACTTTGGAAAGGTAATATTAAAAAAAAATCTTATTAATCTTGTTTACTATATAAATTATATTGATTAGAAAGTAACTTAAACAAATACTACATTTCTTGAACGTAAAACTGTATAAAACGTTCTTTACTTGACTTAACACACCAATGAGTATTATTACATTTAAAATGTTTATTTACGTCAAAATTTAATTTACGGAGTACATCAGGTACACTTCACATCGTTAATAATGTTTTAGTTATCGAATAGGTATTTAGAGTGCATGGTTAAAACATACTAGTACAGTGAGTTTATTCATACCAGTTTAATAAGTACATAGTTATGTAATGTAGAATTGTACTGATACTGCCTACATACAGACATACAATGCAGTTAATTAATAATTATTATCTGACAAAGCTGGCGTAGAGATTTTAGAAGCTATCAACTGACATTGTATTTATCGGTAATTAGTACATTACACAGTACAGGTAACAAGTTAGCTGCCGACCATGTGTCGCTGTAGTGCTTCTTCATTCTTCAAATCTTGCTCATAATAATAGAGAAAATAGTAATATTAAACACGATATTATTTGTTGTCAGTCGTTGACAGCGTACTGTCTGAAATATAAATAACTAAACTTTAGGGTATTGTACTCACTGTCCTTTCTGAAAAAGTGTTCTAAACTCTAGAACTTAAAATATTAAAAATATAAACGGAAACCATTGTAAACAATAATGATAAAAATGTTTAATGAATTATAATTAGATACAATAGCTGCATTAAATTTGTCATTAAAATGTTAGTATACCCACAATACATCGCTTGTACACCTGAACAATGGAAGAAATATACTTTTTTCGACATACGTCACTAAGACAGTCACCGTAACGGCCGTTAGCAACGCTCTTTTCGCCCACAGCTTTTCAAGCCGTCCTTATATTATCATTGGACTCTGTTTATGGAACATATTGGCAATAATAATATTAAACCCACAATATATCGCTTGTACACTTGAACAATGGAAAAAATATACTCTTTTTCGACATGCGTCACTAAGACAGTCACCGTAACGGCCGTTAGCAACACTCCTTTCGCCCACAGCTTTTCAAGCCATCCTTATATTATCATTGGGCTCTGTTTATGGAACATATTGGCAATAATAATATTAAACTAACAATATATCGCTTGCACACTTGAACAATGGAAGAAATATACTCTTTTCGACCTACGTCACTAAGACAGTCACCGTAACGGCCGTTAGCAACGCTCTTTTCGCCCACAGCTTTTCAAGCCGTCCTTATATTATCATTGGGCTCTGTTTATGGAACATATTGGCAATAATAATATTAAACTAACAATATATCGCTTGCACACTTGAACAATGGAAGAAATATACTCTTTTCGACCTACGTCACTAAGACAGTCACCGTAACGGCCGTTAGCAACGCTCTTTTCGCCCACAGCTTTTCAAGCCGTCCTTATATTATCATTGGGCTCTGTTTATGGAACATATTGGCAATAATAATATTAAACTAACAATATATCGCTTGCACACTTGAACAATGGAAGAAATATACTCTTTTCGACCTACGTCACTAAGACAGTCACCGTAACGGCCGTTAGCAACGCTCTTTTCGCCAACAGCTTTTCAAGCCGTCCTTATATTATCATTGGGCTCTGTTTATGGAACATATTGGCAATAATAATATTAAACCAACAATATATCGCTTGTACACTTGAACAATGGAAAAAATATACTCTTTTCGACATACGTCACTAAGACAGTCACCGTAATGGGCGTTGGCAACACGCCTTTCGCTCACAGCTTTTCAAGCCGTCCTTATATTATTATTATTATTGGGCTCTGTTTATGGAACAATAATAATATTAAACCCACAATATACTGAAATTTAAATGTATATTGATAATGCACTGTATTTTTTGTATCAATCAAATAGATCCTTTCAATGTATTCCATTCAAGAGCTTTAAATTTTAATCAATGTTCATTAATACAACTCTTATGAATTGTGAAATACTTAAATTTGGAAAAATAAACGAAAGAATGTCTTTTTTGTACTTTTATATATTTATAACAGTTCTTTGTTGGAGTAGAACACTCAAATTAAAGCTCTTCCTTTCGTTATCTTTTGGTGGTCGTTTCGGGTCGCTCAGGTGTTTGAAACGGAACTTTTTACTTTACACTGCTAATGAACGAACTCAGTTCCGATTTAAAATATGAGCACATAGTCTGTAGCAGTATTGGTACCAAAAACCTAAGTTAATGAAGGAAGTGGTTGCGATGTTCTGTTTGACTTTGGTTGTGGTGCCACGGGCATATCTGCTTCTTGACTGTATTTGGGACCAAATAACTGTTGCGAAATGATTGATCAAACATCTAAATTGGAATTGAATTCTGAACATCAATTAGCTAAACACACGTAAGCTGTTCAGAAAATAGTGTCACAAATTTTTGAAACTGGTAAATACCATTATTATAAACAATCAGTATTACATACACTCAGTTGAAGCTAAACCATTTCGCACATAGTTTGTGTTACAAGGTTTAGAAACCCAAAGAAATGAGGTTTACTTTTACATTATCAAAATGACGCCTGTTAAGGAAAATATCAAATAACAAAAAAACCACTAGTATTGTAATAAAATATTACAAGATTACAAACTATTTTACAAAATGTTATTACAAGCCCAACGGTACTTCATACGTAATCCATTAACACGTCCGCACGACCACTTTAAAGGCATGCTTGAGAACAAGGCATGAAGTTACATTGTTGCGTTGGACAGACGTACGTTACGTTCTGTTGAGCCTTTAGATACTCCTTTGGACCAAGTTGTACATTCACCATAACGTGAAATTTTTGTATACAAGTAGACATGAAGTTAAGGGTTCGAACTAATTTATTCTTAACGCATTTCCCTATAGAACCGCAAACCTGAGCAAAATTTACCTGTAGAGAAATATTAGTTACGAATTTAAATGATTTCGTTTGTAATACCATTGAAAATAAACATGATTTAAGAACTACGATAATGTTCAAATAATTCTCAGGCAATGATAAAACATGGCATTTTAATACGGACCTGTTAGTTACTAATCTTGTGTTACTTCATAAATGTAACCCCGCGAACCCAAATTACTTTCTAGGTCTTTATAGTTTAAGGTAGATTTGGTTCTAATTACCAAAATTTACACAGTGTTTATAATTCAATTCCTTATTGTTTTAAATCTTAAATTATAATATTTATTACTAGCCCTTATAATTATAATATAATAGCAATTCGTAATATATTACAGTTACAACTGTTTGGGTAGTACCTTTCATTGTACTAGCTACGAAAGACATATCAGGACTTGTATGTAATCTCAGAAAAACATAAAGGTAACGTCACATAAAATGCGTGCAGTACTTTAAAAGAATACTATGATAGATATATTCCCAGTATTTTAATTATTTGGGGTCTTTTTACATTCATATTAGTTAATAAACATCAAAATGTAACTTTAAAAAATAATTCATTCAGTATTAAAAACTATTTACTTTAAAAGAAAAGTGCAAAATAATTCGCATTTGTATTAGTTGCATTATTGAATTATTTCTTCCATTTACTCACAAACTATGTGTTTCTCTAAACATACCCCTATGAATATAAAACTACGCAATTTACAGTTTATTTTATTAATGTTTTATTGTGGAAGTCATAGCATGTTTAATGAATCATTTAATCATGAGATATAGTTATAGTCGCAAATTAAGCACATATACGAGAGTATTACTATATATAATCGAAAAAATGAAATATAAAGCCGATTATAGTCGTAAAGGCAGCATATTGAGGGTATATTGGATCGTACCATGTTTTATATCAGTAGAATGTTTTATTGCTTTGCGAGCTATTGCTCAGGTCGTAATAATGATATTCCGACATTTTATGATAAAAGATCTTGTTGCGTTTAATGCAGAATTATGTAAAAATAAATTCATAGAATAATAGTACTTTTAAAGTCACTTTAAATATAATATCCAAACTAACCTGTCGATTTTTATTAGGTGACACTATCATGCCGCTTTTCACAAAGTGTGCATTTACATAATACATTAATGTACATGATGTGTTGTCATATTAATCAGAAAACAATCTAAATAAACGTAATGTAGTTTACCATAATCATGTATGTATTAATAATGTTTCTATATACTAGTGTAAAATTTACAAGTGAAATCTAAATTTATAATTTAGATATAAACATTTACTTTATAAGTTAATAGTTCCTTTAATTGTAAACATTGTCGAGTTCGTGCAACTATAGGAGGTATGTAAACAATGTAATAATGTGATTGTGTGTGTGTTGTATGAGTATAGTTTTTGTTTATTCATACTGTTGGTATTAATAGTGTTTCATTGATTATGTTCGTAATATTATAGTACAATTTTTCACAACAAACGCTCTGTTCCTTCCATATAATCAACATTTCCACTCCTAACGATGATAACAGAGTCACAAGTCAGACTCTTTGTCACATTACCCAACTTAGCATGTTTCCCGTGTTCATTAGGGTGGATTTACTCCTGACTTGGCCTAAAAAGTAGTATTTTTGTCAAAGTATTACTCAATGTTCAATAAAGTAAGTACATTCTACTATCCTACTATTACTCATTATTAGTTCTCCGTTGTTCCAAATTCCGTTGTTGTAAATTATTAACTTATTTATGTAACTCATTTTTAAACTATGAAAACAATGTTTATCGTACAATAATTTACTTTTAATGCAATTAAAAACTGAAGTTCTTTTATTGCAAAAAATATATATTGTAATGTTGACCATATATAAAACTCGGGGTTTTTTCGGTGGATACGTCTGCGAAAAGTTATTGAAGGATGAGGGGAACTGGGATTGTTTGTTACAGTTCGTCCGGGGCATCCTCCTGGAAAAGAAACCCGATCTGGACCGCGAAGTGGCCCAGATCCCTTGACCGAGCGGCTGGATAAGGAGCGAGCCCCCTACGGGCTTAAACCAAATATAGGCCTAGCCTGAAGTAATGTGATAAACAATCCCAGGTTAGAATCCTAAAGAGTAGAGGAGGTTTTTTAGTGGGTAAACCCGTTTTTTAGGGGAGTCCCACACTACAGGCTGGCCACCTGCGTGCGTAATTGCATTTTTCCTGCCTCTCCAAAAAAAAAAAAAAAAAAAAATAAAAAAAAAAAAAAAAAAAAATGTTGACGATAGAGATTCTATTGGCTTTGCATAGTTCAATCACTACATTAAAACACACCAACCGAGAAACGTCTTTTGTGATGTGTCTGAAGAAGATAACCTTGCTATCGAAATACCTCACAAAATAAAAAGTTATAAGTATTGATTTGTGTGTTTTCAATATAGTCATTGAATATATACTGTAGTTATATCTTTATATTACTAGAACTCTATGAGAAATAATAAGTCCAAGCACCTAGTGTTTGGAATGTAATTAAATTTTAGATAGCAATTTGTTTTTAACATTTTCAAAGTACTTTATAACCAAGGCAATTAATGCACAAAAGTTTCGAAAATCTAATGTTAAGTCCACACTTCATAAGTTTATATTTTTTTGAGAATTGTTCTTTATACTTTAATACAAAATAGTGTTTTTTTCAATTCTTAGTATGAGTGTCATCCTCTCATAGGATCAGAATCTTTATTTTAACCTTCTTGAGACAAATTGTAAACCTTAATAACTAGTGCTATTTGGTTTTTTGTCATGTTAAATAGATTTTTGTGGTATATATTTAAACACTATACGTCCAAAATCTTTTCAATTTCTTGATATTTTTAATCTTTACTTTGAAAAATTGTAAACTTTGTTTTAATTTAATGTTGGAATGTTCTAAGAAATTACACTTAATACGGACATGCTTAAAAATGTTTGGATCCGTATCCATCGTAGGTATCAACACATCAAGCAAGTGTTGATTATATGGAAGGAACAAAGTGTTTGTTATTTTCTCCAAATTGGTGAAAGATTGTACTATAATGTTACGAACGTAATCAATGAAGCACGTTTAATACCAACTTTATGAATAAACTAAAATAATGATGTTATTTCATATAAAATATAATGTAAGCATTCAAATATACGAGATGATTTGGGATTAGAAATATGACATGAATGTTAATTCTTACTAGCATACTATAAACTCCTGTTTAAAATTAACGCACGCCTTTATATTTCAGGAAATAAAGCAATATAAACAAAAATGTAGTATTGGTTTGCTTTCAGTTGTATTGTGGCTTCCAAGAACAACAGATAATACATATAAGAAAATAACATTCAACCCAGATACCAAAACCAGTCACTGGGGAATGTTACCCTTATTAAATACACCTTTTTCCATCTCGTCTAATCTCTATTTTCGGTCTCATACGGAAGCTTGCTCAATAAGGTTTATTCAACTGTCGTGTGGAGTGGTTAGTTTTCTGTCCTTATGGATCAGCATCGGTTTTTAACCGCATCCGAATCGATCAGAGTGAGGGCTTTGGAGGAAGTTGGACTTTTTTATAGTGCAGTCGCCAAGTGGGTAGGTGTACATCGCACGACATTAGCCAGAAATGTCCGTGGTCTCAATATTTATGTTCGAACCAATCGTCGCCATTTTCGGGAATCTAATTTACAAAGCAGGAGACCTGATACAGGCCGAAGACTCAACAGAGATTATCGATTGCAAGATTGGTAGCGTGTAATATTTACAGACGGGACAAGAGTATACTGTTTGGTCCTAATAGTCGTCAACGTGTGTGGTGAAGTGAAAGAGAAAGGTTTTCTGAAGCCTGTATATCAGCAATTCTTTAGAAGTCAATTGGAGTGAATTGTTTTTGAGGCTCGTACAGAATTGGTGAGTTTACGTAGGGCAGCTCTAAATGTTCGTATGTATGTGGTAGACATACTGGAACAAGATGTGATGCCATACGCCCTTTTTGGTGGTGATGACTCATCCTCATGCACGACAATGCGCGTCCACACAGTTCTCAAATTGTAACGGACAACTTCCATGAGGTCGGAATCGGCACTCAACTGGAAGCCACCGTAACAGAAGAGTGGAACAACGTCCCTCAACATCGCCTCCAACATCCCGTCGAAGGAATGGGAAGATGTATGCAGGCCGTCATAAGTGGGACAGGGGGAAATATAAGATATACTATAGATGCTAATTAAAGAATATCCATATTTAATTTATATATATTCTAGATTGCATATACTTGTAGAAGAAACACATTTGAAATATTATGCAAGATAATATACTTTTCTTTTTAAAATGCCAACGATGAAATTACATAACTATGTATAACAGTTTTATTATCAGTAAAATAATAAATTCATAGTGCCACTTATAAATATGAGGATTTACATACTTTAAGTCCTAAATTTAAATAAGTTTAAGCACGTGATTTACAAATAGTTCTAATTAATGTCTTCAGTCTTTATTTGTATTAAGGAGGAACCGACACGTAACAGCAGTTTTTCTAGTTTCACTAACAAGCTGTGACAAAAACTGTCTTGTAATCTTCCACGAGACAATCTTGGTGTTTCAGTTTTCTTATATCACTGTTAGGTAACATTTCTTGTTATTATTAATTTCCAAACGGAAAAGACAGTATTTTTGTTGCTCTGATATTTGACTAAAAGTATTGTATACTTGTAAGAGTAAATTTTTCAATTAATAATTGGCATCTCCTCATAAAAATATTTAAACCATCATTACATTCTAAAAGTTTCACATGTTAAAATCAACTGCTAACCAATAACAGTTACTAAAGTCAAAATTACTGCTGAGAAAGCATGGCTAAAAAAAGAAATATATGAACTGTACAACATAAAACATACAATAAAAAGCTTATATATGAGGCATATATTTAAATCAACCATTTTTCTAATGCTTTGAGAACACTCATCAAAGGATAGAAAAAAATAGAAAAAAGAATTAAGAATAACTGTGATCAACTTTAATCAATTAAAAATCCTACACGAACATGTATTAATTAGTCCCCTGATACAAAATTCTACCATCGTAATGTTAATGAAACAAATAATACTTTTACAGAAAACCAACCAGAACGTCTTAACACAGGATTGAAATATAATTTATAAAACTTTATACCGGGTATCAAAAAGTCCCGTGACGGTTAAGTACTTTTTAAAGGATAATATAGAGCCACAAATTTTGTACAAAGTAATTGGACATAAAATATAATTTAACATATATATTTCTCAGGGGGCGGCCCACAAGGAGTTAGAAGAAAATCTTAAATGTAAGCTTAGAGATTCATGCACACCAAATTAAGATCTTTAATAGTAAATAAAATGCCGCAAACCTGACCTAAATCCGACAACTGAGCCGAAAAAGACAACAGTTCCAAGATGGCTTGATTTTACAATTAATATTGGTATACAATAAAAGGTTCGATTACTGGGAGGAAGCAGAAATCAATCAAACAAGGAAAATGAATGAACTGTGTTAGGCATAGCTGATAAAGTTATTTGTGACTATCACTACCACTGTGATGTGATTATATTATATTATACCACTATAATACGGGTATTCCCGCAACCAGGAAATACATTTGCTGTAGGTTGTGTTTATTAGTGACATTCTACTCATTAGTGAAAACAGGCCATAAAAGCTTTTCTCTTCGTTTTCTTTGAGTGAAAAACTTAGTTTTTGCTGGGCTTTGATATATCATACAGTAAACGCGAGACGGTTGCCATTTTAATGATGAGTAGTTGGGGAGACTTAACACAGTCTTGTAGTGAAGTTCAAAACCCATTCAATGATTCATTTCCTAACCGAAACCCAGTATCGAAATCAACAGTTGAGACAACAATAAAACATTTTTTACTGAAGGAACTATATCTGATTCTTCTGGACATGATCGTCCACTAAGTATAAGCAATTAAGGTTAAAGTGTAGAAGTTCTTCAATCATTCATTGAGAATTCTCATGAAACGCTCAGATCGGTTGCAGACAGTCTGATATGTCCGAGAGCTCTGTGCAAAATGATTTGCGTTAAAGTCGCTTCCAAACATACAAATGTACATTGCATCACGAATTGAACGAAGACGATTTTCGTGTTGGACAAATCGAGGTTCCTTCAAAATGAGATTTAATGAATATATCAAAGCAACTAAAACACCATCACGTTCTGTATATGATAACTATTAAACAATACTGGCCATACATATCAAAACTAATCTTAAAACTTTTCATGTATGCAAGAAAAGTTATCTAATGGCAGTTTGGAAAATTTTGAAATTTACGAAAGTGCCAATATAATCCTGACTTTTAAACAGTATAAATTAATCACACCTAAAGTATGTAAATAATTATACCATTAAAGTAGTTACCATTAACACACGTGTTAATTTTAGTTCAATTGTTTGTTATATTTTAATTTTATGTACCTTAGAAAACTACATGAAATGAATTAAATGAACTATTAAATGTGAATAGTACTAATAAAAAGCAGTTACTTAAATTATTCTGACACTGAATTGTTATTCATTCTCCATTAATGAAATTTCTAAATATATAAATTTTATATTTTAGATTTTTGGGTTAGTTTATATCAATTCTACATATATTGTATATTAAAATATTTTACACTTAATATTAGTTTACATCAAATAATTAAATTCTTCTCCAACATATAACTTATTTCTGTTATAAACACTCATATTAATCTAAGAAAGAATTTTCCTTATTGAAGCATATTAAAATAAAATATAAAGAGGCCACCTCTTGCGAAGGTATTTCATAAAACGTGATTTTATTAAACACTTTTCATTTTACAACTAAAGAAGTGAAGGAAACAAAATTATGAAAATAACACTTTGGTTCACCTTATTGCTGAAGTTTTTATACCTAGTTTTGAAGTTGTTAGTTAATGTAACTTTAAGACGATGGCTATATCAATGAAGACAAAATTGTATACATACAATTAAAACTTTCTCATATTGTAATAGTATGATTTAGGATTACATTACATAAAATTTAATAACATTTATTTATGATTTAACAAAATAATAATTTTGTAACAAAATCTCAGTACAATTACAGTTTTAGTTAAAATAATATGTATGTTGTAAACAATTAAAATCTTCCGTACTTTTGAAAATTATTATAAAAAGCTATTTAATAGGAGCATTTAGTAATATGACTATAAATCCACGTGGGATTATAAAAATTTTCAACTTTTTACGTCTTTAGAAACAAGGCTGTGACTAAAACACCTTGCTTAAATTTAAAACAAACAATTATTTGGTTTTCGCAAACAAAAGGTTATTGGGTAAGTAAAAGAGTTATCAGCTTATAACTCCAGGATTGAAAGCTAAACAGATATTAGAACTTTCAAGATAAACAGTATTACCTGGATACGCCACAAATGAGAAGCAAACGTCCTTTGGTACAGAGCTAAACAGAAGCTATACAGCGCTATTAACCAGAATTAAAGTTTTCTATTAAGGTCTTTAGGGCATGTATAGCTGAGTTACATAACAAATTTTTCAAATATGTTTGAGTTGGTCTGGAATATGTTTAACTGAGCCATTGTAATGTATTTGAGTTCCTGTGAAATATATTAAAAAAGACCATTAAAATGCAATAAGCTGCTCTGGAATACGTTTAAATGCCCACACAAATATATATTACAATTTATTTGAGTGGCTCTAGAATATGCCTAAACAGACACGTTTAATCAAGCTGTTGTTATATATTTTAGTTGCTCTGGAATATGTTTAAACAGGTTATTTGACTGTAACTCTCTATATGAAAGAAAAGGTCTCAGTCACTCATCACTAATTCTTCAACTTCTCCATATCTCAGAAAGTTGAAATATTTTTACTAGTGTTTAAAATATGTAAAATGCAAGTTTATGTCGGCATTCGTAATAAGCATTTTCATAGTTCAAACATCCACAGGGGTTGAAATTAGAGTTGAAAACCAAAATGAACTCTATTTTTCCAACTTCCTGATGTAACAAAATGATAGAATTCCACACAAATATGCCTCAAGAATAGAAAAAAAGCATTTCCTTAAAGATCAATCATTTTTAAAGATTTTATAGGAGTTGCAATCCTTAGAAAACTATATTTTTGTCTTAAAACTTCCCAATGATCTAAAACGATTAAATATAAAATAAACTTGCCCTATGCTCTTCAAAACACTATATAAACAATTTGTACGAATTACCCTTCACAGAATACCGGCTCTGGAAATACTTTAGACCGGAAGTAGGTTAAAATGGGTACACGTAGACACTTTTCTATCGAAGTAGAATTTTTGGACCAACGTATGAGTATACTTTCTTTATTGGGTTAATAATGCAAGCGCTACTATGACCCTTAAATACCTTATTATTGGAAGTAGATTACTATAATTGGAGGTAAACGCTTTTCAACTACAGAAAACTTTGCAGACATGTGACAGTTTTACTCTCCGAGTTGAGCACCGCAAAACATTGCTCTTCAAACTTAAATTCAAATAACTCTGAAGTGGATAAGGAGACGGAAATATTTCTATGGGTGTTTACTAAGCCACTAAAAAGGAAATGCCTATGACGTAACGGTTATTCAATAGGAAACCGCATGTAAAACCATAACGATAACTGCTAGTATTGCATACTTAAACAAGGTATCTCTCAATATTATTGATCCTTTGAACTTAAAGCCTGGAATCATATTGTGTATTATCAGTATTTGAAAAACAGGTTTATTTAAGTTTTAAGAGATTTAAAAAATAACAATAATTGTACTATGCACTTCTTACCGTAATAACTCATTTAGCATTTCTTAATAGGTTTTTATACAAAAAGCCACAATACCTCTACAAAGCAAATAGCTCATCTAAATTAAAATAGTTTCTCATAGCAGCAAACGCAGAAGGTCCACGAGGTATCAGCAGACGTTATTTATAGGTTGCAAGGTTATAGTCGAGCAGAAGGCAATATGTTATTGTCAACCATGACTGTGGGGCTTATATTACTGAATATATCTTTACTAAGCATTAACATGAGAACCCGATACTACGTAAACGTATTTTAAACTTCAAACGAATTACTAAAAAGTCAGAAGTGGTATAAAATTTAAACGTTTCTTAACAAATATAACCTAATGATTAATGATTACAATAAACTATTAATGAGTAATGAAGAGTACATCTCGGTGCTATCCTGTGATTTTGTTATGTTACAAGATACTAGTTTATAATCCTATTGGGAATATGTATTTATTACTTTTTGGCTCCAAGATGACTTGGGTATAGTTACACACTTTCATTTTATCATTGACGGAAGTAATCTGGGCGAACCTCCATGCCAATTATAATATACTTACGTTTTAAAATCTTTTCAAAGTCTAACTTCCATCTAGCAGGAATATATGATGTCGTGTGTTTGTTAATTGCTATAGCAGTATAGCGTAAAAGTGGCGAGAAGTTAAAAAATAAGAGTAAATTTGTATACATTTCTTTTACAAGACGGATTATGAATAATTCAAATAGTTTTTATTCATAAATTGGAATAATTTGATCTTATCCCCAGTTCCTTGAAATTCCTATACAATAAGAACAAAAGTCTGCATAGGTAGGTAATAATGGATAATTGATATTGAGTTCTTAATCTAATTATACTAGTTTAACTTTTATTAACGACTTAGCAGTTAGCAGTTACGCTTTAATCGCGATTTCATATTGAATATCAGGTTCGTCATGGGCATGACCTTGTTAAATGGCTTATAAACGATCCTGAAAATAAAGTATAGTCACTCCTGATCCACTTAAACGTTTTGAGGACTAAAGTCAGATAGTTAAATAGTACCGATGGAATAAACGATTGTCTTTGTAAACAATCCATACATAATATTTGAATGGATAGCCCCAATAATTTCAATAAACATTGAAATATGTTTGAGGAATACGTTGCCTGCAGCAATTTTAATGAAAAAACTTATGAAATAATGTGCTGGAACCCTATGATAATGTGGAATGGGAAGTAGGCATGTTTAAGATACATATTATTTAAGTTCTTATTTTTAAGAGGTTCAAAAAGTTAACAAAATTTCCACTGGCTTTGATTTCAGGTTTATAGCACGAAAAAGCATTTCTGCTTCGATTGG
Source organism: Homalodisca vitripennis (assembly GCF_021130785.1). Lineage (NCBI taxonomy): Eukaryota > Metazoa > Arthropoda > Insecta > Hemiptera > Cicadellidae > Homalodisca > Homalodisca vitripennis. The sequence goes on from NC_060207.1 coordinate 138,062,287, forward strand.
TAGACTTTTCCTTGTTGAGATAAAAGCAATATATACTGTTATATATAATATTCACAGACCGTACTCGGTCTGAAAACTTTAGTCAGAAAGTGCGTAATTGTGGTCCTTGCAATATTTTCCCAATCTGATCTATTCTCGATACTCTAGTAACGATTGCATTGTTACCACAATTAAGAATATAAAATGTTGGTGTAAAATGGTTACTTCACCCAAAACTGGCTACGTGCATTAATTTTTAAAATTTTAATAGATTTTTAGCTATTTCATTAACATTATTCATCACAGTGTGTTATAAAATAAGGCAGATTATAACTTTGATGAATTAAAATTCTACTTGTGTACTAAGTAAACCCGTGAAAAAAGATATGCTTAACATCCAACTGACAGTGTCTTTGGAATTGGTGATTTATATGCAAGTCACAGTTGACTGCAGCGTACCACTGATGAACCTCATTTTTTGTCCCAGTCCTCAATTTTATGGAAAGAAACTGTTTTCGGACATTTGACTTCATAAAGGGTGTTATGTCTTTTACAACCTATAACGATGGCAAATGTCAGTAATCCTGTTATCCTTTCAAACCTTCCCCCGTAAATAACAAACTATAAACAAAAAAGAAACTAACATTTGCTTCTGCCAAAGATTCTTACGTTAAGGCATGATTTAATATCAGATATTGTTTATGTTAGTCCTAAATATTAAACTACACTTTATTTTTATAGTTATTTAGTTAATTGTACACATTTATCTATAACAACCTTGTTTTATTTCCTTGAAGGCAAGCCTCGATACGGAACGATGGTTTCAGTATCTAATGCTGTTGTGGGGTTGTTGTACATTGCACCAACAAAGACTATGCTGATGGGATTTCTCTGGACGTTAGATGATGCACTCAGTAGTGTAGTGTCAATATCAGCAACAATATCAAGCCCCATCTTCTAGAAAATAATAGTTTGTAATAATTTTAAGCCAACAAAAATGCATTTGATCAGTTTCAGATTTTCATCGCTTGAAAAATACTACTCACAAATCAATAGCATCTATTCAATTATCCACATGTAACGAAAGTTATTTTCGATAGAAGTATTAAAATCCTGTAATCGTAAACGTCTATTAAGAACATAAACCGTTGTGATTTTGAGTTTTAATAATATAATAGCATTATATATATATAATGCTATTTTATTATTAAAACTATTATTATATTAAACTAATATTAAAACTATATATTATATATAATATATATATATATATATATATATATATATATAATATATATATAATATACATCCTGAATTAGAGAACTAGGCGTATGTTTCTCAATACCATCTATCTACTACATAGAGTTTTTAGTATTCACACCGGAATCTGTATTTTTTGCTTATAAAAACTCACTGTCATGGTTTCAACAATTTACAACGTAAGTGGCTAGATTAATCCTAGATCATCTAGATTTACAAAGAATGTAGCAGTACGTTTAGTTTCTCGTAATTAAAACTAAAAACTAGTTTTAGTAATTCGCCATATGATCTCGTTTATTTTAAAGATGCCATTTGTAATATATCAAGCAAATGTAAAAGCGGAAAATAATCTGTTCACATGTATTCAGAAATAGGAGACAGTTGATTGTACACCCTTCTGCAGCTTACTCTGAGAGAATTCCAAAGGGAGTATACGACAGGAAAGCGTTAAGAAGAATCGGGAAAATAGCGGCGCGCGTGGCTTGTTAATATGGAAAGTCCGCCGAGAGTCGACACTTGGGGACAGCTTTATTGTCATTTTATCTTTTCTCATTTTATCATTTTGTCATTCTGTATCTAACACTTATTTTTGCATTATTTGAGCATGTTCAACGTGAATCTATTTCGTAAGTATTTAATATTAGAATGTTAGAATAATCATTAAAGTTTAGTTATTTTAAGAAAAAGATAATTTTGAAAGTATGAGCACCCTTGGTTCACACTTCTTCATTTTCCTGTTAAATAGTGACATCCATCCTGTTTTTTTTTTTTTTTTTTTTTTTTTTTTTTTTTTTTTTTTTTTTTTAATTTTAAGTTGTCATATATAAAAATACATTTATTTAATGGAGATTGAGGCAATGGCGTATACTTAGTAATAATGTGAACCCGTCTGTGTTATTTTAAAATATTTTGTGCTAACATTTACAAAATAATAATTTACAGGTTATTTTCTAAATATATATTTTGAAATGACAACAATGTTTTGAAGCTTCAATAAGCTGCCATTTTGGTTAGGGCCAATCTTTTTAAAATGAGTTTATGACATTGCGTGCTACTCGACCTACGTGTATGCTCCTATTAAACCTTTCGCCTGATTCGTAACAGGCGGTTTCCCTGGGCGCGTAATGGTCTACTGAGATACGAGTTAAAACAGATTTTCATCGTAAGTTTTGTACCTATATTTGTAAAGATTTATTTGCTATTAAAACGTCCTGTGAGTTATTTAACACCATGTATATAATTTATCCTACCTTTAGTATCAAAATACGTTTAAAACTTTTCTTTTAATATTTTGTATTTTATTTTGTCAAGAACTATTATAAAACCAGTCGTTCACAGATTTAGAATTATTAAGGAATTTATGCCTGGGGTAGGTGACTCATGCAAGGCAATGGCATCAATAACGCCAATAGCCTTGATTAATAAAATACTTATACTGGGGAGAAGAGCACAACATCAATGGATTGTCAATAAGTATGACATCATAGTAGTTTAAAGTTTCTAAGGTTGATGCACCACTCAGAACAATAGTGCAGGTTATAACTTCAGGTAAGTTTCATTTTAGACTTAACATAAGTTTACCACTAAAAATTGTTAAGTGTTGTACATTTTCAAGTTTAGTGTAAGCTGTATATATTAGCTCGAAAATTGAAGCTAGTATCTCGCGAGCTATAGTAGTATCAGTTACATCTGATATATAGACATGTCAGCACAATAACGAGAACTTTTTGAGATTCACTGGGTTTGGATATCTTCAGGTTTTATTTTGGTGGTCACTTTTCTTGACCCGCGTTTTAAAACTAGTGTCCTAGGATTAGTTAAAACGGAAAGAGCAAGACAGGGATATCTTTTAGAATACCGAATAGTAGCCGAATATTCGTGACATTTATAATAAAAGCAATCAAGCTTTTAATCCGATTATTCCATATACAAGTTGTGTGAATATCAACAAAGTCTTCACAGAAAGGCTCCCAGAAGGACACTTTGTACTGTTTTATTTGTGACAAGGACCAGATCAGAGATACGAAAATGTGCTACTCCTGTAGACGGTATGTATGTCCACGATGAATGTGGAAATTACCAAGCCGAAAAAAGGTATTTATCTACCGAAATGAACGTTTTAAACACGATAAAACTTTTGAAATAGTTAAACTTAAATTAATTCAAAGTCTTTCACTGTTCCCTTTTTTTAAATGTTGAAAACTATATTTTTTTACTTTAACAATTCATGTAAAATAAATTGAGCCTTCATTTGGAGGCAGTTTTATTTTCTTAACGTAAGGAAACACTAAAACTTGATTTTTGTGTTTTTTATAACCCCTGACCCTAATAAGACCAAATTTGCAGCAAAATTAAAAAACAAAATACATATCAGATTAACAAGATATAAAACTGAAGGGTGTATTGATTGAAGATAACTTAAATATTATTTTAAGGTATTTTGTTGTTTTGTGAAACCCCGCCTTTAAAGAAAATTGACAAACATTAACGTGGCCTTATTTGGATCACCACCCTTAGATTGAAAAACACATTTCTAAATTTAGTAGACATTTTAACATTGCTTATATCGGTTTATGGTTAACCCGTGCACTTTTACTGAATTCCCCGATCTTTATTAAGTAGGTTTAAAGCTCAATTTGAAAAAGAAATTGGTTAAAAAGCTAGACACTATACTGATTGATTTTCTACTGAATGAAGAATTGTAATGAAATTGCTGAAAAGACAGTAGTTGAAGTATACTTACCTCTTATTACATAGGTGATAAAAGTAAGAAGAGATCTGAAGGGAGTTGAAAAATGTATTTCCACTAAAAAGTTTGGTAAAACTTGTCGACCCCTTCTCTCTGCTTGTATTTTTTTTATTGTTCTCATGATTTAGTAACACACACACACACACACACACACACACACACACACACACACACACACACACACACACACACACACACACACACACACACACACACACACACACACACACACACACACACACACACACACACACACACACACACACACACACACACACACACACACACACACACACACACACACACACACACACACACACACACACACACACACACACACACACACACACACACACACACACACACACACACACACACACACACACACAGCCACAGCCACAGCTCTATAGTCGTCTCGTAAACACGATAAACATAGAATTACGTCAATGTATAGTTTTTCTTCCATCTCCTCTATTTATTCTGTGTAAAGGGAATGAAACCCCAACAAATTAAACCAAAATGTTAAGTAATGTTTCAATGGATTTTTCTGGTATTTAAAAAAAGAAATTATACCGTTTAGTACTTGCTGTATGTTTACTTGCAACGTTGGCATATAACCTCAACGTGCTCAGACTACAATATCGTGGAGATGTAAAGGTTGTTCATGTTTGTTACATCATTAGCATACACAGAAACGCTACCTGGAGTTCTGCAAAAGTGTATTAGTTTACTGCTGTCAATTGTATTATGCGTTTAGGATTACTCTATTCTTTAGAAAAAGTTAGTAACGACTGTTTTACGAATGAATAATAACGCATCATTATTCATAATAATAACAATTACATCAACTATAACAAGTAAAATATCCTTTCTTTATTTATTTTTGCTTGACACTGTAGTTGGTTTTATACATATATTCAAATAAAAAAAAGTGTAAATATTTTCCAGAAAACAATATGTTTTGAATCCAAACGAGTTTCATAGGTGCTCAAAATGACAACAGCTAGACATTTCTGCTGTAAAATTTAATAACCAGCTGACTGTTAATCAGCAGTTACAAACATTATTAATCGATTAGTGTAAGAATGGTGTTCAGTAAAATCCTTACTGCTCCGTTTTCATTTTGTTATAATCTTGGAGTTAAAATATTCATTTAAAAGTACCACAAATGAAATTTTTTAATAAAATCTTCAGATTAAAAAAATTATTGCAATTTTAAAAGTAGTCAGGCTGACATTTAAAACCCAAGGATAGGTTTTTTGAAACAGGATTTAAGAATTATACACTTTTTTAATTGAAGACCACAGGGGAAAAACTTGGTAAGTCCATGTGATACAGGGGAAGAACTTGGCTAGTCCAGAGAAATTATTCTTTGTAGTGATGGCCAGCCTGATTTATTCCATCTGTGAAATGAAAAACAGTGTTGTCTTCTGGTTTATAGGTTATGTTTTAAGCTCTGATTTACACATGTGCTGTTTATAGGTTATTTTGTAGGCCTTATTTCACACGCACTCTCAATTATAGTGGTGTACTATTCGATTGTGATTTAAGTGTATTAAACATAATGACCAGTGATTGTGAGGATTCGGATAATCCTGTTATGGATATGAAAAGTAGTAAGAAAAGGAAGAGTTTTGGGAGAGTGAAAGATGTACAGAAGAAGATGAAGTTACAAAGTCATGAAACAGGTGAACCTTGTTCTTGTACTAAAACATGTTTTGACTCCCTACCAGAAAATTGCAAAAAAAAAAATTATTGTCAACATGAACAATATGAAAAGTAATGATGAAGTAAATATGTACTTGGCTGGCCTAATTTCATTAGTCCCAATTCAACGACGGAGGCCGAGGAAAAATGAAAATGAAGCAAGCTTCCGTGACTGCTCAGTTTGTTATCGTGTAAGAATTAAGCAAGAAGGCGTTGTGGAGGAAATTCAAGTTTGTAAACAGGCCTTTATTTCCTTACACGGTATTACCAGGGGAAAGGTAGAGATTCTGGTTTCAAAAATTTAAAAAAATGGGGTGTCGCCTAGAGATTTAAGAGGGACTCACCAAAACAGACCTAAGAAATTGAAAGGTGAAACTATTGCGGTAGTTAAGGAGCACACTAGTTCATTTAAAAGTAGGAACAGCCATTATAGTTTAAAAAAATCAGACAGGGTTTATTTAGATGAGAGCCTAAACATTCAAAAAATGTTTGACCTGTACAAACAAAAGTATCCAGAGCATGCAGTATCTTATGAAAGCTATAGAATGATATTTAATAATGACTTTAATATAAGCTTTGGATAACCCAGAACCGACACATGCTCAACTTGTGACAAATACACAGCAGAGACTCGGGCTTTAGATTTGAAACTGGGGTCAAATGAAACAGATCAAGGTGTGAGAGAGAAGCTTTTGAAAGAAAAGCGTGCCCTAGATGTTAGACACGAGGTGCATTTAAGAAAGCAAGAGACTTTTTATGTCCGGAAGAAAAAAGCTAAGGATACCGCAATGCAATATGAGACAAAAGAAGCTATTAGTATGGACTTCGCCCGAAACTTTCCATGCCCGAATATTGAAACAAATGATGTTTATTATAAGAGACAACTTTCTGTGTACATGTTCAATATACATGTTCTGTCAAATATAGGGCCAGCTATTTTTACGTTTATCCAGAAACAGTGGGTAACAAAGGAGCAAATGAAGTTTGTTCATTCCTTTTTCATTTTGTCCTAAATTTTCTCCACCCATCAGTTAGAGAATTGGAAATATTTTGCGACTCATGTGGTGGGCAAAATAAAAACAATGTTGTAATCAAGCGTTGTCACTATCTAGTTCATACTGTGAAGAGATTGACTTCTATTAAGTTTACTTACCCAATGCGGGGACATTCTTATCTAGAATGCGATAAGAATACTGCTCTAATAAACAAAAGAGCGAGGTGTGAAATTCCAGCAGACTGGTGCCATGAACTGGAATGTGCAAGAGTAAAACCATATCCATTTGAAGTGATAAATGTTGAGAAAATACCAGACATAATCAAAGGTTGGACGAATCATTTGGATTTAATCTATGAAAAATCTCTTTCCTTTGCAACTAGGCCGATGAGATAACTATTGATTGATGAAACTCACATAGTTCTGATCAAAATTCGTAATAATTTCAATGGGGCTTGGGAAGAAGTTCCATTGAAACCCCCCGTTCAAAAGAAAAGGAAAGCGAAACTTCAGTTTCCTTTAACAAAAAACAAGCTGAAATCTTTGATCTAGAGGAGAAAAGGAAACGAATGGCTCGACTCATGAACAACCTTACTAATGGAGAGTTTCCTCTTCCAGAAATATCGTATGAAGGTAAGAGATATTAATAATATTTTAAGATAGTTACGTGACAATGATTATGACGTATTATCCAGCAAATATCTTGTTGTTCTGCATTTGTATGATTTTTGAATCCATACTCGATCTAGACTAACCATTAGGATAACAACAATTTTATAGATACACACAAGCGTTTATCCTCAGATAACCGTGTTATTTATGAATGTGTTTTTTAGGGCTTTTACCAATGTCTGAAGAGAAGTTCAACGACATAAAAGCACTGAAGCAGTTTTGTGGGCCGGAAGCTAAAGCCTACTTTGACAGCCTACCTCACAAAACTTGAAGTTAAGATTAATTGTAGCCTACAGTTTAATATTCTAATACATAGATTTCAATGATATTAGTTTAATCCTCATTTAAATTAAAAATAATTAAAAAACACAACGGCTTTACTTATTTACATACCTATACTAAAGTGAAAATCTAAATTAAAGGGGAAAAACTTGATAAGTCCAGGACGTGATTTGGAAAAAGATATATCAATAATAATAAAAACAAAATTAATAAAAATTATTAAAAATTAATAAAAAATTATAGTTATAGGTGAAATAAGAACATACAACTACATAAAGCTGTTAAATAAATAGTTCAAAAATTAAATATATCAATATTCTTAATGTTTTATGACTTTTAAAGTTAAAAAATGCTCTCCTGAAAAATTACCGAAATGTGACTTACCAAGTTCTTCCCCTGTGGTCTTCAATTTTAAACATTTATTCAGTTTAAAAATTTATTTTTTTAGAAAACACAGATGGACAGGCAGAAAACCAATCAAGATAAGAATGTACTTTGTATGACATATTTAAATAAATCATTTCAAATGTTTTATGTTTTAATAGTATCAGATAGAACATAATACGTTAATTGACAAACTTTAAATGCACTAAAATATGACTAATTCATCGAAAAAACTAAGAGTCATCTAAAAGGAAAATTAAGTAAATTAAGAGTCCCTAAATGTCACTGAAAATTATCGTACAAGTACTAATGTTTCTCAACTACGAGCCTTCAAAAGTGGTAGTTGTTTTAACACACAAAATCCTTAAAACGTGGCTACAGTGTGTGCCAATTAGAGAGATCTGATGTGAATATATTTCATGTTTACACACAGAAGATAAAATAATAAGCATAATTTGAAAAATTACAAGTTAATTTATTTTGGAATCAATACACTACTTCCATTTGAAAAAAAAAACACATTTAGTTTATGACATTATTCTGAACATCACATTAAGGAAAAGGTTTTGATTGTTTTGTAGAACTTGGTATACAATCACAAGCAAATTTACGCATATGATTTTAAAACTATGCATAATATATATAGTTATAGCATTATTAAAAAATATAATTACATATAAAGATTTTACTTTTTATGCTTTAAATAGTTTATTCACTTTAGTTCTATAATTAGAAGGCTTTAAACCAAGGACTTTCAAGGATCTTCAAATACAGTTTGATATGTTCGGTGTTGGCTACACATAATTCGTTTACAATTACTTTATTTGTATGAACTGCAAAAACTTGAAATATTTTACATAATATTAACAGGCATCCATTGGTATCAAAACTATCACTTATAACTAAATATTTGTATTATTATTATTATAGACTGCACAGACATCTTAGTTAGAAAAATACAAGTACAAGAATTTTGTTTTTTAAGAATATCATACGTTTGTTATGTTTAAAGTGGCTGAGAGCTAGCGGAGAGGATGACCAACAAGAGTCTAATTTACTAGAACAAGTTTCATCTGGAGCTGGATCTCTTCTGAGTTACGCTTTGCATATAAAATGTACTTCCCCAATTTAGTCTCCTGATAATATTGGCCAACTCAAGTAGCAGCGACAAAAAGCTGCTACTTGATAGGGATTACATAATTTTTTACCAAGTTGAATACTATTGTGTAGGTTACGAAACATACTGAAGTGTGCACACTGAAAATTATTTCCTACAATGTATAAGAAACTCATGTTCTCAATAATATTATACTTTAATATTATACAAAATAATAATACAATATTATACTATAAAATATAATATTACTTCGATAAAAATTAAAAATAATAAATTGAATAGTAAAGTACATTGTGAGTTAAAAGTACGGATACACTCTGTTTAGTGTTAAATGGATAAAGATGATGGGTTGAAAAATCGAGACACCTTTCTAGGATTGAAATCCACCCTCTTCCTTAGCCTTAAAAATTTGGCAATAGACTGCTACCCAAAATTAAAATAATTATAAAGCGAAGCCTGATAAGCGGAATGAAGTTCAGACTGGAGTGAATGAACCAAGCTGGAGCCACGATCACAAACAGCACGTCACATCCGAACTAACGAAGGTAAACCCATCTACGGGAAACTTAATGTCGGTATTTCCTGCGGTAAGCAGCGTGTTTTCAGGGAAAAGAGGACAGGAGGAGGTTGGGAAGGAAGAGGTGTAAAGGACAGCCACCTCCGGCCCTATGTTGTTTAACCTCAACGTCATAGTCAGTGTACAAATTGTATCGGTTGAGTTTTGTTTGACTGTTACAATCTTTTTTTACTTCCTAGTTAATTATTTTTTAAATATTGGTAGTCAACGTGTCCTAGGCTTCACAAAAACTTGACATAGCGGTAGGCCTAATTTTGAGTGTGAGCCTCAATAAGTTTGAGTTACAAAAATTCCCTCTCGGTGTCTTACGTTGGCGTCATCCCATTTCATATGAGGCTTTTCTAACCATCGGTTCTTGAGTCTTAAGTGCAAATCTTTGTCGTTTTTACGAGACTTTGCTTAGTGTTGTGAGTTCTACAACTATATATTGAGTTTCCTGCCTACTCTTTTAATTATCTCCTGCAATCCCGACAGATAAGGGATTGTCATGTATGTGAGTTTTTCTTTATTTTCCTTTTCTGAATTAGGTGATGTCTTACTATTTATTATGCACTTATGTATGACTAATAAACCTAAGGGGCACAATTGTTTTATAATTTCCGATTCAACGTTTTGGATTTCTACTTTTAAACCATCTTTGTCTGAGCAAAGGCTTTTTGCTCCGTAAAACTTAAGAGTATGCAGTTCTTCTTTGACGGATTTTTGACGATAATATTAAACATTATAAATGTGACCCATGTGTACTTCTTACGATAAACTGTTGTCTCAAGACCGTCCCTGTGTCTTACTGCGCACAAATTCAGAAAAGGTAGTGTGTTTTGAACTTATACCTTCTTGATTAGAGGAATGTAAGATAATATGCTATTTATATGAGATAAAACATCAATTAGTTCTGCAACAGATTCTCGGAATTTTATTGAGGGTTCATGCATAAAATAGGAGACTAACTCCTAAGTTAAAATTCTTTTAAGGTTAGGCTACTTTGGCTAACAATACCAGTAGCTAAAAGAATTAAGTGGGAAATCAGATAAAAAGATAACAGTGAAACAAACCTCAACCAATAACAATCGTATACACAACATGAAAAAACATAGGACCGAAGGCGGCTGCTCTTTACTCCCCACACTCCCGGCCATCGCCTTTCTGCCCTCTTTATTCCAGATGACTCGTTACGATATCTTAGAAAGTGTCGTCATTGAGGTCTCCGACATTGCCTAGAACTTCCTTAGTTTGGATTTGACGTGTTGTTTTTTATTTAGGCTCCTATGCAGTCACACCGCTTTTTTCATAGTTTAGTCTATTTTTATGCCGCTAGTTAAAAATTATTGTAGATTTGGGTGGCGGTCCATTGCCAAATATTTTAGTTTTTAATATCTTGGAACATTTTTACACTTGAGAAAAGGGTAGATTTCAATCCTTGATAGGTTATAACGTTACAAGTAATATGTTTTGTAACATATAACAATAGCAAATTTCTGAAATCCTACTATCCTTTAAAACGATACAATTTAACTAAATTAGCTTTAAATAATGTATTATTTAAGACAAAACTTACTAAGTTTAATTAATTTTGATTCTGAAATTAGTAGTTGAATATGTTAAGGTTTTTTGCATGAATATAATAGGACCTTTTTCCCAATATTCCGAGAATCTATTTATGCATAAATGTGGAGTAGGAGAGGAAGTGATGCTGAGCTTATTTCCTGTTTTACTCCAGGTATGTCGTATTCCTGGAGGCTTCTTCTTTACGCTGCGTGAACGTGTTAGCGTTGATGGGCCCCTGGGAATTGAGTTTCTTTAACATACGAAATTTTTACAATAAAACTTAGGGTTCATTATATTTTAAAAAATTTTGCATTTGACGATTGCTTAGTACTGTTATTTTCCTCTTTCATTGATGTACATTAAATACATAAACGTAGCTGTAACGCACATCGGGCTAATTATTGAACTGCTTATTGTAACAACCTACTCTCAATGTCTGTTATTTTATAATAATATGAACCATATTTATAATAATATTTATAAAAATGTATTTATTTAAATAATATGACCTGGTGTGGTTTATAAAAAGGGACAAAGTGATTAAGCATTGACACATGTAAAACAGTTAAATACTTTTGTTTTATTTAATAATATCCTATTATAAAATTCCTATATAACACTTTTGAGTTTTTAGAACACTCAAATAACATGGTGTAATTTATTAATTACACAACCTAACAACAAAATTTATTAACTACATATTGGATAGGCATTTTATCTTATCCTGTAAGTTCGTACAAATAACCCCATGATTAGTATTTAGTAATGAAATTCAATACTGATGAATCACTTATTGATTTTTATATTTTGAACTCTTTATCTAAAGTTTTTTTAAACTCTCATAAGGCATTATAGTGGCTAATAATTTTTTTATAACGAATACAGCAACTAATGTAACAACTGTGCTTCTTTTAAATTATAATGCGATGCTGATAATGAACACTGCGATTATCATAAATTTTAGTCTTAGTTTCTTTAATTATTGATGTGTGTACAAAACAAAACTTAATAAAAATAAGAGTTATAAACCCTCCCATTCTCGTTCTTTGGAATATAAGTTTGATATTGAGGATTTTTCTTCATTTACGTACCTATTAAACCTTTAATGAAAAATTACAACATAATCCAATGTAAGAATCTAACTGACATCTTGATGTGCTCTTAATTATCTAGATGGACAACTATAGAAAGACCATGTTAATTCATTATAAAATAATGAATGTGTTAAATTTAGTTTTGTCACTTATATAATTTCAGCTCTCCAGCTGCTGAAGAACAGACGTGGGACTGTAGAGTGCGGAGACCTTAGTACAGCTGCTCACAGCAATTCAGAGTCGGTTAATCCAATTATCCTACACGGCACAAGCAATATTCACTTGTTGCCTGGACTTAATTTACTGAGGGAACTTTCTTGCTGCGTCACCTATATGGCCTAACCTAGATTGTTATCAAAGCACGTTTCCACAATTATCCTCTTAGTTTACTGGGTTGCGCACCTGGCACTACTCGTTCTCTTTACAACTTGTTATATATTTCTATATACTATTCATATATATATATTTATTTATTTACCGTTTTGTTTATAAAATTGTATGGGTTTCCCGAAGACATAGGTGTAAAATTACGCAGTTCACTATGTTTGTTCCTTTATTTCAGTAAGTAGTGTTCTTTTTGATTTTACTACAACCACAAATAAAAACACAAAGATAAGGCATTACAAATAAAAAAATAAATTCACCAATGGAATCCTTTATCAATAGTAATTTTAGATATCCACTGCGTGTAGCTGAGTCAATTGCTGGACTGATTCTGTTAATTAAGTATAACATAATGTTTTCTTAGGGTGACTGGATAAAATTAAAAAAAAAAACTGCTTTTTTATAATAACAGAAATATAATCTGTAAAAAAATGAGAAACAATTAGTCTTCAGTACTAACTAAATTAAGAGAGGAAAGTATTTTGTGCGTTTGCTGAATGTGCCTGTGACATATGCTACCTCTTAGATTATCACCTAAATGGAAGGTTCCAGAGTTCTCGAAGGATTATCAAGTTCCAGCCACTTGGACATATTTTATTAAAGGTAACAAGACACTGGGTTGTCTCTAGAGTCCAAGTAACCTTTAACCTTAAACCTAATTTCAAGTCAAGTAACGTTACATAACATCAACTGTGATAAAGCTTAAGCGGTGGTATTAGGACTCTTTGTAGAATAACGGTTCTTAATTTGTTAATAATTTCAAAACATTATAAAAGTCCTATTTATAAAGTCCACATTATAAAGTGCTAAATATTCTTATAAATTAATAAAACAAATTTATACAATATATCATATGTCTATTTCCGGGTTTTAAATATTATTCTAAATTTAACTTATAATAACCATTTCGTTATAAAACCTATAGGAAAAATCAAAACACTATGGAATCATTGGAATCATCAAGTTTCGTATTTGCTAAACATTAGAGGAATAAATAAGGTATGTATGAAATATGCAACTTTTATAATTATATTATTTTAAATTACGCTTAGGATATAATAAGTTAGCGGATCATCTTCTCTGCCATGGAAATTATGCCGCAGAGAAACTGAACAAAGGGAACAAAAAATATTATAAGAGTATTTTTCTATGACGTCAAGAAAAAGCCCTTTCTTAATCCAGGCAAAATAAGGCAAACTCAATCTTATATAAGATATATGAGAATGAGTCACAATTTCCCATAACCTATAATCGTGCTAACCATGAATACTGAAAGAATAGGATGTATGCCTACTTATGTTTAACAAATACCGTAAGGCTCCATCATATTACATCGTGCAGCAAACAACGCGACCTCCTGGAACCGTGGCTGAAGAAGTGGAGAATAAAGAGAAAAATTGCCAAATGTGAAATTAAGTGCTTAACTTTGAAGAATTGGGGACCAACCCTTCGTGAGTACCTACACTTTCTGGATGAAAGGCTACGGTGGACCACCAAAATAAAATACTTGTGTTATATTGCGCACTGACCATCAGGGGATTCCCTCAACAGTCTCTCCTAACTACTTAAACAGACCCCCCCCCCTCTTTCCGAGAAGATTAAGGTACCGTTGTATAGGGCCATTATTAGTCCAGTCCTTTTATGCCACATCCGCGTAACACCTTAAAAATATGCGACGACCAGGAAAAGGCTAAAAGCCTGTCAACACTCTTCACTGCTTTTCTCGACTGGATCACCACGGTACGTCAAGAACAAAGTGATACCAAGCTCGTAAGCACTACTCAGTGGCTCAACCATTTGAGAGGGACCACTTTAAATAGTTTCCCGGGAATGTAACCAACCCTAACAATGCATAGCCCACGGGAAGTTTTAGATGATCCGCCCTAGTCAACATCACTATCCGAGCAAGACTGTGTCATCGACCCCCCATATTCTCAATAAAACCTTTGTTGAAATTTTCTCTCCAAGGACATGTCCAAGAAGTAGGTTTTCCTCACGTTTCCTACTGCTGAAGAAAGATCAACTATGGCCTAGGAGCATTATCTACCCTGCAGTTATTGGGATTATTTCAGAAGCTGCCCTGAAATGGGATTAAGGCCGACTTGCCTAAATCCTAAAGCCTATAGGAGAACTCAATTGTGTGTTCATTAAAAATAATGACAACAAATATATTGCACAAGTGTAACAGAAGTTATCAAACACACCATATTACCAAACAAGCATAGGACATTAAAGTTCTATCTAATTTCTTATACGTATCTGAAACATGTGAGTACGAGTTATTATACTCGTATATGTTTAATATTTGTAAACCATCTTAAAAATATATCCTGAATTAGAAAGGTAGTTGAAATAGGAAAAAGCAATGACATTGCTCTACAGTTGAATAGCTCAGTTTGTATGGGTCTTAAATTAAAACTAAAACTTACAGAAATACAAAACTTTAATTAAAACTTCAAATGTTTTGATGTATTATGCCTAAAATATTAGCTTAATTTAAATTTAGTTTATACTTACGCGTTATATTCTTACTTAACTACGATTACGCTATTACGATTGTGTTTACGTGTTAGAGTAGTTCAACGGGTCAAGTTTCGGATCCCGAATCGTAGTGTTATTGAAATTTGTATCTCTGAAAGAGTAGCCAATTCTCCAAAAACACTTATATAACCAATTAATTGTTAGTGAATCACGTAAACACCACTAGACCGACTGGAGTGAAAGTTTTCATGGACATTTCTAGGATTCCTGGTTAACGTATATGTGTATTCCTAATTCAAAAATCCCCCGAGCACTCACTTGTCATGAAAAGTCCCTTTTGCTTAATCAGTACCCTATGTGTATTAAACTATCCTCAAAGTTAAGAATAATAAGATTAATAATTTATATACATTTAAACTAGTATAATAGTGTATGTTTGTTGTAATTTATCAGTCACAATCAGTTACTCTTATAAATGTCATATTATGTGCAGAAGCTTTTCTTTGTCTGGATTTGTATTGTTTGGACTCGATTTTACAAAAAAATTGCCATAATTTATTACCAATTTACGCAAATATATATATATATATATATATATATATATATATATATATATATATATATATAATATATAACTGTCAGAGCAGTGAAAAGAAAATTACTGTTTGCAAAGAACACCATTACGAATAATTATTCTTTTCTCCTCAGACTTCAGTTCTACTGACACATTGACAGATCTCGCCCGCTCCCATTGTTGACCAACTGCGTGATTAACTGACTCTTGGTGTTTGGATAGCGGTTCTCGAGATATCCTGTCAGCTGAGTCATTTGTTCACTTCTAGTCAATTCCAGATGGTAGGGTCCAATGTTGTAAGATCTAAAAGTGAAACCATGAAAATAAGATGGAGGCTTTTACTATTTTAATTTGGATTACGGGAAATCTTTTGAGAATAGGATTATAGAGAATTACTCTTACTCACCCCATATACTTTACTTTCTCAAAATTGTGTTAACTTAAATATGGGATATCTCAATGATAAATAAAAAGAATAAAATTTTGTCTAGGCCTAGATTCTTAGTCTTTTGGTCCAAAATATTTATAAAAAACCAGCGGTTGTTATTTGTATGTTGTAATAAAGAGCCACCCTGAGTAAAGATTGCCTCCTCTTGGAAAAGCTAAAAATCTTTGAGAACAATACATAGCCTACATATGTACTTAGTTCAAATAATTTTAATTAAATGAAGAATGTTGCAAAATTTTAAATGTAAAAATGTACTGCTTATCTTTATAATTGGAATCCGCAACTAAAAAAAACTTGAAAATAATATTATTAATTTCTCATTAATTTGCGTTTTATTTAACAAAATCTCAAGCATTGCTTTAAGATACCCTGTCTGTAGTTTTGTTCATAATCTAACTAAAGAAATATAAAATTTTATATTATTTTAGGTCTTGTGCATAAATTAATACGTACTTTCTCTTGAATATAAAAGGAGGTTGAAGCGTGGACTATACATAGTCTCTCCGAATAATTTATATTCAATTTGTGAGTTAAAAATAGTCGTTTCGTTGACTGGAAAAGTTCTGTTAGAGGGTTTGTGAAGGAAAGGCAATACAGAAAATTACTTTTTTAAAGGATATTGTTAGATAAATTGTTTCTTGTGATCTTGAAAAAGGAATCTTATAAACGCTCTAAGTCGTTAAGAGTCCTAGTCCAAACCTTTTCCAAAAATTTTAATTTAATTTAAGTCGTTAAACTCCTAGTAGGTAGACACAATTCTCTTTAGCTCACCGGGGTTGTACATAAATAGGTTTCTTGTATGATTGTCTGTCGTGGTATCTATCAATAATGAAAGTAGCTATAGAACTGAAGTTTCGCTTTAAACCTCAGTGAATCCTGTTACGAGATACGTGTTGTGGTATTAGTATTTATCATGCAGTTTAACTCGGAGGAGGTATTTTTAATTGGGTCTATAAATACATTATTTCATATTTTTTAAGAAAAAGTCTGATAAATGAAATTAAAGTAGGCTACCGTACGGATTGAAACCAAACCACCACGAGGGTTACTTTTTTGGAGACACATAATGTAACTAAATTAGAATTAATCATTCTATTAGAAACTTGAATTAAATGTATATTTCAGACTGTTATATTTATATAAAAGTTGAAAGAGCGTCAACAGAAATTAGCAACTTAGTGCAAAGATTTATGAATTAAGATTTATTTCAATCTGAGATTTCTTTCTATTCGTATTGTCTTAAGTTCCTTTTATTTTAATGCGTTATTAATGTTAATAAGTGCTATATGGATCTGAAAACAACATCATTGTATGAGGTTTCAATAAACCTATATATATATATATGTATATATATACTATGTCATCGTCAATAAACTACGTCGTAAAACTCGTAATCTTCCCTCGTCGGATGTTCTGGGTTATCGCCTGGAAGTCATAATTTCTTGGTCTTTTTTAACCATGCAAAAATTATCAAATTGAATTTGGTTGGAATAGACAATAATGTGGTTATTTATATTTATTTTTTATGTGAAATGGTGGTTTAGGTAAAAATAATTTATCGACATATTTAGCCTATTTGAAAGAAAATAAGTTGAGTCGTATCATACAAATTAATAGGAAATTTGTACTACTAAAAGAGTATTCTTAATAGTATATCATATATATGTATATCTTAAAAGTGAGTTCTGTATTTTTAAAGGAAAAGTGATTTATAATGATTCAAGTTGAACAAATCATATAGGTTTTAACTCCGTGTGTTTTCGGTTACATTGAAATTCTGATTCCTTGTTTTTCTATCCAAATATACTTGTGTAAATATTCAACTGCAAAATTAAATTACCAACCCAGATAAGCAATGTAGAATAAGTGGTTCATTATTAAAGATTTTTTAGCTTCACTTGTTTTATGATAATGAAATAGCAACTGATTGTTTTAAGTGAGATATATTTAAAATTTATCCGGTTTAATAGAAAATAATTCTATTCATAAACCGGCATAAAAGTTCAATTAGCAAAGAAAAGAAATATAAGTCATAACTTGGTGTTTGTGAACAATAATTACAATACTGAGTAATTGGGAACAGCAATAATGTATCAGCAGCAATAATTAAAATAATTTGGTTAAAATCAATTAAATGTTATTTTTTATTCCACTCTAAACGGATAGAAACAAAACTAAAATGGATATCAATATTTCTTTAGGCATGGTGTATTGGCTTGGCCCCTTTAAAACAAACATTGGCCGTAGTTTGAAAAGGATAAGTTTGAAAGCAAAGTAAACTAACCCGTATCAAATAACATCATCGTAACACAACTTTACATTCCCAAGTAGCAATAACGGACTCAGGACAAGTTGTTATTGGAATGTTTTCTTTGATGTAGAGTCCACTCGGTCTGAATTGGACTAACGTTCGCTTTTATTTGTAAAACAGTTTGTCTCTTTAAACAAGCGATGCAGTGTTTGTATCAACACGAGAGGCAATAGTACTGCATTTGATATGTTCAAAACCAGTGTATAAAATATCAGTAACATAAACAATTTAGTTTTTCTTGCCGCGGTAATGTGGATTAAAGTAAAAAACGACATATATATATATGAAATATTATATACACATACCATGTGATTTTTATTGCTTAAGTTGTTTTATTACTTAAAAAATAGAAAAGAAAAAAATTACTTCAAAACATTGTTTTTTATATACCAGAAGGTTGTATAGTATTACATAATAAACCGTCCTGCTATCTGATAAAATAAATATATCGTACTGTTATTATGTAATGTGACACTCGTAAACAAAAACTTAAAATTAAACAAAACGTCACAAAGTTATATTTCTTGTAAGATTGTTACGTAATTCAAGGATTTCACACTTTTTGGAGCGTTTTTCGGAGCACGGAATACAAAACAGTTTTTTAAACTACTAGTAAAAAGGTGCGAAAAATAGTTTTTTAAACGACTTATGTAATGAATACGACACAAATATTTGTAGGAAGTTAGTCCTTGAATTTAATGAGCATACCACATGTTAAGAAGTTCGTATCGTAACTACTAAGTTGCAGAGTAGAAAACCTGTAAAATAAAAGCAACGCGTTTAGTTTTATAGAAGTGTGATTTTATAAGCCTTGGGTGGTTGTCTGTTCTGATTTTATGTCGCGAAAACCCTTCTTAGTATTTAAAATGCTTTGGTTATGCGCATCTTATATTTTTTTAAGTAAACTTTTACGGTGGGATATAATTTAAAAAAAGTATTTTATTTGATAACTTGCGTCATGAAGTATTGAAAACTTACTTAGTACCGACATGTTGTACCGAATGTACGAAACACATGGGGTTGGATACCGCTGAGATCGAAGTAATGAATAATCGATTTGCAAAGTTTACTTACACTCGTTTGTTTAACTGTGGCAAATAAACATAACATCACCACTTCTAGATGTTAAAAATAAAATAATGTACTGCCAAATTGCTGTAAAATAGTGATAAAGAACTAAATGGGAGTGGGCTTATTGGTTCCAATGTTCTATGGGAATTTTCCATACGAACTTAATAATTATTTTAAACTTTATGATTGACTTCCTTTCACGTATATGTCGACTTACAAGCGCTGGCGGCAGCATATTGGCTCGACTTATCCTGTAGTCGGAAAAAGTGAAGATTATTTAACTTGAAGTCTAAAACATGAATGCTGGAGCAATCGAATTTGAAATAAGAAACTCGAAGTTAAACCAGAGTGAACTCGCCTAAAACAAAATCACGGCGATAATAGCCATTTATCGAGACAACTAAGATTCATGACAACGTGGTCTCGCCAGAAGGACATCATCACACTATTATCAATATTAGTCTGCCAAACCAAATATCAACCAAGGTAAGTTACTTTACTATTACATTCTTTCTAACTTTACTTTACATTACATTCAAAATTATATGTCTCGCATGAAAGGGTTAATTTATAATACGAAAATATAAATTTTATTTACGGACATGGCGCGCGAGATGTTGCTCTGCAGCAGGAATAGCAAATACAAAGTTCTCGAGAGAAAAAAATTAATACGCGTGCCAATTAGATTATTAATCCGCCAAGAATTTAGTTCCAAGAACATCGGATGTAACTTATATTAACCACTAACAAGTAACAAGGTTACGAAATATGCATTGTATAAAATACAACTAAATAACGGTGAAATGTTATTCCGCTATCAGTTCTTATCACAGAAGAGGCAAAAAACTATTCTCCATACACTTTTGAGCGTCATTTTGAAACGAATAAAAATTATAAATGTTTTCTTTGCCAAAATGTGTAGAATGATAAGATCTTTAACATTATTTAAAAAAATGCCGTTTTTTTGAATTTGACAGTTTTGATACTAGAACATTAGATTTTTGAGACATCCTCTATTTTTACAGAGTTAAATTAAATTATTTTATGTAAAGTCTTTATGGTCGATTAGTGAGGAATCCGTCTAAACTAAATCTCTGGAGTTAGATATTTGAGCCGAAGTATTTTAATGTAAGTATTTCAGTATATTCAAAACAATTTAGTTTTGAAACTATATACATTATTTAGATTTATTGTAGGGGGGATAAAAGTGCACTCTGGTAATTTCCTTACTGCTAGAAATATTGTTTTTATATACGCTTATAATAAATAAACTTTTAAAACTATATAGTTAGTACCCTCTATTTTAAGGCTACAAATATAGATGTAATAATTTTGAGAATGGAAACAAAAATATAAGTTAATGCAAAATTTAAGAGTAATAAATTATTACATCAGGAAGGATGAAATGATTCAATAGTTTTCATTCACTATATTAACTAAAAACCCAGTTAACTATACAAGTTAGTTACATTATTTTATTTTCAACACCGGCTACATCATAATTACACTACAACTAGAAAGGTTTTCGTATTTTTCCAGAGTAAAAATGGATTCGCAACATTTTATATTTTATACACTGACTATACTCTCTGCAGGGAATGATGTTTCTTTGATGTTAAAGTGTTCGTAGATACAGATGAAATAATTAGTCTGGGCGCGCGGCTCTGACTTTGACTTCGCCTTATCAGAGCTTTGTCAAAGTCATCCAATCCTGTAATAGGCTTTTTACGATTCCTTTTCAATTTGTTTGGGGTGAGAAAGCTACTTTCACCATTGTCATTATTAACGGTTAAATTTTTAAGCTCTTTCTTAATTCTTGAGATTTCACGTTCTGAGACGCCTGTAGCTACTGCTGTTCGGACACGGGCCTTTGCCAAGGGAATACTTAAAGTTCTTTCATCAGCCTCCTTTTTCATGAGTGTAGGTATATACATTACTGACAATTTCACGACTTTGACTGTGCAAAACTCTACCCTTCAGTTTTGATTTCACGCGGTCACACATATTGCTTATGAAATAAGCTTCTTACTAAAAGAAAATAACACAATACAAAAACACTGAACGTAATAATTATTCACAGTTAACTGCACACAGTAAATACACACAGCTTAGAACAACTCACTGTTAATACTGAAGTTTAACGATGCTGACTCTATGACAACAGATGTCACACTGGTATTATATTGTTTGGAGGGAAGGTTTGCTGGAGGGAAAGATGAGTCACAAGTCAGCCAAGCTCTTCCGGCCTGACCTTGAAGTCCGCCACCGTGGCGCGGGCGTGATGTTTTCAGGAATGAGTGATTCACACACCCCTCTTCCCCCCGCGCCATAGCTTACCACCGACCGGCCGCGCGCCCGGACATATTATTATATCTTTTTTTTTTGTAAATAGATTTTTAGCCATACTCCCACTGCTTACCGACGTTTTCCTTAATGTTTACAACGATACAATACAACGAAGCATAAAAATCCAATACTAATGTCTTAACTGATTACAGTTTTTACTGTAATATGAGTGAATTAACTTTCTTCACACATATGTTAATTACATAATGTTTAATAGAAATATAGGTAGCAGTGTACATCATTGAAACATTGGACTAATTTGAAAAATAATTCAGAAAAATCAACACGAAACAAATGAAAATGCCTATGACGATTACAACAAACTTGAATGTTGATGAAAAGCGGACTGTCTATTGTTTATTAATGGAAATTTGAATGTAGTATTTTCCTGTTTTTTAAATTGAAGTTATGCGATATATCTCATAATTTTAAAGTAAAAAGCTTTTACGAATTTCAGCTCTTTTATTTGAAGGGCAGCATGGATTTGAGGGTAATAAATAACTTGTTACTAATATCCTCACTCTTATATAATATGGATATTTAAAGTTGGACTCTAACTTTTGAAGTAATTGAAGTAATTTTTGCATATTTCATCAGAGGTCTTTGATAAAATTCAATATATAATACTATTAAATAAAATTAACAATTTGGGTCTATGAAATTTGGTTTAAATTTTGTTACCTTTTGATTAAGTTTCAATATTTTATGTACAGGTAAAAATCAATTCAAAATTGCATTCTAGCCGTTCCAAAAGTATCAAGATTAGTACATTTTATTTAGGTTATACCGAATGGACAGTACACATGGGGTTGGATACCGCTGAGGTCGTAGTAATGAATACTCGAAATTCGAAGTTTACGTATATGTTTAACATTGGCAAATAAACGTAAAAGCACCACTTCTAGTTGGTAAAATAAAATAAAGTATTGCCACGTTGCTGCCAAATAGAGTATGAATGAACTAAAATATGATACCATGGGATGGGTCTAAATAATAAAATGTTCTATGGATTGTACTTTTCAAATTAATAATCATTAAAACGTTAAAAATAACTTTCCTTTACAATGAACTTGTCTCACAAAAGCGGGCGTCAGCATTCTTGGCTCGACAATGCAGCTGTAGTCGGAAAAAAGGGAAGAGTAGTATACTGGAAGTCTAAAACATGAAGTAATTGGGCTTGAACTCAAAAAGTGAGCTCGAAGAGCGAACTGCAACTCGCCTAAAACAAAATCGAGACGGTATTAGCCATTTATCGAGAAAACTTATAATTACGACAATGTGGTCTCGTCAGAAGGACATCGCCACAAATTTTATCTAAGTTGATCTGCAAATAAAACACATTCAAGGTAAGTTACTTTACAAGTTATAATTTTACTTTATATTACATTCAAATTAGATGTCTCGCATGAAAAGGTTAACTTATGATACGAAAATATACATTTTTACTTACGGACAAGGCGCGCGAGGAGTTGCTTCGATAGCGAGGTTCGGCAGCTACAATGTTCCCAAGAGAAATAATTAATACGCATGCCAATTAGGTTATCAATCCGCCCAGAATTTAGTTCCAAGAACATCGATGTAACTTACACTAACCAGTAACAAATCACTGGGTTGCGAAAATATGTATTATATGAAGTAAAACTAAATAAAGGTACAAGGTATTTGTTAATGAAGTTTTACGAGCTCATAAATTTTGCTATTTTTATACTGATGATCTTAAACTTAATCATCAGTATATAGCAAAATTAGTCAAAGAACCTAAAAATAATTCTTTAATAATTGTTTTAGTTTTCAATTAAACAACTCCAGTTTAACACAGAAATAAATATTAATTATTACATTAGTTTTATTTGTAATAGAAGATGAATGAAACTGATAATACTTGAATTGTAAAAAGAAGTATTATTAAAATATGTATAATATAATCAGACAAGAGAAAAAAAATTCGAGAGGGATAAAACGATAACGTTCCATGTTTTATAAGTTCAAAGCGTCTTTTTAATTATGTATTGGTGTTTCTTTT
Source organism: Homalodisca vitripennis (assembly GCF_021130785.1). Lineage (NCBI taxonomy): Eukaryota > Metazoa > Arthropoda > Insecta > Hemiptera > Cicadellidae > Homalodisca > Homalodisca vitripennis. The sequence continues at coordinate 138,086,285 of NC_060207.1, forward strand.
TGTTTGACCAATGTACAGTGTATCACAGTCGTTGCCTTTAATTTCATGAATTGTATATTCTTTTCGAATGAGTTTATTAATTTATTTGTGAAATTGCCTGACGATGGAATCTTTGATTCTGAAAGGCCTCAAAAAATAAAATAATATTGGAAAATGATTCGTGACTTACTAGTGGTATTAAATGAAATATTTCTAATGCTCCAAGAATCTTCATCATTCATAAATGTCACATTTTGCTGCATGTCATTGAAAAATTAAGCGTTTCTATTAGATATCTAGCCTTTGTCATATACTTCTGGTCTAAGATATTGTAGTTCCGATGAATAAAAGATACATTATACATACATAAGACTAAGACTAAGAAGACTACTTAGGTCAAAAGGTGTCTACTTCCTGCCGTTTAACGTCGCTTACGGTTGCCTTATTGCCTGACAAAATATCTAGCTCAAGTAAACCTACTTGAAACCTCAAATTCGTCTATTTTGGTTAGTTGTCCCGATTAATAAAATGTACATACATACATAGAACTGAATAGCCTATTGTCTATAGGGAAAACCTACTAAAATCCCTACTGCAGGAAAATACCTGGATAAATCATAACTAAGTTCACACAATATTTGAAATAATCGATTATTAGGCTTTGCGTTATAGAAGTCTTGTAATTATATCAGTCTGTTATATGGGTAAGTATTCACAGTTGTAATGTTTGTACAATACAAACAGACACACGCACACACGCGCACACACACACACACACACACACACACACACACACACACACACACACACCCGTACATACATATGTGTGTGTGTGTGTGTCTGTATGTATGTATGTATGGGCTTATACTTTAGCTTTTAACACGATAACTGCCGTATTTTTCAAATATCCAGACTGTATACTTTCAAATTGCTTAAAGGAGTTCGTTAATCAGTCTTAAACAATGGAAAGTTTCAAGATGATAGCAATTCACATTCCACAAAATATGTTTAATCAATTAAATACCAACAAAAGGCAGCACTTCAAAATTGCTTGGACGAGTTGGTTAGACAGTCTCAACCAATGAAAATTTTCATTTACATGATACAAACAATTTTTACTTAATTTATATGCAATAATGTTCTAAAGCGATATTTTATTTTAGTGTATTACGTAATTTTAAATTATAAAGTATTTTTATTCCTCAAAGTTTCGAGATGGTAGCCATTCTAATTTTGGTAATGTAATGGTTATAAATGGGTTGTTATGTAATATAGAGCAAAGTAAAAAAGCTGTGAATAATTAAAAATAATGGTACTTTAAACTGGTAAGCTGATTTACCAGCAACCATCCAGTAAGACCAAGATGAAGAGGTGTTTTTATTGTCTTATATACATTATTTTATCCTATTTATTACATTTTTAAAGATAAAAAATATTCTCAGAGTAATTGTTGTAAGACAAAACAAAATAATCGTATATTAACCAGTTAATAATTTTTGTAATTCTGTGCTATACAACTTTCACCTATGGTGATTCTCAGTGATCATTAAGTAAAATGGTATTGGTACTTTTTCTTATTATTAATACTTTTATACGTTGTTCAAGAGGTAAGAAAAATAAATGCATATAATTTTACGTAAATATTTGTAGAAAATAATCTTTCATATTTACTGTCAATTTTATAAATTATCGCTATGCTTACAATAGATTTTAAATGAAGTTAAATTCCAAATATTAGTCGTTTCTATAACACAATATCCAGATCTGGATACAATTGTATTACAACCATTCGTCTGATAGCCTTGTAACGCCGTCAGCTAACAAACAATGCCGCCGCTTACAATGGCCAACTCTGAACAATACAAATAATTAGAGAGTCTTTTTTCTCTTTCATTGCTTCTTGAATAACTTGTAATACAATCTTCTTTTTCTTTGTATATAAATATTCTTTACATATACATGTATATATGGTGCTTGGGTAAATATTTATGCCTTCCATCGTTATATAGTTTGATGTGCAAAGTATGTATTTAAAACATATTAAAGTTTATTCATTAGTGATGAAATTCTTAAATATTTCTCTGGTGTAGTAAGGTATTATTTTTATAATATTACCTTATCTATATCAGGTCAATTTATCTGTATCAGATAATTATTCGCTTCAGTTTCAAAGCACTATTAAACGCTGTATATTTAACAAAATGCATAATCAATACTGCATGTTTTATTTTACAATCATTAAAATAATAGATTCCCAGAACAAAATTACTGTATGAGTCCAATAATACGTGTTGAGCCCCTTCAAGTTAAACCCTTTGAGATGTCCAAGGCCAGTAGGGAAGTGGTATGTTGTCAAACATATTGGGAGGTAGCACTTCTCGTTGCTAGATGACAAACTATAAACTCAGGACATAATAGCCAGTTAGATAATCTCTTTCAGATGTCCAAGGCCAGTAGGGAAGTGGTATGTTGTCAAACATATTGGGAGGTAGCACTTCTCGTTGCTAGATGACAAACTATAAACTCAGGACATAATAGCCAGTTAGATAAACTCTTTCAGATGTCCAAGGCCAGTAGGGAAGTGGTATGTTGTCAAACATATTGGGAGGTAGCACTTCTCGTTGCTAGATGACAAACTATAAACTCAGGACATAATAGCCAGTTAGATAAACTCTTTCAGATGTCCAAGGCCAGTAGGGAAGTGGTATGTTGTCAAACATATTGGGAGGTAGCACTTCTCGTTGCTAGATGACAAACTATAAACTCAAGACATAATAGCCAGTTAGATAAACTCTTTCAGATGTCCAAGGCCAGTAGGGAAGTGGTATGTTGTCAAACATATTGGGAGGTAGCACTTCTCGTTGCTAGATGACAAACTATAAACTCAGGACATAATAGCCAGTTAGATAATCTCTTTCAGATGTCCAAGGCCAGTAGGGAAGTGGTATGTTGTCAAACATATTGGGAGGTAGCACTTCTCGTTGCTAGATGACAAAACTATAAACTCAGGACATAATAGCCAGTTAGATAATCTCTTTCAGATGTCCAAGGCCAGTAGGGAAGTGGTATGTTGTCAAACATATTGGGAGGGTAGCACTTCTCGTTGCTAGATGACAAACTATAAACTCAGGACATAATAGCCAGTTAGATAAACTCTTTCAGATTTCCAAGGCCAGTAGGGAAGTGGTATGTTGTCAAACATATTGGGAGGTAGCACTTCTCGTTGCTAGATGACAAACTATAAACTCAGGACATAATAGCCGGTTAGATAAACTCTTCCACTAGTCCGTGGCTGATACGCAGGAAAGATTTATCACTTTACACTGAAAGTTACTCAATCGTTTGTTTAACTTGCCTTTCATCAATCTAAAGTTAATCCCAGGGGCTAAAACATGATAGCGCGTTTCTCACCCATAACATTTATCGCATGTATAATAGCTTTTATTAAGAGGGAAAAAATGGGCGTAAAAAGACACATTTTCTCATTTGTCTGCAGATGTTGATATTTCCAAAATTTATAGAAGAATAAATTGACTGCTTTGCGTTGAAAATAATCATAGACTTTTTAATAATAGGGTGTAGACCCCATGAAATATGTGTGGCATATTGTGACAGAAGCGCTATCATTTCAGTTAAAATCTGGGATTTCCTTCAGATTAAGGTGAGGTAAAGTTAAACGTTCACACTTAAAGTTGCGAATGAGTATATTAATGATTTGGTCTATGTTGTCAATTAGTTACTCAACCATTACCTGTGTCATTCAAAGTTTTTTGGCTCAAACGTGAATGGCCACCATCTTGAAACTGTTCATTGGTTAAGACTGACTAACGAACTCATCCAAGTTATGTGCAAGTACTGCCTTTGCATCAAGTCTGAATATTAGTAAGTAATGAAAAATTAAGCTCAATTCCTCCCCACACACACATACATATTTTCACATGTCGCTGAAAATAAAAATAAATGCCCGGAAACTCCGTAATGAGGTCAGTCGTTCCGTAATCACGATAGGCATGCAATCTACCTAAAACTGCACGTATAATTAACTTTGTTTCCTATCATGAAATCAATTCAAGCTTTAGCAATTATTCAAACTAAATGCATATCTCACGCCGTAATACGAGAGGTCTGTCAGTGAATAAGCTCGTCTTGGAGAAGGGCCAACGACACAAAAGGTCAAGTGTAGGATTCGCGCATTGAGACGCCCTCTATACATGCTCTATACGGCCACTCTTGGCAGCCAATCTGCTCTGCTCCCGGAAATTGCTTTACTTCTTTAACCTCTTACAGCAGCGATGGAGCGCTCTTCATCATTCAAAGGCCAGACAATGACTGTTCCTCTTGCTTATCCAGCCGCATTTTTATTAAGCTTATTATAAATGAAAAATATATTTCAGTTAAAGCTAGTAAATTGTGATATGATTATGTATAATACAAAAAAGTATCAAATTCAGCCACTTTATTTTTGTTTCTAATAGTGAATGACATTAAACAAATAACAGTTTATTCCCGAAAACATTTAGCCAAATATCACATTCACCTCACGTTCACATTTAACACGTCTTCTTACAAACCAATTTCACTTACTAATACAATTTTGAAAATTGTTTTAGTAAAAATTTAGAAAGACAAAATTATATTCTTTAGATACATTACGTATGTTAGGAACAGCCTGTAACTCTCATGAAAGCTTTCTCTAAACATTATCACAGGATTTCAATTTCGACGTGTAAGATAACAATCTGATGACGTACACGTAAAGTGTCCCGGTGGAGCTCCAGTCCAATATCGTCTGGGTTACTATTACGAGAAAGACACTTAAGGGATACCTTCTCCTCACATTCTATACCGTTGAACTAGTGATAAAATATAATGGCTAGTCCTTTTACCCGGTAACGAATCTACAATAAACTTGACGTATTTGTGTCTAATTATTTGTTACTTCACGTATCATTTCATGTCTGTAGATGTGTTTAACTATTTTGAAAAATACAAATAAGTTCTTAGTACGATAAACACAATTGGCGCTGTGTAAATAGTTGATGGAAATACTGTCATACCAACATATTGTTAATTTTCTATTAATACAAAGCCGGATATGGGTGTCTTCACTTCCTGCGTAAAATCCAAATTCTGGATTATTGCATAGACCTAAAACCTTTATACCTAAAACATAGTGACATACGTAGTGATATAAACCACCTTTGATCAGAAGTCGTTTTATATTATTAATACGAGGAAAAAACTCGAATTAATAAGATGTTAATCGAGCGATATATAGAAGTGGTGACATAACTGATATCAATGAACGAGGACAAGTCATATCGGTTATATATCAAACGTTTCCGCAAAAGCAAAAATAATAACATGACTGTGGGCCCCATCATAAAACACTCTATTCAGCTCTCCTTGCAAACAATGCTCGATAATTGAGTGTCCCTTAGTGCTAATAATTTAAAGTGTACTACTAAAAAGTTGAAATCTCTACTAATGATGTCTTTGAAATATGTAGTCCTAGTCAAACAGTCCGCGCAATCACTTGTGAATATCATACAAATAGTGATTTATTAATGTTGTTATAGAGAGTAGGTGGAGTTGGTGTTTAATCTATTTCATAAACTTTACTTCTTGTTCTTAATTAATATTTTTACAAAAAAAATGTATATATAAACAGCAATCGTCACTGTGATACCGTTTAAACATACTCGATGATATGTACTTTGTAATATTAACAGATACTGATTTTAAAGACGGCAACCGGGACCAAATTAGCTGTAAATCTTATTTGCTCCCTCAGGTAGGACAAATTTGTAATAGGTACTTCAGCCCTTCATGGACGATGCGATGATCTAGATACCTACAGCCAGGTTGACTTATTGTGTCGTGATGTTATCATCTTGGCACATTTTAGAAACATTACTGGACGTTCTACTAAGCAAAGATTTCTTCAACAGATAGCATTGCCAAATAGTACTCTTATAGAACGTCAAGAATGATGACTCAGACGACAGCTCTTCACGATTAGCCCAAGACCTCCTAAACGATCATACAGTCTGCCATCCAGACACAGAATCTCCTGCAGTATGTCGGTATTCATATACATACCAACGTACTGTGAAACTTATACACTTCGATGACTGCCTGTGTAACTTCTGGTTATTTTATGAAAGTGACGCAATTTGAACATGCTAGCTACCAGCGAATTTCATCTGCAGCTGCTACTACATTTATGAACTACACCATTATGAGCACGGCTGTCATTCATCAAGATTAAGTCTCATATCTGTCTATGTGGTTAGTCTCATATCTGTCTACTGAAACGAGGTAGTATACTGCACTCGTAGTATCCCACTGCATCTCGGTTGACGATCCTAAGGATGCATTATGTAGCAGAAAACCAATGGCAGTCACTGTTTCTGCAAAAACGTCAGCCATACGTTTCTGAAGGAGAGTTACTCGGTGAATTCTATTTGAATATTACATACACGTTTTAATACAATTCAAAAATTTAACAAAGAAAGTTAAGCATTGAATATTACACATAATCCCTTTTATAAAATAAAAACTCATTTATGTTCTTAAGATATGGTTTCACACGCATTTTTCAAAATCGATGCCCTTCTACTACTTAGTAAAAGCACTTATGATATAATATGATGGAGTTATATGAAGTTTTAAAAAAGTAAGTAGGCATAAGTCATGTACATCTTATTCCAGTTTTAATGAATAAAAGGATCAAAGTGGAAGTTGTCTCTTGAATCATGTTTTATCTGCCTTGTTGCTCCAATCAAAAATACAAACACATAGGTATCGGAAATAGACTTTGGTCAAAAATAGTTTACTTATAGCCCTTGTCATATGCTTCCGGTCTAAGATATTTCCGGTTGAGGTTTGTTTGTAATTCCAATGAAGAAAATATAAACATACGTAGGTATATATATCTCCCCAGAATCTTACCCCGGTCAAAAAGTGTTGACTTCTGGTCTAAGATATTTCTAGTGCCATAGTAGGGTTTTCTTTGGTGTTCTGATGAAGGAAACATACATACGTAAGACTGAGAAGCTTATCTCTGTCAAAAAATGTATACTTCTACTTAGTTTATTTTTGGTCTGAAATATTTCTAGTGCCATAGATGAGTTTGTCTTGTACCAATTACAAAATACATACAGATGTCTTAGAAACCTATTACGCTCTAGGTAAAATCCTTATTAAATTCATGCAACATTTCAAAATAATTTTTATAAGGTTTTTCTTTATAGAAATCTTGTTCTTTTTCGGACTGTAGTCCTGGAAATAATGGATCGTTGAGGCATACTTTTGTTTATTTTGTCTATTTTTTTTAAGCCACTCGTAAAATTTATATCACGAAAACCCACCAATTTCGAGTAGCTTATGGAAAACATTTATGGTTTTGTTTATCAAGATTGGTTTTATAACAGTGTTTACATAGTATTTACAATACATTAGATGTTTCTAATGCGTTGATTTGCACAATCTGGAGTCAAAGTTAAGTTTATTGCACACTATCACTTTTGATAAATTCCTGTTCTAAAACTTAAATTGTAAACAAATGTTTTAGCTTCTTTGATGAATTTCATCTGAAAGTGTCAAGAGATGTTTAGTGTCAATTAAATTTAGATTATGAAACATAAATTTTATAATTATTTCCAAATTCTATTCCAGGTAACTTTTCAGATCTTCCTGTCCATATAAACCTTACTCGGATTTCAACAAATATTTTACAAAAAGAACTAGCCTTTTTTACGTTAGCTCTCAGCAACACTTTTTACGATTAATTTTTATTAATAAGATACTATTCTTCAGATTTACAGATAATTTAGTTGCTGTTTTCAATATACAAATATAGATAAAAACTAAGTAGCAAATGTTTTAAATTTTCTCCTTCCAGAAAATATTTTTATAAGGAAAATAATCTGTAAACATGAAGAGTAAATAATAATATTCAGGGTCCATAAATTCAAACATGATGCTATTACTGCATCTCATGATCCTTTTATAAAGATATTAAGTCCTGCTTTTGAAAAACTACTTTAATCTCTCCAAGTAATCATACACTCTTTTCTCCCCACCATATTATTCTCTAGCGTAACATCAATCTTAGTTTTCTAAATGAAGTAATAACCCTTGTAACTGCTACTTTATACTGGCAGCCTTGTGTATTGGTGTTAGTTATAAGACCACATTTAATTTAGATAGTATAGAGTTGTTACTATAACATGACTGTATGGGAAATAATTCATACTATGACTATTTACAAAACATTATGTATGCCTATTTACAAAACTGTTTTAATGTATGAAGCTATCTATGTTGATAAAATTAGGTTCATTTGGCAGTTTCCTTGTATTAATTGCATTGCATACTAATGTAACTATTATTAAAAGGGCAGTTTAAATTTATTTAATCACTATCAGCTAGAACAGAGTTTAATAAAAATAACACATACATTATAATTTTAATTTCTACAAAATATGGTGATTTTACTATAAATTAAAATAGCTATTAAAATAGTTTTTATTATATTATAGTTGAAGTCCTAATACAACAGTAAAAACTGCATAAACAATAACAATATAATACCTGTGTACTAAAATCTTCTTAACACGTTCATGACGTAGTGCTCCACACCATCCTTTCAAAAGCGCGCAGTGCAACACCGGTGGTACAGTCATACTTTCCTAAAGTGCATAGTGAACCACCGGTGGTGCACTCAACAATGCCGTTTCTTTAAAATTTGTGTAGTTATTAAAATTGGGCTATATGTTTGCAGTTTTGGTCTCAAAACAGAAAGAGCTCCAGGAGAAAGCTATCCTTATGGCATGGTTAGGTTGACTTGGTCTACTATCTATCAATCTAATATGATGCTTGATTTAAAGGATTTGCATAATTTAAACCATTGATTTTTAAAGTTAAAACGGTTTTGACTATACCAAAATAGTTGATCCCGCTGTATATATGGACCTCTAATTCTTTTACCGGATGAAATAGTTTTTTAAAAATTTAAAACTAATAAATAATGACAAACCTGGTCAGTTGCCGTATCATATCCTGGCAAGGCTATTTTGAATTGAAAGTCCAATACATATACAATATTCAACAAAGTCATTGCCTTTTTTCTGGCAATAATACCTGGCAACTAGGTGTGAACAGGTAAATGGGTGTGAAAATTTTACCATCATTCTTTTTCTCAAAAAAATCAAATACGAAAACGAATTCAATGGTATATAGTTGCAGGTCTTACAGTTGCCGCGATTTAAAATTTCAATAATTTTATTTGAAAAGAAATGCTGAAAAAGAGCTCGTACGTTGATATGTTTTTAAAGAGATACGCAAGAAACGGAGTTTTCTAAACTAAAAATGCAATATAATTCTCTTTTCCTAACTTAAACGGAAAGATGTATTGGATATAAATGTGTTATTTAACATGCTTAATGTAAAACTCCATGAAGCGTTTTAATGTCAAATTTTGGTGATTGTCTATGCCTTACATCTCAACAATCTTGGCAATACCATCGTTTATATATTGTAAATGTTTAACAGGAACACTAGCAATTATAAGTGGTTCAATGGCGGATATGCGGTCTCTAAGGAGAGGTCGATTACATTCAGTCTGACTTGAGGTTAGTTAGTAGAGTACTAGAGTAAGTTAAAGTCCAATGTGCCCCTTATCAACCTTGCCTTCCCTCGGAGGGTTTTTAATATAGTAATACTAATTAACTAAAGATTTAAAGTTTTACCCAAAATCACTAACTACAGTTTAGTTTTTAATCATAACGTATCTACATATATGACCTATAATATAATGTTTATGATTTATTTATTTGTTTTTAAGGACTAACAAATTATACATAATAGGGTTTTTAGCTTATTAATACCTTCACCACTCGTTTAAGCAGAGCTCTTAGCCCTTACTCTGAAGTGTGTCTGATGCAGTGAACACGTTACGCTGGACTATACTGTGTTCATGCGATGGATTACAGTAGTTCCTTTATTTGTTTCATTAAAATTGATCGTTAAATTTTATATATATATATATATATATATATATATATATATATATATATATATATATATGCATACATATGTTTGTAAAATTTAGAAAATATTTGAAAGTTATCCCATATTACATATATTTATATCTGTCTAATACACTATTACACATTTGTTACACCAACACTATTGCAGGGTTTTATAAATTGTGTGTACACAATTAATGTAAATATTAAACCATATTTTATTAACGCTAGGTTAAACAAATTCAAATTCAGACCTCTATTTACGGTATTGTTTATCGCGTTAATCAAAATTGCACACAATATTTTGTAATAAAAATTGGAAAATTCCATGTTGTTAAAGGATCGTATATATCACCACTTAAGTTTTATCAGAGTTGATGTTATATAAGCTGACACGAAACTGTGAGAACGCTCACTTGTCTCTTGGAGTCTTGTTACCTTCAATCAAGTCTGGCAAAGTGACTGGAATTTGATAGTCCCTGGAGAACTCACGAGCCTCCCAGGCTGGGAGACAACTTAGCGGTAGAATACGTCACACTCAAGAACACTGAGAAAGCGCCAATGTTTCCAACTTTAAATTTAAGTACTTTTGAAGATGTTTTTTACTTATAGTTAGAAAGAAATTTTTTTCATATTGGTATTACAACAAACATACTATTTTAGTAGCTTTTAAGACTGAATCATACCGCATAATGAGGTAAGTGTACCTGTCTGACAATAATCTAATTGATTACCCAAGTACTGTAACCAGGTAATACGAAAGTTAAACTATTTTCTATTTAAAATAAGCCTATTTTTATAGATACCGCATGTATTCGTAGTAACTTAATGACAAGTACTTTGTAAACATATTTTTAAAAGGGTATACATGTTTTTGGGTAAATCTAATAACTTTTCCACTTTCATGCAACATTTTACCTATTAACTTAATAATAAAATATTAGCTTTTTTCAATATAACGTTTTTATTTTGCATATCGGAGTTTGAGTGATCTGATTTCATATCAACAAACTCAAAAAATATTTTTTGAAAGTAATAGTTTTTAAATAATTGGATTTAGTTAATTACATCAACAAAAAAAATAAAACGAGAAAATTCCAAGATGCTTAGTGTTTAACTGCTGCAAGTCCAAGTAACGTAGGACTTATTAAGTTTATACAGTTATATAAGCTTAATAACTTATGTCAGATCTATTTTCCTGTTGTATAACCACTCCAGGATGTCTACTGTTTCAAATGTGCAAGGCTATTGCAATATTTCGATCGGGTATTTTTCTTCTATGTTTCTCACTTCTATGTTTCATGAATCACCATCAATCACAATCATAATCATAAATTCATACGGTATCTTTAGTATCTGAGTTATATCTGAGATAGCCAAAATATCTCATCATGTTTCAAGTTCATTAGTTTATTTAATAGAGTTGTTCCCTACTCCTTTGCACCTAACGTAGTACTACTTAGCCTGTACTTAGATTGAAAACTTGTTATTGACTCATTGAGAGATTATCTTAAGAGGTAGAGTCATCATTACCACAAATAAGTTTATTATTTTATCCACGTAGTTTCCTTCTAAACGTGGGTTGCACTAAATTAAATTGAAATTCGTCCATGACCTTATTCTGTACATTCTACACGAAATTCAATTTAAACTCTATACTAATTCTCTTAGTAGATCCACAACAAAGTACTACTTTACAGATTTTTATAAACTGAACAAAAACTTTAGTTCATTGACCTAATTTCGTTGTCAGGTTTACTTTGAATTAAGTTATGCTTAATTAGAATTGCAAATTCCAATTAGTTTTGTTAATTTATACAAGCCAATCTCAGTTTGTGATCAACAGTGAAATAACTTGAACGATTTGCTTGAATTAATTGTGATTCATAAATACTATTATTTTAGTGTTGGCAGAATTAAACCCAAATAAAATGTAACATGTGAATGTAAAATGTTTATATATACAATTTAATACTTAAGGATTATGTTGGGTTAAGTACTATAAAACTATGTCGAATGCACTATTGTGCTTATATTTGTAGTTATATGCTTGAGGAAAATGTATCATTTAAATAGTGTGATTAATATGTATCCAAATACTTATTATATTTTCATGAACGTTTGGTAGTTAATAAAAATTCGAAAATATTTTTTTAACTATTTTCTAAGACAAATTAAAAAGATTTTAGACGGGTAATAATGATACTTTCAACATGAGACAGGTCGTATGATTCCATGACAAAAACAAGGTCGACAAAATGTTTCCGTTTGAAACTCATTTAATTACAACCGCTGAAAAGATCTAGGATATTCTAGAACCAACTGAAAACGACATGCAATTTCTTGAGTAGAAGTGTTCATTAATACTGTTTAAAACAATGAAAACCCTTTTAATAATGTTTATTACTAACGTACTTGATAACATGTATGACATATTGTAAAAATGTATAAAAGTTAATTAAGTTTCTGTAATACGTCAATAAAAAATAATTTTTAAAGTTTTAAAGCACCAAATATAATGTTCAGCAGTTGTTTCGCTTCTATCACTTAACACCAATAACGTTAACAAAAATGCAATATGGGATGAAATTCCAGTTTAAAAACGTACGACACTTCTTTGAATTATCCATGAAAAACGTGACTTGAGTCCTACATTGATATCTTAGGTGAGCTGAATATTCATGTTACTGAATTAATAAATTGTAAAAATAGCAGAGTTCCCGTTCATGAGTTGTTACTAAAGAAATCAAGATATCATAATGCTTTATATGTAGAATTTTGACACTTTTAATGTGCAATAGGTTAATAATTATCCTACTAAAATGACGATAAATAGATTATTGGTTTATGTGTTATTTATTAACAAGACGTTTGCGCAAACTGATACCGTGAAATATTGCAGCATCTATTACTAAGGGACTACCGCCCTACACAGCTGAGTGGGCGCCACCCTCGCACTGTCAGCGGGATATTAATGATAATATCCTTCTCGCAGGGAAATAAGTTTTCCTATATTATGTTATTACAAGATAAAGTTCTCTTGGACATATGATGGTGACCGTGCTTTACAGTAAACATCATAAATCCCACACAATGCTGGTGGGTGCTTGGGTGCTTAACTAGCGATGTAGTACACGAAATTTTAGTGCTATGTGACAAAAGAACATGCATATTTAAATGTTAACACGTCATTTTTACATTACAGATTTTTATATAAAGTATTAGATCTATATTATACATACAAAGGATAACTTTGGCATCTTGAAAAGCATACACAATGCTGATTTAAAAACAGATTGTTGTTAGTGTTAATAAAAAATATTTGATATATATATATATATATATATATATATATATATGTTGCTTTTTATGATTATTAAGGTGTATTGTGTTACTGGATGAACTTATGATATTGGAAATTACTTCGTAGTAATAAAGGTGAATAATGGACATGATTGATTTATCTACAGTCAACGAAGTTCCAAGCAATAAAATGTTTTACTTCTATTCACCTTTACTTTTTTATGTCTGTCACGGTGGTGTGAGCATTGAATATTATATTTGGAGTGTTAGAAGTGTTTTATCCTTGTATGTCGTTCGCAAAGCGTTACTGTTACTCCCTCGTGGGGCAGAGGAAGAACAGTAACGTTACCAAAAATATTTTAACTGTAGTTATTGCTGCTAGCAGGGTTCAGGAGACCTGATGGATATGCCACTGCACAATCTAGTACAATAGATACAATAATTTTTAGTATTTAGGTTGTTTGCGATTATTTCTCGTGTAATTTCGTAGTAGAGGGGGCTAGAAACTCCAAACTCCTTACTACGGTAAGGAAGGAAACAAACGTACTTAATTCTCCCCCTTTCCATTTATTTATACTATAGTGCAAATAAACTTTTAAAAATTATTTCCAATATTCTCAATGCTCACAATATTGCGAGAAACTTATATGTTTAATTTAAATAACCAATATTTTATCCTTCTGATCAATAAAGACAAATGATATAGCTGACTGTCTCATTGGTGCAATTCAACACAAATATCTCACTATTTACTTTATTTTCTTGCCTCTCAACTAATTTGGGAAGGTTACAAGAATCCAATAATTTTAAATTTCGTTTAATATGCACTTCTTTAATTTTGAAGTGCTAAATTATTATTTATCATCCTGTCTAGTACTTAATATTAAACTAAATTTACATCTTGACATTATTTGGTATGAAACTCGCTTGAACCACACAGTTAGCAAACAATTAAAATTAATCCCTGGAAATTGTATTACAGATTGTTTTTGACGTGTAATATTAGTTTTAACTCAAGGAGAGGAAAGATATATTTCATTAAGAGTCATATTGAGGAAATGAGGGATAACTACTGTTTTTTATTGGCAAATACAGTTTATTATGAGTAATATTCTTATTAGGGTCATTGAATTTAAAATTGACTTTGAGGTTGAGATATCCCAGACATAACATGTAGTGGAACGTGCTTTCCAACATTGCCAAGCAAGGGAAGCATTTAGAAGTTACTTACAAAATTCGTAAAAACTACTTCTTATATTGTCATTTAAGATAAATCGTAAAGTGAATGTTGAGAAATAATCCAGTTCACCTTCTTCATAGTGCAGTGTCTGTAGTCTGATGCTGTTACAGACATGACTCCTGTAATATGTAACTCTGTAGACGGCGTTAAAGCTCAAACGAACTTTTTCATCGGTTACACATCAGAGACACGTAGACCACAAAATCCAAAAATATAGAGTAATCTAGGCGAAGAGGCATTCTCACTGTCTCATCAGGTGCACAATTGAGTGCACTACGTGTATGACACAATTTTCTACGCACAGTGAAACAATCGGGATGTCTACACATAATGTAGCTATGGTTTGAAGGGTTGATTCAGTGTAAATGGTAAGTTTAGCTCCAGTTCAACTTTCTCTTAGATTCCGGTCACTGCACTAAGAGTTAAATGGAACTAATTCAACATTCACATTCAGTAAATTCTTTCCTCTATAGCTACGTTATTTGAAGTCATACATTTTATCGCGCCCATTCAGATACACCTTGTATTAACGAATTAATGTTCATTGCATCTGGAACGGCCTCGTCACGATACTTCGTAACTGGCACGGTTACGGAACTGAGACAAAGGAAAATTTAAAAGTTCTATGGTCACGACAACACCACATGATCGTTTTGACATAAGTAGCTAGTAGATAATGTAAATTCAATTTTAAGTGACCTAGGATTGTTGTTATTTATAAAACTTTTCAATTCATCTTCACCCACCACATGTTTAAATGGTTAAGGAAAAGAGTTTAATTTTTCCAAATATATTTTTGATAATGGAAAACTTTATATCGTGTTCAGTTCAGAGAGGAAGTAAGGTAATGCAAATTGTAATATTGTTTTATATTATACATTTATAGGTTGAACCTCTTTAAGTAAAAAAGTAGTATGATAAGTCATATGGCACGTCTCCAGATAAAAAGTTAAATGTTTATATCCCTTGGAAATAATCTGTCTTTTGGCTTCCACAGGAGATGAAAACATCCTCTCCCGACTTTTAGGAATTTTTGTGTCGAAAAGTTTTAAAAAGCACTAAAGTACAGTTTAGTTGTAGTTTTCTTACAATATACGCTGAGTATATTTATTTGAATAGCTGAAAAATAACTAAAGCCGGAAACATCTAATAGTCGAAAAAATTGAACCCTATATATAAGGTGAAGAGTCATTATATATTATTGCTCTCTTAAGAGGATAGAATGTAAGGCGAATGTATCCGATTTTTATGCTACTAGCCCGTATCAGATCCCCTTTATGATCCATGATGACGTTTTCAATGCCAGATTGTTTTACTTCATCAAATTAAAATCCAACGCTAACAGTTTCAGAAAGTTTATAACGTGCACTATAAAATTATGCTCATAAAAATAAATAACGCTTTTTATCCTTCCATATATACTTCGAAAATATGTTTATTTTAAATAATTTTCTGTATTCTGAAAATGTGGGTGTACAGGTAATATCCTGTCCGCTGTTTACTGGTTTGGTCGAGATTCTCGTAGTTTGTTTCCTCGTTAAAACTTGCTCGTTGCGTAAAGAGCGTTCGGGCGGCAGTCAGAGTTTGGAGCCCCTTTGTATCGAAAGCCTTCTCTCAATACCACTTTTTGACTGGCATCTAAATTGTGTTGAACTTCACCGAGTAAGTCATTACTGAATATTAATATTAATTTGTTCATTGCGTCTCACACAATATCGTTAGCGAAGTTAGCGTGCGTTTACAATTATAATATGATAATCGCATGCACTAAATCAAATGAGTTACCATTACTTGTCACAAATAAATAAAGTCAAAGTTTTTCCCAAAATTTCCGTAGCTTTGTTGTATTTTGAACTATTCAGGATTTTAAAACGTTGACCCCTGAAACACTAGAAGTTGAGAGAGTTACCGTTTTTCTAGCTCCCGGGCTTCCTTATAAGGGTCGCTGGAAGGTCCAGGCTTCTGGCAGTCTCTGCCTTTATGAGCAATAAGCCACTTAAAATATAGATTACTGAAAAATCCAGTTTCTAGTTGTACTAAGGTGTGGAAGATGCAGACTAATGAGATCTTCTTGCTAGTGTTCTCGCCTTATAGAGTTTCTGGCTTAAAATACTCCTTGCCATAAAATCAAACCTCGTCTAGTTTTCTGGCCTCTAAGCTAAGATATTTTTACCTGTTCGAAATAATCCACTATTAGAAACCAACGCCCCTACTACCTCTTAATACCTGAAAGTTTCGATTCAATAATAAGTTTTCTGCAATAACTACTAAGATTTCACGGCCTGCTAACTTTTCCTTTTTCTGAACACATCCGGGCTGCAATAATCAAAGAACTCATGGAAGTCCGTCCCATTCCGAAGTCCAGACGTTAGAGGTTGTTATCGTTGTAGAAAATCCAAAAGTTGGAAGATTCAAGCCATTGTTTTTAGTGCTGGAAGTAATAAATGAATAGGCAGACAGAATATTTTGAAATCAGTTTTCTAAAATCAAGAGCCAGTTAATCACAGAGCTTGTGCATCAGGCAACGTCAATCAATTGGTATTAACAGATAGAATAGAATCTGTTAGATCTAAACATCATTATATAAGAATGGTGTTAAATGTTTTGGACATTACAAAGACTTCGCACGAAAAGGTTTTTCAAGTTCAGTTATATAATATAACAATCAATTAAAAGTGAGTAACTAACGCTGACTAAAGGAACATTTATTATAATATATCTAAATCTTTCCTTATTCTGAATTCTGAGAACACAAATTTAATAGGCTAAAATAAAGCCTATCATTTGAGGGGAGGGAAAAATATTATTTCTATATGTCCACACGTTATCTTGAAAAACAATCTGACATATTATTTTTCCACGAAACTTCATTTATATATTGCCAAAATTGAGTTCGTTGCCCATTTTTTTATTAGGCTGAGTGTTAGCAAACATTTTTACATTAATCTTATTTGTAACCATGAAGGAAACGACAGTCGCGGAACAAATACATTCGTAAAAAAAAAAAAAAATAGTTCAAACATATGACATTTTACCATCTGATACAGTTACTCATGTTGCTATAAACTTGAAATTTGCATGCAAACCTCAGTTAGACGCGACGTAATGCAAAGCGTGGCGTAGCAAACTCCTAAATTGAATACTACAAAGTAAAGATCTATGTAAATAAAACAATAAGTGAACTCTAACGTATACTACGAGTGCCTTGAGTTGCAATAGTAGATTGAGGTATAGACAACTATAATGTCAACATTAATTTCTGTTACTTTATATTAGCTGCACGGAGTTGATGTGCAACATCTTTGTTACAATTCTATACTTAAAGGGTATGCAGGTTTTTAAACTTTGTTATCTGTCTATTGTAACATGGATTGTAGTTACAAAGATCAGTATGCATGTCAGAAAATACAGATTTTATGTGGGAAAAAATCATTTTAACTTCACAACATGGCTGCAGCCAAAGAAACCTTAAATATTGAATAGCAAGTTCATGAGAACAAATTTAAGTTTAACTGGCAGAAAACAATTTGATTCTGCTTAGTTTATTGTCTCCCTAAATAGATTTCACCAATTTACGTTATTCTAAACATACAGAACTGTAGAATAGGCTGGTGTTAAAATAAAAGTGTAATGAAACGCTGGAACGGTACCAAAGGAATGCTCTCATTTCTTTCAGAAAAGAACATTTGTTCTGGGATTACATTGTCCTCGCTTTATATCGCTGTGACAAGTATTTGTCCAGTTTTTACGTAAATTTAATATTAAGGCTACTAAAATAAGACAATTACTTTCTTATTACTACTAACTAATTAGAGCAATGAGAAAAGCCTAAGGATGGCACTGGAAATATAATTCATTAACACCAGAAGCAAGCGTGGGATTAGCCCGAAATTCGGTGCCAGCTGTGGACGTTTAGCCTGTTTCGAGAATGATGAGAGTATTCATAGTTGTGACAGCTCCGAAAATTGTCACGTATATAAGCTACATAATTTTTTATACATATAGAATATGTTTTTAATCCCTTTACACTGAAACTAGCATATGAGTGTTCCAGTAATAATCAACTCATGTAAAAAGAGCTAGCTGGTAGGGTCACATCCACCATTGCTTATTGTATTAGACGGAGACCTATAAAAAGTAGAGTGTAGGTAAATTATTGTTTACTGTGTGTTGCGGGTGACAAACGTGCTATCGTGTATGTTAAACTGTGGGATTACCTTCAGATTAATGAGAGTCAAAGTTAAACAAACGATTAAACAACTTTAAATGTTAAGTAATAAATCTTTCTTTAGCTCACAGCCCCATCGGTTAGTTTGCGCCGAGTTTAGAGTGTATAGTCCAGTAATGAACTATGTTAGTATCATATTCATTCCTTATAAAACACTACATTAAGCCTTTCTAGTGACCTTTTCAAATTTAAAAGGACTATCAACGTACTATTGGACACTATACACTATACTTAGTTCCATAAATATATCATGATTAATCTTTATAATCTACTTTGTTACTAATTTCTTCATTCTGTGCTTTTCTTGTGGACCACATGGTTACCCTTAACACAAATTTAACCAAAGCCACGATTGGAGAGAAGAAATAAGTACTCTAAATTGACCGATGTTTAGAATTGTTAATAGCAGAAATAGAGGCATTAGAGCTTGAGTTTCATATTAAATTTCAACTCCCTTTGTGTCCTAGCTCGACACTTATCGTGCATACAGACGGACAGAATTCGGATATAATGTATCAGCAGTTGGTGGGAGGGGCTTCACCTCGATCAGTAAAATATGAAATTGCATCTTATCTCTTAGAAATCTAAAATAAATACTTTTAAAAATCTGTTAGATGTGGTAAATGATTTGGTTAGATGAATATTTATGGATATTCATAAAAAAAAAAAAACATTATCCATATTAAATAATCTATTTTTTCAAGTGATTTAGCCAAACCAAATAATTTGATATTAATTTTTAGTTACACACTTGTATTAAAAGCAATGTTTTTTTAATCCACAAACTAATAATTGTATTGGGTTTTACAACTCTTTCTGTCTGAACCGTCTCCCAAAATATAAAATTACAAATTTCATTGGAAATAAGTTACCCAGACACCATAAGGTGACGGGGACGCAATTAATCTAAAATATTATTGTGGTTGTCAGATAAACAGAAATATATCAAAAAAATCCTAGCCTTTAACCTTTATTAAAAATATCATACAGGATTTTATACTTAGGTTCATTTATCATATTTTATGATATTTATTAACATTAAGAGCAAAGAGTTATTTATATAAACAAATATGCCTTGGCAATTAAGTGAACAAACGGACAGAACCTCTTAAAATTACTAAACCGTTCTTTATATACGTTGAATCACTCCTAGTTAGGTATAGTTGGAATGAAGGCATACAAAGACCAAGCATGAGTAAGAGTTATGTGCAGCCGAACATACAAAGAGTTGAGGACGTTGCGTCGGCACAACAGGTATGAGCAAAGAGGAACCATGGAAGCATCCATTAATATTTGAACAAGTATTTATTGGACATAAAAGTCTTTCTATTACGAGATCCCATAAAAGTTTAGATCTTATTATATCCCAAACAATCGTAGCTGTCGTCGATTCGGAAATAGGCTTCTGCAAATTAAAGTTTATTTATCTACTGATATAAGCAGTACAGCTGAGCGAAGGCATGCCTTTATAATCATCCTTAAAATATTAATTTTGTGTTTTGAACATCAAACATTATAGGCTGAATATTTATCAAATAATTGCTCTCTAGATATGAAAAATATATTATTTTGTAAATTTTAAATGTCTCACAAATGAAAATATAAGCGAGTAAATCATTGTGAAATATTCAACTAGAGTTAAGAGACTGAATGTACGGAGGAGCGTTATTACTATCCTCATCATAAACTGGACAGTTTATGTAGCTCAGGAGTTCCTTGGGCTGTCTTAAGTTAAAACCTTACACTTTATTGTCATTAAACTCACAGAAGGATCGTGGTTATAAAGACAGATTTAGTAATTTTTGGAGGTTCTGTACGTTTATTCATTTAATTGCCAAGGGATATTTGTTTATATAAATAAATCTTCACTCTTAATGTTAATAAATGTCATAAAATTTGATAAATGAACCTAAGTATAAAATCCTGTATGATATTTTTTAGGAGAGGTTTAAGGCTAGGATATTTTGGATATATTTCTGTTTATCTGACGACCACTCTAATCTTTTTGACGAATTGCAGTCTTGTAAAGGGTCCATGTCACCTTTTGTTGACTGGGTAACTTATTAAAAAAAAATATTTGTTGTTTTGAGAGACTGTTCAGACAGAAAGAATTGTAAAACCTAATTCAATTATTTGTACGCACATTAAAACTCCTTGCTTTTAATACAAGTGTGTAACTTAAAATGAATGTTAAATTAAATTGCTTAGCGAACTAAATAACTTTGAAAAATTAATTATTTAATACACTTAATACGTTTTTGTAATGGAAATCCATTGATCATTTTCATCCATTTGATCATTGATCATTTTCATCCATTGATCGTTTGTCACCTGCAACATCAGCACACAGTAATTTACCTGCGCCCTACTTTTTTATAAGTCTCCATCTAATACAATAAGCAATGATTTCCTATAAATTTATTCACTCAATTTTGGACATTTTAAAGTTGGTGGATGTGACCCTACCAGCTAGCTCTTTTTAGGTGAGAAATCCACCCAAATCATATCCTATCTAACAGATTTAAAAAAGTATTTTTTTAGATTTCTAAGACATAAGACGTTATTTCATAGTTTATTGTTAGAGAGTTTGGCGAAGCCCCTACCACCAACTGCTGATAAATTATATCCGAATTCTATCAGCCTTTATGCACGATAAGTGTCGAGCTAGGACATCTAGAGAGTTGAAATTTAACGTGAAACTCAAGCTCTACTGCCTCTATTACTGCTATTAAAAATTCTGCTATTAAACATCGATCAATTGACCTTATTTATTCTCTCAAAACGTGGCTTTGGTTAAATTTGTGTTAAGGGCCATCACATAACACAGAATAAACTAATTAGAAACAAAGTATATTGTAAAGATTAATAACGATATTTCTATAGAACAAAGCATAGTATAGTGTCCAATAGTACGTTGACAGTCCTTTTAAAGTTGGAAAGGTCACTAGAAAGAAAGGTTTAATGTAGTGTTTTATAAGGAATGAATATGATACTAACATATTTAATTACTGGACTATAGACTCTAAACTCGGCGCAAACGAACCGATGGGGCTGTGAGCTAAGGAAAGATTTATTACTTAACATTTCAAGTTGTATAATCGTTTGTTTAACTTTGAATCTCATTAATCTGAAGGTAATCCCACAGTTTAACATACACGATAGCACGTTTGTCACCTGCAACATCAGCACACAGTAATTTACCTTCGCCCTACTTTTTTATAAGTCTCCATCTAACACAATAAGCAATGATTTCCCATCAATTTATTCACTCAATTTTGGTAATTTTAAATTTGGTGGATGTGACCCTACCAGCTAGCTCTTTTTAGGTGAGTTGATTATTACTGTAACACTTTAATATATGCCAGTTTCAGCGTAAAGGAGTTAAACACATATTGTATGTGTATAAAAACCTGTGTGGCTTATGTACTTGAAAAGAATCGTCGATTCTGTTGTAACTATGAGTACTCTCATCATTCTCAAACAAAGCTTCGTGATCTAAACGATCCACGTAGCACCGAGTTTTGGGTCAACCCTCGCACGATTGCTTCTGGTGTTAATAAATTATATTTCTAGTGCCATCCTTTTCTCATTGCTCTAATTAGTTAGTAGTAATAAGAAAGTAATTGTCTTATTTCAGTAGTCTTAATATTAAATGTACGTAAAAACTGGACAAAGACTTGTCACAGCGATATAAAGCGAGGACAATGTAATCCCAGAACAAATGTTCTTTTCTGAAAGAAGTGAGAGCAATTCTTTGGTACCGTTCCAGCGTTTCATTACACTTTTATTTTGACACCAGCCTATTCTACAGTTCTGTATGTTTGGAATAACGTAAACCGGTTAATTCGATTTAGGAAGACAGTAAACTAAGCAGAATAAAATTGTTTTCTGCCAGTAAACTTTAAATTTTTTCACATTAATTGCTATTTAACATTTAAGGTTTCTTTGGCTGTAGCCATGTTGTGAAGTTAACAAGATTTCTTCCCACAAAAAAATCAATATTTTCCGATCTGAATTCTGATCTTTCTAACTACTTTCTTACAGTCTTTCTACAGTGTAGGTTAAAATGGACAGATAACAAAGTTTTAAAACCTGCATACCCTTTAAGTATAGAATTGTAACAAAGATGTTGTACATCAACTCCGTGCAGTTAATATAAAGTAACACAAATTAATGTTGACATTATAGTTGTCTCTAACACAATCTATATGTAAATTATAGCAGAGAAAATGTTTCGTGTATTTTTGAATGTCGGTATGACGCATTCTGCCGTTACGCTATATCCGGCCTTGAAGTCCCATAGCCCCCTCCCACCCTCAGAAACTAAAGTTCCAGATATTATCCAATCTTTATTGAAGATAAAAAGACACTCCTCACAGTTTCGTGTTACCTCAAATAACATCAAATATGGTAAAACTAAAGTGGTGATGTGTAAGACGTAAAATATACTATGTTTCTTATCATCTCGTTAATTTGCTTTAATATTCAGTGTACAGATAGACAAAAAATGTACTAATAATATCTTATAGTTACAGAGTGTCTGTTTTACTCCAAAATGTTTATTGGGGGTATATGAATTCTTTTTAGTTTTGTACACCAAGAATGTTATAAACTCGAAAAACAGAAAATCACTAAGATTTTTACATGAGCATTCCAGGAATATTTTTAATATCTCTGTTAGTTTAAATTGTGTAAACTGTGTATGTAGGAAAACTTCATTCAGTAAAAAAATGTACTAGAATAAAAAAATTTTATACATTTTATTCTAGAACAAATATATCTTCTATATGTTTGGAATAACGTAAACCGGTTAATTCGATTTAGGAAGACAGTAAACTAAGCAGAATAACATTGTTTTCTGCCAGTAAACTTTAAATTTACTCATGTATTAAATTGATCAAGAGATAAAAATAGTTGTGGCATTTTTCTTAACCTAGTAACATATCATAATTGTAAGCATTCCCTAGTTTCAGAGAATTAAAGTATTCTTCAAGTGGTAAGAAAATTAAACAGAAATATGACACCATCAAAAAGAGTTTTAAGTTGTCATTAGTCATTACTAAGAAATACGGAACAACTTAACAGTTATTCCACAACCTGAAGGATCACAACAAATGTCGATATGCCTTACATTTGATGCGACTCATGCATTAACACGTCTGTTCATTGGTCCTCTAAAGGCCTACGCTTTCTCTGTACACTTCGGTCTGCAGTAGAATGTAAGAAATAAGTGCCAATCTCCTGAAGTCAGTGAATGGTTAGGTTGCTGGCGATTTGTAAATGGTTTGTAAAACAGACGGGATGCTAGACGACTATTACCGCTATCTTTTCCATACAAAAATATTATGTTACCTTGATGGTTAAATGAGATACCTGCCATCTTAAATAAAATAAGAGCACTATTAATTGACTCATAATGTTTCTGCAAATGAAAGAAACAGATGATACCTTGTCAAAAATAAACAAGAAAATAGCTTACTTATCTGACTTCATTGTTGTTCTAATCAGCTGTGTCTTAACATGAAAGTAGATTCAGCTGTTTAAACCATGTTAGTTAAGTCATGAAGATTGTTTGTTGCAATATCGTTTTTAAAATTTAATAATAATAATCGTGTTTAATCTTTTTTTTGTACTTACATCAACTTTTGAAACAAGAAAAATACTTTAAGTGTCTAAAAATTGTAAAAACGTGCAAATATGATATGTTACTAGGTTAAGAAAAATCCCACAACTTTTTTTATCTATTGAGCGATTTCAATAAATGAGGTACCGTTTGTTTTAGAATATTTTAAAAAATTCTAGTACAATTTTATACAGGACGTAGTTTTTAAGAAATTCATCATCAAAGATTTTAACAAGGCGCCGTTTTAAATTTTGCTGACGATCTTTACATATGTAAATTATTCCTTAATAAGCTAATAAGTTTTCAAGGTATGAATTGAACGTTGTATTTTGTTTAAAAGGCGTAAAAAAACAAATATCCTTAGGCTAATCATGATATAAAATTAATGATATAAAAAGTAGACGCATTTGTTCGTAAGTTATTAGCTTATGTACCTAAATGCAAAATCAATCAAGAACAATTTTCGTGTAACCACAAGTATTTTACATTTACTAGTTAGTTTTTGTTTACTTTTAAATTTCAATGTCTATACTTTTTATCCTGGAGTGGTATCGGTATTATTACAGAAAATTGTACAATGTATCAGCGATGTATGTGTTTTTATGAAAACGGTTTTGTATTTAATTTTTTTATTATGACAGTTATCTTAAATCTGTTATTCTTGTTATTTCCCTATGGGCGATAAAATCGGTATATCGGGTTAATATAAAATATAAAAATATTTGTGTATACTTGGAATTTTCAGTTAAAAAGACGTTTATAATTTTGCGCCGACCATTTTCTGTATCTTTAAAGTTGAAAACAAATACATTAAAACAACTTACGTAATTAATTATCTTAAATAATACTGTTCAAAATGTATAACACGAATAAGAAATTGAATTTTTCCTTAATTATATACAAACTTAACAAGTAAAAGAATAGAAGTACCGTTCGGTAAAGTAAAAGTACACGATGAACTCTTAAAAAGTAAAATTCTAAGTTTGGCTCTGTGTCAAGAAGACTGAGCTGCGATTATGTTGACATCTAACTCAGTGGAAGTTTTCGCATTGTTCCAATGTTAATTGTCTTCATTGTCCGATATAAACGGTTTGATATTTCTACAAATTGTTTTGAAGTTTGTTTTTTTTTATTTGTCTAATTATTTAGCATAACGGTAATAGAAAATATCCAAATCAAACATGTTAATCGGTCAAACCATTAGGGCAGACAAACAAAATTGGATTTTATACACCAATATTTCTTATCTCGTTGTATATATGGTTCATTAGAACATATAACAGTTTAATGATATCACGAAGTTATTGATACAATAGAATTAAGAATCTTTTTGAAAGTCAAAGCGTCCGTTTTAGTACAAATAAACAAATGGAAATGTAATTTAATCCTTAGCTATAGAGTTTAATCCACCATAAACATACACTACAATATTGTCATGATAACGAGATGATAAGAAACATAGTATATTTTATGTCTTACACATCACCACTTTAGTTTTACCAGATTTGATGTTATTTGAGGTAACATGAAACTGGGAGGAGTTCAACTCAGTGTCTTTTTATCTCCAAATAAAGTTCGGATAATATTTGGAACTTTAGTTTCTGATGGGGGGGGGAGGGGGCTCTAGGACTTCAAGGCCGGAGAAAGCGTAACGGCAGAATGCGTCATACCAACACTCAAAAATACACAAAACATTTTCTCAGCTATAATTTACATAGATTTGAAGACATCTCATAACACATGTTTTAATTGAGTTCTTAATTTATTTTCAAACTATAATAACATATAATAAATTGTATTTAGGAAAAATAAGAACAAACTCGCCCAGAGATATACAGATCCATACATTATAAAGATTTATAATCAATATATTTGACAGTGCATATGTTAGAAAAGAGTAATCAGCTAATAAACTCATATAGTTTATAGACTAGTAAACAAAGCATGGTAATAAACCAAAAATAAACGGCGCAACTTATTTTAAAAGCAAAATATGGTTTACTAAACAAGAGTAAACGTTTAATGTAACAAAAACATTTAACAGCTTAAAATGTTCCCCTTAATACAAGAAAACAATACAAATAGAAATTTAGTAATCAACATTCCTGTAATCTAAAAAAAGATTCCAAACGGAAAAAGAGACAAAAAATGCGCACCTAAAGAAGTTTCAGTCATTATAGTGCGTTCAAGCATAAACGTTTATTATTATTGTATTTTTTTATTTATATTTACACTACCTCAAAAGTCATGTTAAGTTTATCATCATCAGTTAATAAAAGAATAAAAAAAATGTATAAGGTAAGAGTAAGCCATGCAAAATGTAAAGTGGACTGATGCAATTTCTCTTTTATCTGCAAGGGGGTTGTTACTTGTTTTTACGTCTGTCCTTATGACATCTGGAGAATGAAATGAGTTATGGACTTGCCATTTTGCATGCAAGCTCAGCGATCCTGCATGTGGTGTGATGTACTCGTCCTACCTTGTTGTACTAATGTGTGAAGAGGCCGGAATAAAAGGTAATTCTATCCTAAAGTTCTAATTAAGATTATTGAAACTACGTAAGTTTAACTGTACGTCTATAAACTCGGTACGCCATACAACTTTTTTGCCATGGATTTAAATAAATATTGAATTATAATGGATATAATAGCTTTTTATTATGCCACTTTATGTTATAATAATCACACGTTAAAATTAACTATAATCTTTTACGAAATTATAAACATATAAAATAAAATATTAATTTGTTGTAAACTGTATTTGCTGGAAAAATATTTAACAAAATTATTATTTGTTATAATCTGCTTAATAATAGTTATCGTTTAAATCTACAAGTAAATTTACGTTACTATTATCTAATTACTATACCTTGCCTACTTAGAATATATCTCTCATGCATTTCAGTTTAGAACTTTTTATTAATGATGAGAAAAACCTGCATGTATTTAAAAAAATACTGACATTAATTTAAGATTAGGGAAGATAAATATGCTCTTTAGTGAGTGTTATTCATCGTAACATAGTAAATATGAATGTACTTTCAAGTATGTTACGAAATAAACGGCCAAGTGGATCATCAGAATACATAATTGCATTTTTAACGATGCAATTCAATAATAAATTGATTTGATTACACTTTTCCCTATTTTCCAGAATTCTAATTTAAAGTTTATTGTTAATTCTCTGTGTTCGAAAGGAACAGGGCACTAAGGAGGTAAATAACAGTAATTGCTGCAGGTAAAATTAAACACACTTAGAGACTTTATACTGCAAACATACTTAGAGTATTGACCCTTTTGTTGAAAGGGACTTTCTTAATTAATAAATCCCAACCGTCCTAATTATTTTGTATATTTGAAGATGAAATGAAAAGATCATATAATACGTATACAAATTGATGTAATAAATTTAATTGCAATAATCACCGCATTTTAAGTGTATGAGGTGCTTGTTGAATTAGTTGATGCATATCCTGGTAAAGGGGAGGTTTTGCAAGGGAGGGAATCCATTTCAGTTGCAAGGGTAAGTACATCAGTAAACTCGGCAGGTTATGATGGTAGCGGTTCTACCTTGGATTATATCACAAAGCTTATCTATTATGTGGTTGTATAACCTCAACAGTAAACTATTCTACACCATCCAGTTGCTTGTATTTGATGTTTGCTGTTGTTGAATAAGCAAACTCAATCTAAGTAGAGTGAGTTTGCTTATTCAACAACTCTTTTAGGAAAATTGAAAAACAATAATATTCATTAAATTGAATTACATAAAATAATATTTTTGAAAATTGTTTTTTCTTCTAAGAAACGTCCTATGCCTATGGCATGTTAATAAATTTTATAAAACGATTTTAAAAGAGAATGTTCCAAATCCATTTGAAAATTGGAACCACCACTAAAGGCGATCCCATAACCTCCCAGACAGTGCCGCAGACTTACTTCACAGAACGATGGTGTTACACTTTATTTTTTCCGTCGAGAAAATATTAATTCAATTTACCTCCCCTTTAGTGTGGTTTTACATCCCCCCTTTAAATTTTTATGGATACAAAATCTTGTTGTCTCGCTTTTTGAAGTACAAACAACTTTACAAAGATCTCGAAATAACCTATCCCAGATATTTCCTTGCTCATTCGCCAAATTTTATTTGAGCCCGGTCATACCATTGCTTTATATTTGTCATAGATGTTGCAGTGACTGGCTGGGCTTGTACCCCAAGTTCTTTTAGTTGTATTACTTATCCTCGGTAAAATTACTGGCATGGGAACAGAGGCTCTTGTGAGTTGGCGGCTAACTTTTGTAGCCTGGATTATAAGCTCTTACCACGTTTACTGCAAATTCAATGAAAGACTAGACGTGTCACGTGGTTAGTACAGAACTAGAACCAGTTAACAGAATGTGATAGTGTTGCTCTATGTCCAAGAATTATAGATCCAAGTTCTGGTCATAAGATCGCTCTATGATCTACGTTATTAATCATACTTGATCTTTGATCTTTACTGTGGTTTACTGGAACTTGCAAAAGGAAGTATTGTCATAGTTGTAGACAACAAACTCGTCCATTACCTCCTTGATGTATGCCCAAGATATGTTTAGACGATAACACGTAATTATAATTTTACTGTTGATTAAGAATTATTTGGTTATTGATACATTGTATGGATAAAAAACAAATAAACAAATTTTGCTCACACACTGGGCAGACAACATATTTACCCCAGTAACAAAGAGAGGCATGTTTACTACTGCACACAAGATTATTATTGAGATATGAAATTGTTGGTCGATTCTCCATACATCAGCCGGTAACAGCAGCTGTCAGAGAGAACTGTGATGTATGACATTATAGTCATTGTATTGTGCCGTATAACACCTGCATACCTTCATTTACATTGTATATATTGATGTTGGTACGATGAAGGAATAGTCAGGATGAGTAAGATCGCAAGAATATTTCATGAATTATACTACTTACGTGCATTAAAGTAAGTATTTTATGAATAAATATAGAATAAATTCTTCTATATTTCCTCATAAAGCGTACTGAGATTATATAAAAAATCATTTTATTGTAAGTACCTCAAAATATTGATCCTAATAAAAATAATTCTAAACTCGAGAGGTTTAAATAGTTAATAAACGATATAATTCGTAGATGGAAATTATAATGAGCTGGAAAACATTGGAAATAAAAAAACAATAACATTTAATTGTTAAATTTAATTTAGTTAGTTAAAATAAATTACCTCATAAATTTTTGAACTAAAGTCAATACAAATTAAGTTTCTCAAATAAACTTTTATGAAAATACTTAAGATTGTGTTACAAATGTTATCTTTGGAAATGAATTCGAAACTGTCACTTATTTAATTTAATTTCCTAAAATAATCTTAATTTAACTGAAATTATCGTCTTCAATAATGAACTTACAGATTACCCAATAAAATGTCAATAGTAAGAAAACCAATTCTAGAAATACGTCAATTTAGGATACAGAACTGTTTAAATTAAACAATGATTTGTTATTGTTAAAAACAAAGGAATATTTTAATTAAAATGTGAGATTTAGTTATACGATTTAGGGAAGGTAACGTAACATCACACCTTTCCGATCGGATCTACACGATGTGACGGAGCCCACCGTAAAAATTCCAAGTAGATTCTGGCATACAGCATCATTTGGTCTTCTAGGCTACACCTACGCCACCCGGTACTATAATTGGTGCTGTATACAACTTACTAATATTAACGGTGGATAATAGGATATGTCTAGAAATAGATATAAAAGATTGGGAAATTTCAAAAACGGTTTTTACGATCATGTACGTGCAAATGAGTTAATGCCAGAATAAAGAGTATCCAAACTTAATCGTTCGTACTATAGGTTATTTAATGATTATGTAAAGTGCATGTTTAGAAGATTAGGTCCCTCCAGAGGGTTATAGTAAGGCTAAAACGAGATCGCGCTTGTTTGCCTATTGTCGGTGGAATACGGAAAGTTGGCTCAGGTTGAAAGATCGAGATGTAACAAAACATTGCTTTTGGAGGTTTATGTTTTTGATTTTTTCAGTGAAGAAACTTTTGTGTTAGGTTGTACAGTGTTTTATCTATTTTTATTTGCAATATTTCAAAGATATTTTGACTAGTAGTTGCTGGAGGAAATTTATTTGTTTTGCTGCGAATTACAGTCAAATCAAATCAAATCAATCTCTTTATTGCATTTTGACAATGGACATTGTATTGCAAAAGTGAGAAGTAAGTAAGATAAACCACAGGCTTAGACGTTCAAAACACATTCATACTTACAATTCATGCATTCACTCAAACACATTCAAACTGACTTCAGATCCAAGTTAAATTTAGACATCCCAGCGGCTGACCATGAATTCATCGACAGAATAAAACGCTTTGGACACCAAAAGGCGTTTAAGACGAGTTTTGAATTGATGTTGATTAGGGGAATGTTTGACACTTTCAGGGAGCTTGTTGATTAGTCTGACACCAACTTGTTGAGGGAGATGTTGTGATAATGTCAGTCTGTATTGCCGAGTTCGGAAGTTTTCCCTGCCTCTTGTTTCATAGTGGTGAACGTCACCGCCAGGAACCAAATCACACTTTGATTCGCAGTACGCGACCACCTCCAGAATATAAAGGCAGGGCAAAGTCAGCAATTCTAACTCCCTGAAAGATTCCCTAAACGACTCTCTGTAATTTAAATTTGCAATGATTCTGATTGCCTTTTTTTGGAGCTTGAAAACTCTTTCCATTTTGTTTTTGGCACAACCTCCCCAGAGTCTCACTCCATACGCAAAGTGTGGATGAATCAGGCCGAAATATGCCATTTTCAGAACTCTGGGGGAACAGAACTTTGCTAGGTGCCTTAGGCATATATGCTAGAGTGGCCTTAGGCATATATGCCTAAGGCCACTCTAGCACATACATTGTCAACATGATCAGCCCAGGTCAGTCCTCTGTCTAGGAACATTCCCAGAAACTTTGTGGAGTTAGTTTCCTCTAAAAGCACATCATCCACAAACACGGCAGGCTGAACTTCGTGATCATTTTGTCGACATGACATTTGTTTTTGAATGATTTGTTTTCAGGTTCAATTCATCAAAATACTGAATGCATGCATTCAGTTCCATGAAGGATGTGATTTCCAGGTCTTGAGTTGATTTTTTTTTGATATAGAGAGTTGTGTCGTCAGCATACTGAACTAGTTTTCCATGCTGGATCACTGAATTCAGTCTGCAGACGTAAACTAGGAACAAAAGAGGCCCAAGGATGAAGCCCTGAGGGACACCATGGGTCATTTTAATTTTGTTTGAGACGACGTTCGATACCTCAACGCACTGGTCTCGATCCTTGAGGTAAGAAGTGAGCCATAAGTGCGAGAGACCCCGAACGCAGCATTTATTCAACTGGAGCAAAAGTGTTTCATGATGCACACAGTCAAACGCTTTGGATAGGTCGAGGAATATACTGAGCACATGTTCTCGTCCTTCCAATCCATCGACAACATTGTCCAAAAGATTGTTCACAGCGTCTATTGTGGATCTGTTTTTCTTAAATCCAAATTGTTCCGGATTTAGGATATTGTTATTTTCTAGAAAGCTTGCAAGCTTTTCATAGAACATTTTTTCAAAAATTTTGCTGAAGACTGGAAGAATTGAGATTGGACGATAGTTGCTTGCAAGGCAAGGATCGTCCTGTTTGAAGATCGGAATGACTTTGGATGTCTTCAAAAGTGATGGGAAGGTTCCTTTTTCAAAAGAAAAGTTGATCAATTTTGTGAGTGGTCTCAATATATGCCTGAAGCAGTGTTTGAGTAGCCACACTGACATCCCGTTTGCCTCACAAGATTTTTTTGAGTTGAGTCCCTGTATGACTCGTGCAACCTCCCCCTCACACACAGGAATCAGGTGTGCTGCAAGATGTGGTGACAGCAGGTGAATATCTCGTAGTTCCTGGAGTCGAGATGAGGGGAAGACGTTTCTGTGGAAGTGGAGATGGTGTCAGGACCCTTATGGTTATTGCATATGGCCCACTGTGTGTCTCATTGTAAATGACGTGTAAATGTTTTTTTACAGTCTTGATATTCGCTATTTAGATCTTCCCTAACAGTGCCATACGATGTCTCCACATACCATGCCTTAGTTCTTGACTATAAGATTATTTGTAGCAAAGGATATGTTCAACTCCTTTAGCAAAAAAAATTCCTCTTGTACCCAAACGCATTTGGTAAATGTCGCCAAAAGGTCAAGTATGTGGTAGAAAATAGCTAACGTTTTGATCTTGAAATCAAATGAGTACAATACTTCCTTGAGTAGTAGAATATAATATAGTATAAACTAATTAATAATAACTATAACTTTGCTATTATTAGATCATTTAATAATACTTTAAATTTGAATTTTTTGATAATGAACATTTTAGAAGAGTAAATTTTAGAAATAACAGTTTCACATTAGTATTCCAATATATCAATTTAGCTTTGAATAATAAAGAAAAATCGTTCAGGTTCTCTTTCAGCATATCTTAGTCCAAATTAATTGATGATTTTCCGTACCTATAACTACTATGTCCTTTACTTTGGCCCACCATTTCGAAGGATTGCAGTCTACAGTGTATGCTCCTTCGTCAATATCTTGCGATAATTCGTATTACTCCATCATCTTTAAAATATTATAAATAGTTTTTTGATAGTTTATGAATAGATAATTCATAGATAGTACCAACACTTCTAAACTTCTAAACCCTAAAGCCACGTTTTTGATTACGTATTTCTCTTAAGGATTTGTCACCTACAGCATCTTCAGCCTTCTTTCTTGCTATAATGTCCTTATTTAATAATGAAAAATTACATGTTCTATACGTACTCTAAATAAATCTATAAGACATTTTGCGATTATATGGTCAACACAAGTTCAAATACCTAAAAACTAGTCAGTTTACATGAAAATTATTGAATAATTTATGAAGAAAACGTGAAAGACTTATTTCTCAATGAACGAAATAGGTGCTAACTGAATAAATAAGTGAGACGTGATTCCGTGGAATGGGACTCAGCGCTGTTACTTTAACATTTAAGTTACGCTTTTCATATTTATTTATAAAGCTATTTCTTCTCCAATGCTAACAAGATTTGATGAAAGGTATACAGCAATAGTTTGAAAACAAAACCTATGAGACTTGTTCTTCAATGTACAAATTAGGTGCTAACGTAATAAAGAAGCGTGACGTGATTCCCTGAAAGGTGACTCGGCGCTATTCCTTTGATATTCAAGACATGCTTTTCATCTTTATTTTTAAAGCTGTTCTTCTCCAATGCTAAGAGGCTTTAATGAAAGATATGCAGCAAATAATTTGAATATTTTTTGCCAGTGTATTATTACATTATAATTTTTTTAAATAACTAGCCTCCCTGGACCTGTTATAAATTGTTTATATTAAATTTATTAATTTTTATAAATTGTACAATAATTTAAGTCCCACTTAAAACAAAGTATATCAGCGGTGGCCTATTTAGTCATACTATTGAATTTTTAAATAAATATCAAATCTTTAACAATATTGTTAGTTAAATTAGATAAACAAATATAGATTACTCTGGCGGTACATACAGTAGGGGTGTAAACCATGAATCTATCCTCTCAAAAAGTGGTTTAACTTAATAAAAGTTATACAATTTCGTATAAGAACCCATGTATCGTACGTAACAATGGTCCACGTAAAAATTAGATACTGATTGCAATTATAATCTGATGGTTATAATAACACTTTTTATAGCCATATCTTTTACATCTTTTGCCAGCAGCAGTAAACAAGTCATGAATATTAATCACAATGTTTTAAAATATCTTATTGAATATTTGTGTAAAACTTACATTGCAAAACAGTTGAATACACATAGGCATCATAGAGTACCTTAGTTATTTATTTTGACGTGACAACGTCTTAAATTAGGTTGCGGCTCGGAGTCACTCATGAAAAAGTGTAACGCCCGGTAACGTTACGATGCCCGTCCAGTGGGTCCGCCGCACGGGATCCGCACGGGATAAAGCAGATAACTGTGGGTCCGCCGCACGGGATAAAGCAGATAACTATGTTTATTCGTGAAAATGTGGAGTGCTTAGATTCGTCATTTACAACAACTACAACAATAAAGGTAAATAATTGTACACTGATATTTCATTATCGTAAACTATGATTGATTGATTAATTGTTAGATTGACACAAAAGTTGAGAAACTGAGTTTATAGGTTATGTCATACTATTGACAAATGTTGATAGTGTTAAGTAAATTATTAGTTTAAATCACTCTGCAATCAATCGTAATTCAGTCGATTGAGAAGAAACAGCGCGTATTGCTAGTCAAACATTTAAAATAACAAATTATAACCTCTAACCTGTCATAACAGTGCGACCAAACAAACGAACTAAACCGACCAATCACCACGCGCGGAGTTAGAATTTAACTGTGTTTAGCAAGAATTTCAAATTCCAATTTTAGTAAATGTTTTATTCAACTTTACCATTTACAATAACAAATTTTAATTAATTTCAAATTATGTACAATGTTTTAGTAAACAAAATATATTTCTATAGTTAAAATTTGTGCAATTCTTATTTTCATTCAATTCCTTGTTCCTATTGTGCAATTTAATAATATTCATATCAATAAATATTCTACCGAGAAAAAGACGTTGTCACGTAAAATCTTCGTCCGTAAAACCGACTTTACAGGCAACCATAATTTTTTTTTAGACATTTTTAAATCACAAAGCTCAATCTCAACTTTTACCTATGGTGAAATTTATGGCGTACGATTTGAAGTATGAACGTTACATGTAAATTCATGAATATGTTTATATAATTGTAATGAATTTGCAAAGAATGTATAAGTTATACGATACTTTTTCGTGATTATTTTTGCAGTATCCGAAGGATTGGTTCAGTTCGTTTTCTTACCGTAGATCTGGCCACCATTTACCTATTTCTTATTAGGTCATGTAAGTAGATAAATACATACATACGTATTAATTAAATTAAATTTCACAGGCACTTATGTGATCTGAGCTTGAATTTAGTTACTATCTCGGAGGGTGGTTTTCTTTTTCGCCAGAGACCGGAAGATGCGGAGTGCATCATAGGCACAATTAAAGCCCGCACTGATGTCGAGGGGCATTTCCGATCGGTACTTTCCCGACTTGATGAGATCACTTGCTGGATAGCACAACTTGATGTGACATCAGAAAATTTGAACGATCCGGGGCATGATCTATGGTCGGGAAAGTACCGATTAGAAATGCCCCGGGTCATTAGTACGGGCTTCGGTGACTCCTGCTGAGACCATCCCGCATTTCTATAAAGAACATCACTACACACAGTACATAAGGAAACATTATTAACGTGGAAAAATAGTTTTTGCATTTTATAAAAATATGGGTTCCACGGCTCGCGTACACAAAAGGGAGTTTTGCAAAGAAAGAGAAGCACATTACAAGTTTTTAACAAATTATAAATTAAACTTAGGGTTGAAAATGGCATATTTTGTATTGGAAACATTGTGCATGTGGTTTGTTTTGAAATGCGTTCAACCGATTACTGCTGGTTCAAAAGTACAATAACAGTAGTACATCAAACTTTTATGTTCATAATATTACGGAAAAATAGACTGAATATTAACACGTAAATGAACAGTTCCAGGCGCTGTAAGATTCAGTTGTCGAGGCAAGATGTTGATACCCACAGTAGACTAGGCACTTTATACAGGCTCTGGCTTTGTCTGGTATTGAAGCCAGCTGACTTACCTTTATTATTAACCACGAAAATCCTTGTTCCGTGTATATTAGTACATTGAACTTTAGTACATTGAACTGGAAAAGTTGTCTTGTTACTTCCTATACAAAGGGGAATTTTAATACGTTGCTTTTAATTTTGATAAAATAAACAAATACTAAGTAGGAAAATTAAAGCATGCTTCAAACGAAAATCATAAGAAATAGCCTGCGTATCAATTTTTACCACACACTTTGGTGTTCAACAATGTTGACTCTCGATATTGTCATAATAGTGAATCACATAATACTTAACAATGAACATAAAGTGAGCACGATTTCATATTTATAACACTTTGCAGATTAAATAATCGATAGCTAAAGTAAAAAAGAACACGCAAAGCGTGTCAGTAAAATAGAAAAGGTACTATAACTCACAATACATGAAAGATTACTCACAGTTTTAATAACAAAAGTTGCATCAATTACATGGACGTATTTGCCGCTGTAGGTAAATAAGCTGATAAGAGAAATTCCTCGAGTGAAAAGTAAGTAATATAATTATAAGTAAGCGAGTGGGGGATTTGCAGTCATCGTGAATTAATTTATTCTTTGTCAGAACTTCATGAGGGAAAAAAGAAAACATACTGGATTAGAAGAGCTCTAACCCTTCTAGTCTGATTCTTTCTTCTTCTCACTAGGATGTGTTGGGAGAACTATGATTCAAAGTGGATGTCATTTTGAGAGGTGGTTGGATAACCACTCGGAGAGAAGAACTGGGTTTCATCCCACTTTGTGGTTGAAACCAATTAATGGCTCATTAAAAATAACTAAATGATACTTTTAGATTTTAATTTTTTTAGTTATTGTTTTCCTACTTAAAATATAATTTTATATATTAAAACTGAATAAAATAAATGTTTCCATATTTGTTTATTAAAGCTATGTTGCCTAAAACACTGACATTATTAACAATATCAAACTTTTAAGAAATAATTTGTCTTCTAAGTATTTAAAACAAATTTTGTTGTTGTTTTTTTAATTGCCATCACCATACAATTTTCTAATTTTCTAATCCCACTTTGTGGTTGAAACCAATTAATGGCTCATTAAAAATAACTAAATGATACTTTTAGATTTTAATTTTTTTAGTTATTGTTTTCCTACTTAAAATATAATTTTATATATTAAAACTGAATAAAATAAATGTTTCCATATTTGTTTATTAAAGCTATGTTGCCTAAAACACTGACATTATTAACAATATCAAACTTTTAAGAAATAATTTGTCTTCTAAGTATTTAAAACAAATTTTGTTGTTGTTTTTTTA
The DNA here is from genome assembly GCF_021130785.1 of Homalodisca vitripennis. Lineage (NCBI taxonomy): Eukaryota > Metazoa > Arthropoda > Insecta > Hemiptera > Cicadellidae > Homalodisca > Homalodisca vitripennis. Next base: position 138,123,801 of record NC_060207.1, read on the forward strand.
ATTGCCATCACCATACAATTTTCTAATTTTCTAATCCCACTTTGTGGTTGAAACCAATTAATGGCTCATTAAAAATAACTAAATGATACTTTTAGATTTTAATTTTTTTAGTTATTGTTTTCCTACTTAAAATATAATTTTATATATTAAAACTGAATAAAATAAATGTTTCTATATTTGTTTATTAAAGCTATGTTGCCTATAACACTGACATTATTAACAATATCAAACTTTTAAGAAATAATTTGTCTTCTAAGTATTTAAAACAAATTTTGTTGTTGTTTTTTTTAATTGCCATCACCATAGAATTTTCTAATTTTGCTTATTTCTCTTGCCTTTTCACCTATAGTTCTCTCAATCATGGGTACAGATGGCGTTGATATTGTCGTGCAAGCAATCGCTAAACGGAGTGAAGAAGTACCTGTAGCGTTCTTGCTGCGGTGAACTAGTACCTGTACCGTACTCTTACTTTTTGCAGTGAATTAGTAGCTGTATAGTTATTTTTCGTCTGTACTAACACCTGCAGCGTTCTTGATGCAGTGAACATCACGTACGCTACACTGTACTTGCTGCAGTGAGTTAGTAGTTTTAGTGTTATTGTTGTAGTGAACTAGTACCTGTAACGTACTTGTTACAGTGAATTAGTGGCTGTAGCATTATTGCTGCAGTGAATTTGCCCACGTCTATAAGAGCACAGCGAGTATGATAGACAGGACTAGCAGCTGCTGGACATTTGCTAAAAGGAGCGGTGATCTTTACAGTCTTGTCTGTTTTACCATCACTGTATCATCATATGTGAGTTTGGTATCAAATTTAATACAGATATAGAAATTATAAGTGATATTTTTAACATTTTCGTTTGGTAGATAACATACACCAGACACTAAACATTCTGAAGCTAGTGGTTTGGCATCTGAGGTAACTGAGGAAGTGGTTTGCATCATATTTAAACCACAAGGATTCCAATATTATTATATACTTTTCCAACAAATATTAATATAATTTTTATTATTAAGTAAACAGAAACAAATTATTCAAAGAAGTACAAGCAATTAAATCATTATTTATTAAACAATACACACATCAATAGATTTTATTAATAGATAGAATCCCTCCACACCACATCTGTTATTACTTATTTTACGACAGTGAAATAAATACGATAAAGTCCTCACCAAATGAAAAACTTCACCCACGAAGATAGGACTTTCAAGTTATTTAAAAGAATAGAACACACCTAAACAAACGACAGGAATGACAAAACTAACGCAAACTAAAATAAAAATATCAACTGGCATTAAATTATCTCGAAGTTACATGATGAGTGAATTACTGTGAAGTTGGCCCACCTAAATTATTATGTCAAAAACTAAAGTAAGGAGGCCGAAACAAACGTTAAAAAGGCATGAAAACCGTGAACATTATTTTCTTTTTTCGGTTTTTTTCAAATTGGCCTAAGTATGTATACTTAGCGACCTAAAAATAAAAGGTTAATTAAAACTATATATGATTGTATATGTATATTTTAAACAAATGTATAATTTGTGGGTATACATAAAAAGAATCATGCCATAATATACCTGAATAAATAGTAATTGTATAAATTAAAACTTTTTTGCAAACTTAACTGTTATAATAATTATGCTATACGAGCTTATAATGCTTATAATTTTGTTACAATTGATATATATATATATATATATATATATATATATATATATATATATATATATATATTTACTCGCTAAGGTATTGGGAAATGGCAAATAGATTCTCTGGAACAAATTGAATACAGTAATAAAGAAACGAGGTGACACAACATAAATACATTTTCTCCACCCCATGAGCGATAGGTTTCGCTAACGTTCAGCCAATAAAGAATACTAACTGTTATTCAACATGAATTATGTCTCAAGAGAGGCATTACAGTAAAGATTATAAATACCGGGTGTCCCACGAAGAGGTTTAAAGTTTTGATTTTATATTCCTTAACCATTTATGCACCGAACATTTTCAAAATCTACACAATTCGTAAAATAGGGTTTAAAAATATTCGTTGAAAATGTTAGCTCTCTCTTTTTAAAATAAAATGGTAGCATTTTGAAAAAGTATACTTTCAAAACAGAAAAACAGTATTTTTCGTTTTATATAATTATTTATTGTCATATTCTAGAGAAATAAAGCATTTCAATCAAAATACTAGAACATAGCCTATTAAAAAACCTACAATTACATTCTTTAATTATTCGAACTGTAATCCATCCATACCGACACACTGATAACAGCGCTTAACAAATAAATCGTAAGCTCTTACAAAGAAAATCTGCGGTATCCGGAGAAGTTCCTTTTCAATTGATTGTTTTAAGGAGACCCGGAATGCCCATCTCGGCCATGTTAATAAATAGCCCAGTTTGATAAAAACTACTAGACATACTGATTTGAATTTTTTACTGGGGTTCAAGCAGCTCTATATACACATACTGAGTTTTTTTTGTTTCAAGCATTTGAAAGATAACTGAGACAAAAAAAAATTGACCAATCTTAATATTTAGCTAGCCTTTAGAGACACCATTAAACGGTTTTAAAACCCAGAGTTATCGAAATATTCGGTAATCGAACGAGAAAACGTTTATAAATGTTTAATAAAATACTTTGATTTGGAAAAGATAATGTAAAAAACGTTAAAAAGCTTTGAAACAATTTGTTTTCTTTGATACAAATAAGTGAAGACAAGGGAGCAGACAGGTAGCTAAAGAAGCAGTTAAAGTAGCTGCGGCAGTTGCCGTAATCGCCGTTCCGGTAGACACGCTCAGTCTACTGAATTGTGTCCGGGGTTCACACATTTACTTTTAAGTTGAGATACTGACTTAGCTCCTTGCTTTCAAAACTTCTTCTTGCGTTATCTTTATCCTGCTCGTCCTTTTTATATCTTATTTCTCTATATACTGTATGTTCAAATACGAACTTATTAAATTCTAAAGTGGCATACATTTAATTCCTACATAGTTCTACGAAATTGTTAAAAGCATTAGTAAATATGATTCATTTGTTAAAGTTTGCTTATAAATTTTTCTGTAACAAAAGCTATCATCACTCAAATGTGTTATAAACTGTTAAACTATTTATTGCCTACATTGACTACTACAGTATTAGATCAGATTCCCATTAGCAATAGTTGTTCGTAGCTTATATTATTTTAGACCAATTTAACGTTTTTTTTATACATTTAAAATTTACCAGCTGGTTTTAATAGAATTCATAATATTTATACTTACCTGCATGTAACATAAAAAGTACTATTATTTTCTTGCAGTTCCCTTCTATTTAGTTAAAAACATAGTATAAATTGTTGCCAATAAGGGTTGTGAGCTAAATCATTCCATTGGGTTCAAACGCGCAGAAAGTAAAGATTATCCTGAAATTTTCTTTTCAAAAACAGGATAATTAATGATTGTTCTTCAGGTAAAAGAGACAAACCTTTACAATCAGAGTCTACTAGTTCTCTTTCTGTATATTTTTATATGTATTGCTTGAACAGAATCATTAATTATATGTCAAGGAGTTTATTTTGGGTAGACATTTTCTCTATATAATAAAAATTAATAAAATAATGTTTTTTTTATTATGATGGTCATTCAGAAATGTATCCGAAAGACGCATGAAAACGGATTTATTACGACAAATATTAAAGCATTATTGTAGCAATTTTCGAATGAAGTTATTCCAAAACCTTTTCTTTTATTTTGTTATCAAAGAGTCAAGCAAAGGTTATCCCTTTGATAGCGCCTAATTATACACCACGCGGTAAACAAAAGCCATAATTCTGTAAAATGTAATAGTGTAATACAGGATCTGTCTTGCATTCTAAAAGTGTTCCTGTACAGCTCTGATATAATCAATAACACAACAATTTTGAAAGAAATAGGTGATTTTCGTTTTATAAATTATTACAATTGTTGATGCTAATTAAGTATGCTCAAAAAATGAGACCTAACGGTCTTGAAGAAAATTAATACAGTTTTTTGTAATCGTTTTGACTCAATTAGAGTTAGTATGACAATAGTTAATATAAAAGAGATATTTTTATTTTAAATCAAACTCATTTGTTTAATTGGCATAAAAAAGCCAAGAAGAAACAAAGCCTTTGACAATAGCAAACTTCGGAGCTGATGAAAACCGGACTGCTCATTGCATGTCACTGGGAACTTATTGTAGTCTTATTTCGATATGCTTATTAAAACGTATTATAAAAGGCTGGTAATATACACTAATCGTGGTATTATAATGGTATAGTAGAAAGGATTAAAAGGAAAGCTTTTTACTATGAGGGTATGAGAAAATCTCTTTACAGTTTGTTGACAGTATTTGTTTATACAAAGTGGTAAGAGTATAAACACCTATTTAATTATATATTAACAGGAACTTAAATACAATGGATGGTAATATAGTGAAATAGGATGGAATAAGAACTACAGGATGGGTGTTTATACCAACACTAATTCCTTGTTATTTCTCCCGATTCCCACACTCAGAAGAGGTGGAAAGATTATCTTATCCCTTCTTAGTCAGCACCTCTGCTGGTTTTTGTATTCCACCTCCTGAGGATCATAAAATAGGTGACACGGACACCCCCGACTCTTGATTTTATGAGGCCAATCTTATAAAAAACGCCGCTCTTCTAGATAATAAAAATGAAATTCCACACTAAGTGATTAATGAGGACGAGAAAATGACATTATTGCCCTCAGTATTGTACTTCTCAGGTAGGGCTAACCCTACAAGCATGGAATTACTATTAAGATTAGTAGCTTATCCCTAGAAATATCTATTTTTACGGAAAAAGTAAAACATATTTAACAGTAACCACATATTTTCCTTCTTCTATTACCTTTTGATATGCTTTAAAATAAAAACACATCAACTCCTCCAGCATATGCATAAGACAGTGGTTGACACGTAATTGTAAGGTAAATATAAAATAAAAATTAATTATTTTTCCTTCACGATTTATTCTTGGATTATAGAGCAACTACACGGTGCAGTTTGATGTAACATCTATTTTTATATTACATTAGCATTTATATATTGAGATGAAAGTAATTGAAGGCATTATTTCTACTCTCCACGTTGTTTTAAGGTTTACAAAAGAAAATATTAAACTGCAGTGACGTTATAAAAGGTGGTCTAACGGATGTTTGCACTCACAAAACAGTACTTACCTAACGACAGCACCTTAATGACGGTAGTATACTTACATGAAGAAGACTGCTGTAACAAAAGCTTGTCGCTAGAGAGTTTATATGGAAAGTTCCTGTTTGTTTAAGCATTTCACAGTAAAGTCAAACAGCATTTGAGGAAAGGTTTAGGTTACGATTACTACTTAATCATATCCTTTGCTTTTCTCAGTTAAGAGGAGATCTTCAGCTATTAATGTTATTTTTCCAATTTTAGGTTTTCCTAAGCTTAAAACCTCCTCTTATTTAATTTATATTGGGTATCTTTATTGTAATCGTATCGTTGTAATATGTATCGTTGGGTAAAATTTATTACAAAATAGTTTTATAAATACATATTTTTAGTTTCAGAGCGTAGAACGTTTCAATCGCCAAGCAATAGTAATTATAGTACACAGTTTACATAAAATAGAGTAATTATTTAGTTTTCAATGTTGTCAAAACCATTGCTAATCCTAACTGTCTCGTTATTTTTTCTGCTCAGTAATGTTTATTACGTTAGATGCCGAATTTGTTTGTGGTCACTGAAATGACTGAGTGGTTAGATATTAGTTATTGGTGTCCATTACTGTTTTCAGTTCCATTCGAAATTAACAATGCTCAGATTAGTAGATTGTCAAGAAGAGTACGTATCATACTAAGAAATGTTCGTGATATTTCCAACTCCCAAACCAGTTAGGCCTAATGACGTCACACTTAATGACATAAAATAAATCGTCTTATTCTTATTCATCAGTAAAGAACAGCACATAACTGACAGTTCAGTACAAATTTTAAGTAAGATGGCTGTATATACAATCATCTCAATTGTGCACCTGACGAGACAATTAAACAGCCACTTTACCGAGATTATATTATAATATTGTATCTGGTTGTCTCGATGTCCCTAAATGTCAAAACAATTAAAAAGTTCGTTTAGAGCTTCTTCGTTGCCAACTTCCATTAGATCTCTTCAGATGAACATGACTTCTAATTCAGGAATCAAATCTGAGACAGTATCATATATCAGACGCTGCAGTGAAGGAAGGTGACCTGGACCTTAATTCAAACTTCGAAAAAGAAGAAGCTGGATTTACTAACTCAGATATCAAACCGGACTACGCCCCACCATACAGTGGGGAGAATTTGTCTATTTTAGAGCTGAAATTTAAAAAATGGAATGTCATGTGAGAGGAAAATGAGAATTAAATTAAAATACCAACTTATAATAAAGTCATAACTCCTACCACTGTACTTTCTTACCAGTTCTTCTCGTCATTTACTATTCTGTTGCTTGTTACACATCTTTATTTAGAAATGTATAAACATTATAATATTATATTAAAGGATATAATAGTTACAGTTCTATGTATTTATTATATCCGAAACTTTTTAATCTGGCCATAAAAACTGCTCGGTTCGCATTTGCTGCAGTAGGCTCTAATTAGTTGTTCTAAATATTAATAGTTAACCTTAGGTCATTTATTAAGACTCAAACAACTGATTTGTGGTCACTTTAATATTATAACGAAAGTAAAAGTATACAAAAAGGTAATTTTCATAGTTGTTAGTTACTTAAAACTTTTTGAAATTGGTACAAATTTTCATTGCAATAGAAATAAAATTAAAAACATCAGTGTTCCAATGAGCGACTTCTGACATTATTATACAAAGGCTTAAAATCTCTTCGGAAGAAAAAAAGGATACTGTGTGAGATTCCAAGATTATATTAGTATGTAGTTATCGTGTGGTAATGTCTAGTTATATTTTGTTTATTATCTACTCAAAAAGAGAAAATAGAGGTTAAATGTAAGAAATGACCATATGGTCCTAATTTCGCCTCAGTAAAGAAGTGTTTCTCTCTTTTTTTTACTCGGTTAAAGCTTTCATTACTGTCCCGAGTTAGCGAAAAAACTAGACTTCACCGGAAGTCTCCTCAACCGCAACAGGAGGTCTCGGAAGCGCGCCACACCCAAACTCGAAGCAAAGCATAAAAAAAACATGCCACTAGTGGGAAGAGAGACAAAGAGAGACAACATTTCCAGTACATAATATAATTAATTAGGTGGCATACATTTTCACACAAAAATACAATAAAATAAATCCCCTTGCCAACGAAGTAAATTAAATATTTAAACTGCAGCACCACGGTGCACCGAGTACCTTACAAACTAAATAACAAAAATAAATAGAAATCCAACATTGACAATAACATAATAAATATAAATTTGACATATAAATAACATAATAAATAGAAATTTGACATGTAAATAACATAATTTATAGAAATTTGACATATAAATAACATAATTTCAGGTACGGTATGTAGTAAATATAAATTTTGAACTGTTAATTATTATGAACAGAGGGGAGGGAAAAGGTTGTAGAATTTCTAGGCCCACTAGTTTTTAAAAAGTAATTTCGTTTCAAGTTTGTAGCAAAAAAAAAAAAAATAAATAAATATTTAAAGCCGATTTTCGAAGGAGGCGGGGGTTTAGTTGCCTCCACGAATCCGAATTAAAGATGAAATCCTCCCCTTCAGATCATGTCACTAAACTAAATAAATACTAGGTAATCTTAACACTGGCCCTCCTCCAGATATAATATCTGGCAGCGCTCCATAAAACCCAATCCTCTCAAGTCCAGTAAAAGAAGAAGAAAAAAAAAACATTTTAGCTCCAACTTTGTTCGAGACGAATTGAAGTACAGACAGTCCAGTTGGATGACGGTACAGTAGCTCTGGCAGGGTGCGGGCATTCAATTTTGGGTTTAACAGTGCTGTTTCCATAGGGCAGACTCGCCGCACCAGTCATGTCAACGGCACTCACGGGGACCCTATTGAATCACAACATAACCAGTAGATATTCAGAAAAAAATTTACTATAACCCGAGAAATAATAAAAACTTAATTATGTTTGGCACAAAGTATATATAAAATATTTAAATTTAACAATTAAAAATAACCATCTGTAACTAACAGTACCTTTTAAGTATCTAAGGACTATTTCCCAAAAATAACTCAAGACACCAAGTATTATAAGATACACTACTTGGTGACAATTTTAAATATTACGTACAAAACAAATTTTCAAATATTTAAACATTTACTTATAGGCTAGAACAGCCATACTAAATTATTCAGCTTGGTAACATTTACTTGTAACAATAATTCACTGTATTTTATTCATTCTGTAATATTAATTGTAATGTAAATTATGTAATTTACAAATAATAACAGTACCTTATTTCCCAAATAACAATAATTAAATTATAATCCAAAGCTAAGCCGTTCACGCTACTATAAAGCAAATAATTAATTAAACAATAAAATAGAAATCATGAATGTTGCCACCCAATATTTGCACTCAACACAAAACACGAGGTAACAAAATTTACAAAGTCTGTACCGTCTCGCTTACACTAAATAAAGACAAAGTGATTACTAAATAAATAATTTCCGTTCGCCGAACGGAACACAAATTACAAAATAATAAATAAACTACTTTTAACGGATCAACGAAAATATGTGTCTGCGTGGGAGAGAAAAACCGCCAACTATGTTAAGAGAGAGAATAAGCAAAAAACAATTACCTGCCGAAAGTCGGAGAACTAGCAAGCCATGGGCATCAGGACGACCAGTAGACAGCACGAGATTCACGTCGCCTCTGCCGAACTTGTCCGACCGCACCGTTCAGTAGCCGCTGCCGGCAATCAGCTGGTCGGTAATCAGTCAAGGTCAACCACCTGACCTCGACCAATCAGTCCATCCAGGCAGAAAATAATCAATACGGTGACGGAATCACTCCCCCACCGACTGACAAAAGTGGCCGAGGTGGGAAAAATAATAGACAAAAATATCCAAACTGAGCCCCGGTTCATTACAAACATAGAGTTACAGACACATTATTTGAAAAAATGTACAGTATAACATAAAATATGTTACACATAATAAATATTTAACCCCAGTTATTTGTATTACTGAAAGCAATAAATTGACAGAAAAGAAACGAGTTAATATAACCACAGGAAACTCATTGTATATAATTTGTTTTACAATTTAACTTCAAATTAAGTCAAAAACAGCACAAGGTTAACTTCTCAAGTCCGCGTGCCATAATCCACAATACTTGGAGATATATGTAATTTCAGACAAATATCGGCTATCATTGCCGTTAAACATAGCTTTAACGCCAAAAAGTTATTTTAATTAACGAACTATAGACCACACTGAATAGCTACAATGTATTCATACGAAGTTTTAACAAAACCAAGAACGTAACATTTCGTACATTTTAAAGTTATTTATAACTGCCCGACTGTTTACCGCAGACAGCACACTGAGTCAGATATAGTGCTCTAGCTGTAAGCGGAGTAGCTGTTCTTTTGCTTGACGACAAAAAACTTCAATCGCGAATGGCCTTTCAAAGATTTGCTTGTCGTGTGCATGAAAGAGGACAGGTGCGTCCAGACAAAAATGAAGAAATGACAGTGCCTAGGCCTGTAAGAAGTGATAGGGCATCAGAGATTTTGGCAGCTGTGCAGCTTAATCCAACTGATTCTGCCAGGAGAGTAGTTCTCAATTTAGGTGTGAGCCAAAAGTCGTTAAGGATCTTGAAAGACAATAAAATATACCCAGAGAGGTTATCACTACACAAAGAGTTGCACGGTGATGACTACCGTCATAGAATAAATTTCTGTTTGAGGGCTATAAAATGTGTCAAGAAACATGAACACTTATTTGAGACATTTCATTTCACTTCTTTCATAATGTACTGTGGTGTGATGAGGCAACTTTCGGCAGCAATGACAAAGTGAACCACCATAACATGAGCTAGGTTATTGGGTCTTTGAGAACCCACACAGGATGCGGGAGATTGATAATCAGACGTGCTGAATTTTGAATACCTAGTATATCATTGTTTGTAACAAAATTGTAGGTCCCTTTCTTCGCGGAAAACCTCGTTGCAGACTCTCACAACAATATTTTGAATAACCACCTGCCAAAATTACTGATAGATTAGCTGAAGAAGACTTGGAAAAAAGGGGTTCATTGACATGGCACCATCTCATTACGCCAACACCGTTAGGTAGACTCTCAGTGGCAAAGGGGGTCCTGTCAGCTATCCTCCTAGATATCCTGATTTGAAATGCCTGGATATCTTTCAACTTATAGGGTAGGTTGAAAGATTTAGAGTACACTACATGCAAGAGAACAGCTGAAGGCATAGTGCAGCAAATCAGGAAAACTAAATTTGATCAGTGGCCAAGAGGTGTTGCGAGCTGTAGATAGCATCAGTTGCACAGTGAAACTGTGTTTATAAAAATAATGGATGGCAGTTTGAGCACCTGTAAACAAATGAAGATTTTTGTTGTTTTTTCAACATTCATTTATAAGTTACAATCCTTAATTACTTTACGGTTTTAAAAACGTTAGATAATTCATGAGTTTTAGACCTACACAAAAGTATTTTGTTTTAATGATACCTTAGAATTAATAGTAATAATACTTAGTACAATTCTTTTTAATATACATTACTACTAAAAATGTTACGTGTAGTAAACATTATAAATGGCGAAGGTATCACTATAAAACATTGAAAAATATTACGAGAAAAACAGTCATCTGCTTATTTTTCGAAAACCATTGTAGACATGAAAATATTTTAAATATCAACTTTATTTTCTTCTTTAAAATGTACAACATTATGCATGTTGCTATTTAAAAATTATGATGGGCTGTAAAAACTGTGACATTAACTTAAAATGTTGCATTTCACATGATGATTTGAATCACATGAGATCTTTTGATTTCAAAAATAGAAAGGATTCTCCAACAGATTCATATTGCGACAATGTTGGAAGAAAGCCAAACATTGCTACTAAAATATTTCAAAGCCGGAAGTTCCTTGCACATCTGCCACGCTGCTCGTCTCTACGAGGTTTAATTTTTCATCTCTGAGGCTATTTTGTTGTCAGCTTGAGTTTAACCCAAAGTACTCAAGTCCTGAGGACTTAATTAACGACTTAACCTAATGTAAGGACAAATTAACAATACATTATATTCCCAGATAAAATAAAATTTGATACAAGAAATATAAAAGTATGATTGTTAATAGATAGTTAGTTTATTCCTCTGTTATAATTTTTTTTAAATGTGGAGTAATTAGAAGAACTCAAGTAAAACTATTGGAATTGCATATATTATATATATATATATATATATATATATATATATATATATATATATATATATTATGACGATTATATGAGATATTTCAAACTGTTTGTATGGCAAAATCATTATTCAGTCCCCAATTAAGTCCTCAGGACTTGAGTACTTTGGGTTAAACTCAAGCTGACAACAAAATAGCCTCAGAGATGAAAAATTAAACCTTGTAGAGGCAAGCAGCGTAAAGAGATGTGCAAGGAACTTCCACTGTCAGGCTTTAAAATATTTTAGTAAACCATATACCATATAACCATATATTTAGTATAATATAAATATAACTATACAAGGGGTGCTGAAAGGTCCCGGGACGGTCTAATAACTTTTGAACTAATTACAATATAAGAACCAAAATTTACATCAAGCTTTTGCTCATATAAAACTATTATTTTATGTATTTCACCATGATATCCTGCTTATGGGGGACGTCCCGCTAGGGGTTGGTGAAAATTCTTAAATAGAAGCATACGTCGAGTCGTACATCAAATCAAAGCTCTTTTTAATAGAAACATTTTGGCGAAAATCTGACGTAAAACAGTTGACGCATTACAAAATGGCGGACACTCAAAGATTATAAATATACAGAATTTTCAAATGCAAACATTCTGGTTGTTATAGAAAACTGAGACACTTAATCTTTTATTTTACTTCTTTTACTTCAAATCACTTACCAAAACAGTTATAACAAATGTTCAAAGTGTTTGCCTTCATTCATATATATATATATATATATATATATATATATATATATATATATATATATATTAATATATTATATATCCTGGAACTTTTTAGGATATAAGCCATCGAGTTCAGAGGTACATGGTTTATTATTGGCCAACCATGTCAGGCATAAATGACGAGGGAAGTTGGGGTTTGCAATACACTTGGGGGCTTCATTTAAGGTGTCTTTTTTGCTGTTTTTCTTGCTGAAGTTGAAATTACAGATCAGAAAAAAATAATTCTGCAATATTTCTTAAGTATCGGAGAAAATTACAATTATGACAACCAATGTTTTAGTAACCTTGTAATAATTATTATTACTATTATTTTCGGGGAATTTAAAATCACTTAAATTTATAATTAAATTTATTTAAAACTTTAATAATCCGGAATTTAGGAAACGTTTAAGATTTATACTTTGAATATACTGTACAAGTTAACTGGATAAGTTATACATTAGGGCTTTGAGAGGAAATGTTGTGTTGATTTATTTGTAATCAATTAAATTAATACTAAGTTCAATTAATAAATTGATTAAGTGTAATTAATTTAACATTAAATTGATTAGGTGTAATTAATTTAACATTAAACATTTACTATGAGAATTTAATACTTTAAAGACAACAGTGTAATTGTAGACTTACATTTTTTTGTTGTAAACTCGTACCTGATGCACGATTTGTTTTTATTTAGCTGAATAAATGTTTACATCAATATTCATATGAATATAGTGTAGCCAATATTGGGTTTAAACATTTAATTTTTACTTTAGGTTCTAAATAACTTTTGAGTTATGTATATTTTATTTCATTTTAAATTTAGTTAGTTATTTTTTAATTCAATGAAAAGCTTTATTTCTTAATATAATTATGTGCTAAACATAAATTTAATTTAATTTATTTGTGGTTCTTAATAACATTTGAAATTAATATTACATTTGATTTATTTACTGTTTAACATTTATGGGTGATTTATTGCTTTTTTGTGTCTTATTTCTTTTGGATATTTCTGATTATATTCATTTTAATTTCAAACTTTATTACTCAAGAGTTAGAACTAGGATATACAAACTAAGACTGTAAGTATTTGTACACCAAAATCACGATTCTGTAGATAATTTCTTATCATACGCTATGCGTGCAGTATAAATAACAAAAATTTATACTTCACAAGAAAACTAAGTTTTTAAGTGTTTGTAATAATTGAGTATTGATTATTTAGTGTTTTACATTTATGGGTGATTCATTGCTTTTTTGTGTCTTATTTCTTTTGGATATTTCTCATTATATTCATTTTAATTTCAAACTTTATTACTCAAGAGTTAGAACTAGGAAATACGAACTAAGACTGTAAGTATTTGTACACCAAAATCACGATTCTGTAGATAATTTCTTATCATACGCTATGCGTGCAGTATAAATAACAAAAATTTATACTTCACAAGAAAACTAAGTTTTTAAGTGTTTGTAATAATCGAGTATTGATTATTTAGTGTTTTACATTTATGGGTGATTCATTGCTTTTTTGTGTCTTATTTCTTTTGGATATTTCTGATTATATTCATTTTAATTTCAAACTTTATTACTCAAGAGTTAGAACTAGGAAATACGAACTAAGACTGTAAGTATTTGTACACCAAAATCACGATTCTGTAGATAATTTCTTATCATACGCTATGCGTGCAGTATAAATAACAAAAATTTATACTTCACAAGAAAACTAAGTTTTTAAGTGTTTGTAATAATCGAGTATTGATTATTTAGTGTTTTACATTTATGGGTGATTCATTGCTTTTTTGTGTCTTTTTTCTTTTGGATATTTCTGATTATATTCATTTTAATTTCAAACTTTATTACTCAAGAGTTAGAACTAGGAAATACGAACTAAGACTGTAAGTATTTGTACACCAAAATCACGATTCTGTAGATAATTTCTTATCATACGCTATGCGTGCAGTATAAATAACAAAAATTTATACTTCACAAGAAAACTAAGTTTTTAAGGGGGTTACGGTATGCATTATCCTTCCCAGTGTTAATTTATGGCCAATTTTTTATGTACCTTTTTCTCAGAAACCTTTAAAGCTATTCATAATCAAACTTTATTACTCAAGAGTTAGAACTAGGCACAACGAACTAACATTGTAAGTATTTGTACACCAAAATCACGAATCGGTTTTTACTTATCTTAGGTTATGCGTGCAGTATAAATAGTTTTCAAAAATTTTACTTCACTAAAGAAAACTATTTTAATTCTACCCCTATCCTTCCCATGTTAATAATTTTATGTACCTTTTTCTCAGAAACATTTGAAATCAATGAAACTTTAGAACTATTTAAAAACGTCTAGTAAAATCATAAGATTTTAGGCTATTTGCCGAGCAATCATATGTGTACGAAACAACCAAAGAACATCAATAAAATTTTAGTAATAAAAATTTGTACTTTTAAAACGCATTTTTACATCTGTTAAAGTCAATAACGTTAAGGTCTGTACTGTATTTATCTAAACATATATTATAATAAAACTGTAATGTAATAAAAAATCTAATATGTCCCAATAAGATATTAATTTGTAACGTTAAAGATGAGTTTTAGATTTGAGCAATATGAATGCATGGCGAAAGAATAATATAGAATTGTTGTTATTTCACAAATATTTGTTTATTATCTGAACTATGAATGTTTAGTCCAGATCCTTTTTAACTTCTGCTTAATACAACGTCAACAATCAGACGCCGTCGCAGCCACTTCCTGGAATCTAGAGTCTACATATACTGTATAGTGTTCCATTTATGATTAATTTTAAGAACGGACGGCACGAGTTACGAGCTGATGAATTCACATTCAAAAGATTTTATAGGAATGTTAATATAAAATATATTACCTATTGATTTTTTTGTTAAAATTTGAAAATTGATCGGAATAATATTACACAATTTTAAGAAAGGAATTTTATATATTGTTTAATTTACCCATACGTATTAATACAATTAAAAGCACTATAAACTATTATTAATAAATAACAGTAAAACTACCGAAACATGAAATGTCAGGCGTAATAAGGTAATCTAGAATAACTACGGTATTGACAGACTCTGGCCAGTGTAACTATCATGGCAGAATAATTTAGCGCTTGTCAGAGCAGTACAGATTCTTGCTTGTTTATTGTGATTTGTTACTCATTCATCATCACTCATTACAATAGCAGATATAATGTTGACAATGATATTTATATTATAACCAACCATGATATTCACAAACTTTTCTCAAACGAATCTCTTCTCTCATGTCTTTTTGAGAAAGATAGTGAGGTCTGCTCGGTATGATTTACTAGCAGCAAATCCTATCCATAGTTACTTCACTATCCGTACCAACGGCAACAATGTTAATAGTAATATTGATATACAACTGTGGTACAAACTCTAACAATTTGTTACTGAACCTTATTTTAATTTCTCAATGAGAGTAGTGACTTGCTGTGTGTATTTGATAATTAACTGGCTGAATTAAACTCTTCATTTTACAAAAATTAACATTTTTGATTGCGATATTGATATAAATATTAACTGTGTTGTCCACAAACTATCAACACTAACAATTTGTGGCTGAACCACAACCCGTCTTTCCCAGAGAATGACAGATGGCTCTGTCTCTGTGGTAAGATTTATTACTGGTCACATGATTGATTGTGCACAGCTGTCCAGTTATACTTACCCCTGTCAACATCAGGTTTGTCTACCTTTGTATTAATTTTAATGCCTCATATGTTCATCTTCACCTTCATTGGTATTTCGATTGCCTTGATGGCAGTTTCTAATTTATGCCAAAATTTTGAAAATAACATTTTAAGGATTACAAAACTAAGTTCAATGTGTTCCAAATAATAGTTAATAATTAGGTTTGCCTGAAATAACTCATATTTATATTTAACATTTGATTTTAGAGTTATATTGATTAGGGAATCAATTACATCATAATAATAGTCCCTAATTTTAAATTAACATACCAGCACTATATAAAAACATGACATTAAACGAAACATATGAGATACTAGTACAGTACTATGGCTCAACCACGAACATTAGTTCAATTGCAATTCCTTAAAATCATTATACTTTGTATTATTGAAATTCTTTATATATTATTTTTACGAAGAAAAATGTATTGCATAGTTTTGCATATTTTTTAACAACTAATAGTTTTAATAAGCTATCTCATCCTATACGGAAATAATGAATGTACACGTACTTATGTTACACACCAGATAAACGTTATGATAGAATTAAAATAAGTCAAATAAAAACGTTCGAATCTCTTTACAGTATAAATAGTACCGAATCGGTAGTGAGTTCAAAACGAGTAATTTATTAGTTAATCCAAACAAGAAGTTACATGAAACGAAGATATCAAGGTAGATTTTAAAAGTTGTCAGGAGGTTTTACACAGTTGTATGCAGCAGAACTGGTTTACTTCAATTACCATGGTTTAATTGGCAATTATCATGAGGAAAATGTAACTCCAGTTAGTATCTGGCTGTCATCAATTTTTATAACTTTATTTATTAATTGATGCCTTAGATGTATTTAGTAAATAAATCTACACGTCAAACAGTTTTACAGCAAAATATAAAGTATAGGTGACACCCCTGCTTGACTCACGGCCAACCCCGGCTCGTTTACGTTATTGCTTCCTCGCATTACAGTTTTAAAATATATTGTTAAGCTTGACAGTTGAAAGATAATATTTATTTGTAATTATAATAAACATCTTATTGAAAGAGATCAGATTTGAAGGTATTGATATCAATTCTAATGTTGGGTAATACTTGATTGGAACCAAATCATTGAAGATCCCATGACAGTGATTAAATAAAATAAAATTTTAAAAGGTGGATTATTGATTAAAGAGGGGATAAAGTATTAACTATACAATAAATAAACACATTCTTTGATTAATATTATCTCATTTTTAAAACACGAATTGTAGAAAATGATCTATTTGATTTAATATGTGATTTGGCAATGTAAGGTTTGTGAATGGAAAGGAATTTTATTTCAATGTTTGTCGGTTTTATTGAAACAAAAGAATTAAAACGATACTATAGTAAGCAATCTGCAACCTAAACATTTCCCCAGGTGGATAACCAACTTAATATAATATATATATATATATGAAATCATGAATAAAATTAAAGAAGTTACAGCAATGTGTTTTCAGATATAAAATTGCAACAAAAGAATTTCTATGCAGCCATGTCGTAAAATGTGAATTAAAATTTTTGTGCCGTTAAAAATGTAAATTATAACAACTATTATACAGTAAAAGCCCTTAAGATACAAACAAAAATCGTTGTTTATAATAATGAAATAATATTAAAAATATTAATATTTTACTTTTTAATATTGAGGGTTAAGAACTATCGATAAGTAGCAGTAATTATATACTGCTGGTATCCTTATATTGTTGGTTGCTGCAGTTAATTTTAAATCCTGCTCTGATTAAAGCAATATTTGCAACAACACTAATGAAATTATATAACTGAGCTGTCATTTAAATGAATGGTTGTGATGAATCACTTGATTGTAATGAATACTGCTGTGTCATTGTGTTCATTTGCACTTAGTTTGTTGACTAAACGATTTCCCGACTCTCAAAGGTGCTTAAATTAATGTTTTAACTTAAATATAACGATGAAATGTATTCAATAAAGGAAAAGAATAGGAGCACTAAGTTCATTATTTTTATTAATGAAAACAATATTTCTCATTGTTACAATTGTGATTTGAAAGTTGTACTGGTAAACACATATACAATTTTACAAAAAGTGTCCATGTGGTGTTACGAAATTATTCGCGATGAATATTTTAACCAGGTGTCCCATACAGACAAAGAAAAGAACACTCTTCAAATGTAATGCATATATAAGCAGATAATGTATATTTGTATTTGAATTGTTAGTGGAAAATGTTTCGTATAAGTTTATGGTATCTTAAAATTCTTAAATGTAAAATAATTTCATGCAAAATATATTAAACAAATGATACATTACAAAGTTGAAAGATTGGTATATTTTGATTGATATTAACAGTTATTATATTATTTACGATGATATATCATTGAGTATAAATATAAAAATATCTTTCTATTGACATAAATTATGTGTGATGATGTTATTGTATGTAGACTCAGAGAATCTGAGGCGAAGAGGCAACACTTGAATGCCATGGTTCAGTAATGTATTGAACATTTAAATGGCTATCATTTTCAGAAGAATGACTATTTTGAATAATAAATAATAATAATGAATAAATAAAAAGTTCTATTTTACAGAATACACTTATCATTTTCATTACTCATCTTTTATAACTCCACTTATTGATTTTGTTTTAATACGATATAGTTATTAAGAATACTAGTATCATTAAGAAAAGACAATACTGATATGATGCCAATATATGCCTCTTTTGGAGTAAAATATTCCGCTAAGGTATTCGTGAGAAAATTATGAAAAGTCCTGTTCTTACGAAAAACTTTTATATCACTAGAAAAATATATAAAACAATAGATTAAAATAGATTATGTGGGTAGATTTTTTACTCCCTCATATGCAGAAGAATCGAACACTTATTTTTTATTATTTCTGAAGCAGTGGGTTTACTTTTGGTGTTTACATATTAAACAAGGTGCAAAATTTAATTTTCACCCTCGATGACCTATTTTACTATTTACCAGAATATTGAATCATACCAAAATACTTAACCGTCCTGTTTTCCTTACAACGGTTCACCAGTATCGAAAATCACTTGTTACTGGATAAACATCTTACGGTAAGGAAACATTTCCCTCGTGGCTGGAATTTCATCAGACTTGATTAGATTAAGACTGCAGACAGGAGTTGGTTTTGTTTCCTCTTTTTATAGCTGCGTTATTATACCGAGAGGTTAGTTTTTTTATTTCGTTCCTGAACTCGTATATTAAGATAATTTAGGTTTATTATGGCTACAAATGAAGCATATCAGCAAGGTTAGTTCATCGATTACAAGTAATTAAGTAAGTAGTAGTGATCTCAGATTTTTCAGTGCAAATTTTTATTTTTTGCGAGACCTTATGAAATAACGATTTACTGAAATTATTATATACACTTTATAATTCACTAAAGAACGCTACACTAAAAGCTAAAATTTGATATTGGATTTTGAATTAAAAATGTGTGTTATGTAAATTATCATATATCAGTAAGGCGTTACGAATTGTCCGTATTGCAATCGCTGATATACTGCTAGCTCTGGTGTCATCGCACCGACACTGCGTAGTGGGATCAAATTTAGACTACGAAAATAGTACAAATGGGGAAAATATAATAGATATTATTCATTATGTGTGAATATACAGTTTAGTAATACTTTGTCATTAATAAACTCATAATATTGACCTAACCCACTAGTAATTTATTACTGTAATCCATTCTTATATTTTGGATTGTAGACACATTCTACTTTTATTTTCAAAATAAAAATAACAAATTTACACTGCTTTGGCATTTCGTGTTTTAATGTTTAAAATAATCTGTCTGAGCTAATGGCTAATAAACTGAGCTTTTACTTATTAGCATCAACTGTTTTATTGTAATCAGGAATGTTAGTGGATTGATTGAAAACTGTACAAATCGCTCAGTGTTTAAGCCGCATTAGTGGAGAGTTAAACTTGTATTGCTCATTCTATTTTCCATAATGGTTATCTTTTCACAATTTATTTCTTAAATAGAAGATTTTTAGGTGTATTTACAAGCTATACTGGATAACTAATTATTGTTTTTGCTTCATGGTAATACACTATGTCAAATTATAAATAAAATGGTAATACATGAAGAAAGTAATGGTTTTTCATCAGTAGGCTAAAGATTTATATAATTTCAATAAGTTGATCTTTACATTTTTCAATGAAGTTAATCAGAACATGTTCTTGAATAAAACTTGAACTAAAAAGTAATACTAAAAGGAGACCGCACATGATTTAAGACCACGACAATTTGGTTACGTCAATAATCAGACACAGTAACTGTACTGAATGTCTCACATACCAACTGTTAACCAATAAGAGATGATATGGCAAAACCAGCTATTTGTATTCCCAGGAATTCCTAATGGGCTTCGGGCACACAAAGCTAAACCTAATAACTGCTATGTTAGTCATGGTTTTTTGACCCTTGAAATAATTTGTTATATAATTTCGTGTCATAACTCTCAATATAACTAGTGAGCGAATGTTCTCTCTGCCTTAAAATAACTTTAAACATAACTTAAACTTTCATATAATAATTATTAGAGTTTGAGTTTTAAAATGTATCATACTTAACAGTATAGTTCATAAACCACTGATAAAGTTGATTGTTTCTCTTCAAAATGTCATAAACAATACCCACGAGGGGTTTCATAACAATTGCCTTAAATTGTAATAAAACCAGTTTGTATAAAATGCCCATGCATTAACATACATGTAAGTTTTACGATGAACTACTTTCTAATTAAAAATAGTTTTATTATTTAATCTATTGTACTCATAATGAGCGCAAAATGGGCTTATGTTAGAGTTAAAATGGCTGAACATGGTTTCATAGAATGTTCTTTTATCCCCAGAACTTCTGTCTAAAGATGTGAAAATTTTAATTACTATTAATTTGAAACATGTTTTTGTCGATCCTTATTTATTAAGGGGTATATACTCATTAAAAGCACTTTATAATACACCCAAGTGGGACAAATAAATTTCAAATTTTTACTTTTTCTACCATTGGATACGTCTAAATAAAACATTTCAATCGTAAACAATTTTAGTAGTTATTCTAATTAACTATTTCCCCAAACTTCATCAATGGTATACGAAAATACCACGATAAGACGAGAATGGGTAAATAAGAATTATAATACACAGTTCTCGTATATAATTAAATCGTTATTATCAATTATGCAATCAATTATTACTGAAACGTCCATTTTACATTCCTTAGAGAAATACTCGTACAGTTCTAATCACATAAACCCTACCATAATGTGATGTGTTATATGTTCTAGTACAGGGAAAATAGGTTGTTTGGAAGGAATGATTTATATGCAAAGCACAGATGACTGCAGCACCCCTCTCAGAGACTGATGAACGTGTCGTAATATTTATCTGTATTAACCTAGATTGTTATATCACTAACGGTTGCATACAAACTTGAAACTATTGCACTAACAAAGTGTTAATTTTTGATTATTCATACACGTTTTGAAATTCAATTTCATTGTTTGATGAGCTGATATACTTAACTAGAAACCTAGAACTAGAGATGTCTCCTATCAATTTTGGAATTCAAAATGTAAGGGTTTGATATGCATCGCAAACGTTCGGCCAAATCCCAGGAATAGATGTGCACATGTATGGAAATACACGATTTACTACACTGGTTTGCTATATAAGACATTTACAACACTATTTATTATATGATATATATTAGAGCGTAATACAACATATGTAATATACAGGCGCTATAGCGGTGGACACGACTTACAAACACAACAGTCCTTACCTGTCTCTTAACAGCTTGTTTATAACGTAAATTGCTGTTGGTCCCAGTTCATAGCTGTAACAGTAATCTAAAAGAATGTTAAGTTCAGTGCCAGTTTACCTTTCACTTAGTGCAGCGTCTGAAGTCTAATGCTGTGTAAGATTTACCTCCCGGAATCTGGACTCAACATCCATCTGAAGAGATCAAAGACAGTTGGCGATGAAAAAGCTCAATTGTGTACCTGATGAGACAATGAAAACACCACTTCATCTTGATTACATTTGTTTGTAGTCCAGGTGTCTCTGATGTCGAAACGGTGTAGAGAGTTCGTCTTGAACTTCTACGTTATGAATAGTCTACTGATGTTATTTCCTGGAAGTCTGAGGTGGTTCGAAGTTCAAGAACCTTAAGGGTTTTGAAACGAATATAATCTACAAATTTTATATTTCTAGTTACATTTTATATCTGAATCAGTGAATAAAACTGTGAATAGCTTACACCTTTACGCACCATTCCAGACCTGGTGGTAAAGACCTGAGCCTCAAGATTTCTCTAAAGATAACTGAAGTAATCCTCATCACTACACGACCTGGAGACTAATGTTCTCCATTGGGAGTTACATTATATTGACAACAACCAATATCATGTTCTTATACATTTATGTTACTGATGTCACTATATCTGTAAGGACCTCGCTCCTTGAGTTCAAATTGCAATGAGAAAACCTTGAAAAAATGCCAAAACTTTATTAAGCACATTCTTTATTTATGTGAAGGTCTTTGAGAAAATATCCAACATCACTTCAATAATATATACCAGCCTTACACAAATCCTCCAGTATAAATGCAATATATGCAATATTGTAAAATCTTCTCGTAATGACAAAAGGATCTTAAATAACATTGTGTAAAGACAACGATCATTTAGAATTTTCCACTTCTGATATTTTTAACTGCAAAATATCCTTAATTTTATCGTTAAAAATGGCGGCGATGAGTACTTGTTCTCTGTGAGATGGTTTTTAAATCAGAACTGATTAATTTAATGCTTTATAAAGTAATTGTTCCTTTTAATATATTAATTTGAAAGAAACTTTAAAATAACTTTCTCTTTGCAAGGGGCTCAATTTGATCCGTATGTATGTTTTCATAGGTTTGTAGTCTCCAAACAAGTAAATAAAGTTCGTTTTACAGTCTATCTGAAGATTATGCTTGCATTTTGCTTAGAATCCTTCAAACTAAGCTGATTTCGACTGCTTTGAAAACTAAGTAGCTGACTACAAAAATGTCGTATGCCCACAGAGTTAGAGCAAAGATTCTAAGAGTAATACACGCGAGGAAGACTAATGCATACTCACAGAACGTGGCCTTATCTGTATCTCATTTGAATGATAGCCGATGATGTGAACAAGTCTAGCAGTATCTGAGTTTAAATGTCGAACAGTTTAGAAATGTTTTAGTTTAGAATAACAACGCTCAATCACTTAAAGAATGAAATGTTCTAAATGTTTTCAGAACACCTGAAAGCTTCATACATAACCCAATAATAACAAATTAAGGATCTAGAGATGCTTCAATATGTGGATAAACCAGCAGTTGAGGTCTCTTCAATGTAGAGAAATAAAATATTATCCAAAAATATTATTAACCTTGAAAAGTGACCCTCAATGCCGTACGTGCTCAGACGATGACCGCACAAGTCGCGTCGGTCATGCTCATTAATTTTATTTAGATGGATTTTCAAAAAATCAGTGAGTAAATTTCTGAAGTTGTCATAAACTTTAATACATAAAAGTAGTGCGATTAAAAACATTATATTTTTTACTTTTCATCCTTAAATTAAATTACTCCTATTGAACGTTCTAAGAAATTAAAATATATTATGTATATACATAGTGAGTACATTTAGCTAATTATTTTAAAGCATACTTAACAAGTAAATATAACGTGGACATTAAAAACATAAAGCATATTAGTTTAAACACATTGAACAGATTGTGATGTATGAAGGACTGAAGTCATTAGTTCTCACTGGGCTGAAAAACGAGGTCACATGTAGCTGATGACAACTGTAACCACCGGGTCCAGTAGAGAGTAACACCACGGCTGATGTGTTATGTTAAAGATATTATTTACTTCTGTTCTTTTCTATTAAAAATGATAGGCTATTTTTTTTAATTTCGTTGTTTAAAGTTTAACAGTACTTTTAAACCAAATTATATTACCGTCTGCCTGGGTAGCAACTCATAATAGAATGGTACTAAAAACTAGAATTTGGGTATATACAGTCTTTTAGTCTAAGAAAGAACCCGATTTATTTTGGAATAAATAATCAAAATGAAATTTCATACGTCTGCCTGTCCTTTTGTGCGATAACTTATTAGTTACATTCTGTCGGGTCCTCCAATACTCTGCTAAATTGGTTTATCTTATATAGTCTTTAACAACAGGTCAAGCTACATAGAATTATATTGTTTATAAGTTAGGATGAAAATACTCCAACTATAAAATTCAATTGTTTTTATTTAAGATTTCACAAAAATGGACACGCACTAAGTTCAATATATCAAAAACTTAAGTGGGCTCACAATTATGTTTTAATATTACAGTTTATTTTGAACGTCATAGCCAATTAATGTTTCATCGTTTCTACTGTAAATGATTTGATGTTCAATGCTGTATAAATCTGATTATGAATTGAAATAATTTTCTGTCATCGTAAGGGAACAACGTTACAAAACTTACTGCAGTAAAGTACAAATATCTTACATTATTAAATGAGTATCACTTTTGTTATTTAGGTATTGGAAACATTTTATACTCACCCTATTATATATATAGTTCTCTATTTTAATCAGTCATTACATTAGTTAAATAATTGCTAATCCAAGTGATCTACTAATTCTCA
Organism: Homalodisca vitripennis; assembly: GCF_021130785.1. Taxonomy (NCBI): domain Eukaryota; kingdom Metazoa; phylum Arthropoda; class Insecta; order Hemiptera; family Cicadellidae; genus Homalodisca; species Homalodisca vitripennis. The sequence goes on from NC_060207.1 coordinate 138,148,419, forward strand.
TTAATAATCCAATTATTGGGTGTAACCTAGGGAGTTGTAGACAGTTCTAATTTCTACGTTAAGCCATACACTATAACACTGATCCTATACTGATAAAACGGTCATAAACATGATTTGTCGCCTGATTGATCTCTAATTTAGACACGATGAATAATGCCCTATACAGCACTGTGCAGTAAGTGTTAAACACTAAGATAATTTAAATAAACTTATTAATTTATATATGGTCATTCAAAATCTTCTTTTGCATCAGCTTATGCTGTAATAAATGACTTCTTATTGTCCATGACAAAACTTTGTTTACGTGTATAAAGAAACGATTATTAAGTTTATTGTGTTTATTATTACGGGGATTCGGTTGACTATATAGCGCACATGTTAAATTAGATAGGTTTAGGAACATGTTTCTCAATAACCAATAAACATATCAAGATAAGGCTTTTTTATTTGAATCTGCTATTTCTTATCTACATTTACAGCCCAGCAAATTTCCATAGCGTAAATTTAAATATTAAAAATATATTTTTTTTAATGAAAGCCAATTTTTATCAATTTTTTTAATAAATAACTTTTTTTTAATTATTATTAGACTACATACAACAATTTGCTGTGCTATAAACATTGCTCTAGTTACGAGGAACAAAATTTTAAAAAATCATCAAAATATGTTGAGTGGTTCTAGAGAAACATGTTCCTAAACAAAGAAAAACAAGAATTTTCAGAAAACTCTTTTAAAGATTGCATATACATTAATCAGAAACATAACTGTTTTAATGCATTCCAGGACCATAACTAGGGTTGTCAGGATCCTCCTCTTGTTCGTATAAGTCTTCTAAATGCCTTTTAGCTGCAGTTACTTTCTGGCGACACTTTTTCTTGATCTCTTCCACAGCTTTCTGCGCTTTTTTCATTCGGGTGACATCTAATATTTTTCATTGTTTCACACCAATAGCATCCAGGTGTGATCCCTAGTTTGCTCAACACTTCACATTTTATTATGTTCCCTTTGTTGAAACTTGACACAGCATTAAATACACCTAGTTCTAATGTTTCCTTCATCACGAAGGTTGATTTTGGGACTCGCGACCAAATTATATTGTTCAGTGATTCACTGGGGTTTTGAGTACTACCATGCAAACATTTTTATAACAATGATGGATCTGATAAATCTCTAAATATTTGTTTCACCTCTTTCATGACAGCAGGAGCAATGTGATTGTGATTGTTGTAATCATAAGTTTCATCATTTATTTTAGCTAGTTGGTACTTACACCAGGTATCGGGAGTTTTAGGGCAGAGAGCGTGGGCTGGATGTTCATTTGTTGATATCAAATGAAAATACTTTTTTACCACCTGGATTTCTTGTCCCTGTAAAGAACTTTGCTTTGATTTTGAAGGTTTTATGTGCTGTAGGCATTTTCACAAACAGTAAACTACACAGTATAACTAAATATTATAACTTAGAATGAATGAAAGCAAGAAACACAATGTATGTGACAATAATAAACAAACAACAAATAGGGTTATGTTAAATCTCAACTGACTGTAAACATATGGGTTGTCAACCTTGTATATTCAAAGCGGCATAAAGCAGGTTGGCCAACATAAGCCTAATAATAAATATGCGCTTCAATAAGGATTATGTATGACAATGATGCAGAGTACATGAATTTTACGAGCCAAAATATACTGTAGCCATTTACATAATATTATATTTGGGTGTGATTTTGTTGGCCGATTTGAATAAAAATTGCACCAAATTAAACAGGAGAGTCTACAGATTAAAAAAATAAAATAAAATTTTTTTTAGATTTTTTGTCAACCGACTCCCCTTACTGCTTAATATACTTTTCACGATGTTCACTTGTCACAAAGATATATAAAACTATAGCAATAAAACAGCTTTAAGTGTTCCGAAGAACGAAAATTGATATTACGTGAAGAACCGACGAGGAGAAGGATATTGCTGTTTGTTCAGCAAACGTCGCCGTATTTAGTATTATTGCTTTTACCCTGTACAGAATTTCTACTAATAAAGTCTTAAAAAAGGCCATACCACTATTACAATGATTACAAAATTATATGCAAATAGAAAAACTGTTATTTCACATACATATGCAGAAAATATTTCAGATATACTCATACAATCTCAAAACTAGTTTTAAAAGTACACAAGTTGCTCTTTTCATTTAATACTACTACTGGTTTTATTGAAATAAAAATGAAATACACACAGTTGGCTAGCTTTTAGTGTGAGACTACAAGTATAAATCACTAGCTACCCGTAGTTTTGCAAAACAAGTTCTAAAATAACTTGTGATTCTATTCTTATAATTCTACCATTTCCAATCTAAATCAGTTTGACAAAATCTGGTTTGCATGGATCATGCCCGCCCCACAATAAGTACATATGATAATGTGTGTGAAAATCTTGTTAGCATTTATAGTTGTGCCTATTATACTCAAAATGAAACGCTTAGTTCCACTTGTTCTTTATTATTATATTTATACAGGCCGAGTCTGTCAATAGCTGATAAAGTTTAGGATTGCTCACTATGGGAGGCATTCCCTTACGCGGACAGGTAGTGAGTTACCAGTTGCTGGATAGTACATTTAACACGGGTTAACTGCGTTTGCCTGACATGCAGTTTTAGAAGAAAATTATAAGGTAGTAGTAATGGTAATAGAAGTAAGGTATTTTTGTGATGATGAGAAAAACACTAATGCACTGTCAGTGTTTTCCGCGGGTGACTGGGACTCACACCCACAAAAAATCCCACCGGGCCAGTCATCACTTACTCTCGGGACATCTTTCCACATTATGTAAAGAGGGTACCTTATTAAATCTAGATAGAGCTCTTACAGGATTATTCCACTAGTTGGACAACACCGAGGCTGTATTACATTTCTTCTAATTTATTGGTTTTTAGCTCTCCTTCTATATGTGCAGTAGACAGTATTCCAAGTCTATCAGACTCTATTTTCCGAATAGCGGTGTCCGGTTAGAGTTGGTCTATGGCAATATCAAGTCCCCTGTTTTTATTTTATGACCGTTTGCGAAAGAAAAACTTGCAGTTGGCGCCGTTGTGCTTCGCATCCCCATAGGGACATTTCAAGCTTTTAAAATCACCCATCTTAAACAGGTACGCTTGAAAGTGCCCATTGTCGGTGAGGAACTGCAGTTCGATAGGAATGGTTCTGGCCAGCACGATGATGGCAAGTACTTGCGTCTTTTCTCTGCACTGCCGCCATCTTTTGTCTGCAGTACTATTGACTTACCTCTCACCTGACAGAAGGTATATCTCACTGAGTGCGAGCCCGACATGAGCAGCCGCCGCCTACTAACCGCAGGTTCCCCGATATTTTTGTCGCACCAGAGATCTTATCCCAAAATATTAGATTGGTATTAAGCCTCTCCCCGAGATACTTCAAAGTGCTCTTGGTCTCGATTTATCCGGACCTAGGCGGCAGTGTCAATCTTCCATCTGTTGAGATGTATTATTACGGTCCTCTCAGTGCTCCGATTCAGAAGCAAAATAATAATAATAATTGTTTTTTAAAAACAATAAAGAAAGTATGGATTTGTATTTCATACTTGTAAGCAGTGTTATACTCTATTTAATTTCTTACATAAGTAAAGCATGATGAAACAAGAAACATAAGAACATTATAACAACCTGACAAGGTTAGATTAAAACTGCTGTGTTTAAAATAATTTTATTTTTAATAAGGTATACTTAAACCGAATACAAAATTATATAGGAATGGAATACTACTGCAATAGCTTCGGAAAATAATAAAATTTGAGACGTTTATTTACCATAAAACGGAGGATATTGAGAGTATATTGTTCGTCCCTGCATTTGATGTCAGTAAAACGCGTTATTGCTTGGCGAAGTATAACAATGGGTAGTTATTGATGAATATAAATACTTATACAGCCGTATGTGTAACTGACTGACTCACTCACTGATATATAGATACAAATTATAACATACTTATAGATGCACTAGAAACTTAACATTTTACACGCAGGATCTAAAAACGGAAGATTTGTACTTTTAAACCGCTCAAACAATTTCAAGAAAAGTCCCACATTTTTAACCTTGCCGCCATCTATTTTAAGCCTTATAGCAGGTGATCAGTGAGAGCTAACTTGAATCTAACTCACATTCGTTAGTGGAGAATGAAGGAAGTACAAAAAATGATCAGTAACACTTTGTTTCATCTCTTGTTGTTAAGCTAAAAAAAACGCTCGCATAGACGTAAAAATGTAGGTGTGTCCCAAAAATGGATAATTTGTTTTTAGATCTCGATACAATAAATAGGAAACTTCAATTGATAATTTTTTTTAGAAATTTGAAAATATGATATTTTATAATAGTTTTTTGTTATATATAAGTAAGAAAACAATGTGTAATACAGTATCGTACAGTAGTTTTATTTGAACGATATAACGTGCATAGATACTTTAAATATTTTGTGTATTTTAATAAAATATTTATAATTTTCAGAACTAGGAAAATCATAGATTAGGAATTAAAACAAATATTTGGTGAAAAGTAGGTACAATAACTTGAATATATCATTAAAGTAACATGAAGTAGGACAATTATGGAACATTCGGAAGAAATGTAGATTTCACGTGTAGCCGACATCTCTAAATCTCAAAGTAAAAATGCTTTATGGGGTTAATAAAAAAAACCTAATGGGACAGTAACTCTCAATGATGGCATTTTTATAAAACCGTTACGCTTTTAAACATGTAGGAACTTCATAATCTCCAAACCTTGGAAAACAAAAGTTAGATAGAATATATTTTTTGTTAAGTCGTAATTAGTTTCCAATGCGGTTACGATAAATTGTATGTACTTAAAGGCCCACCATTTTGAAACCTTAAATATATAAAAAAAATGTCAGAATCCTGAGGCCTGTGTACTAGTTAAAACTTTGAATGCCCGCTATCTGGTAATCTTACGAGATTTCAAGTGATACTTTTTCAAATATCTTACGAGATTTAAAAAAAAATGCGTACGAGCAATCATTATTGTAAATCACCTTAGAACTATAATACACGTCCTTGCGCTTTAATTCATAAAAACTGAAATATAACCATTGCTTTTTGAAGCTTTGAATAACCATCACCTTGAAACCTTAGAGATATATGAAAGAGATATTGTTAAAATACTAAAACTTTTTATAAATACATAATTAATTAGCATTAAAATACGGGTTACAAAGAAATCTCTAATTTTCTTACTATTTAACCTTAAAAATGAAAAGTCACTGAGTGGTGCTTACAATTTAAAAATTTTAGCTGTTCTAAAAGGTTAGTTATCCCTAGGGTGTAAGTCGTTAATTCTGATTTGTAAAACTTTCAACTGGTCACTATTTTATTCTGAGTTATGATAGAGACATATAGTTTGCGGTTTTAGTTTTCTTTCATTAGAACCTTCAAAATTAGGTCGCTCGATGAAGCAATTCATTTCAAATTTTCGAGCTGTCGATGACCAAAAAGGTGTGCAGGAGAGTTTAGTTTGTATAGTATGAGCCATTCCAATATTAAAGGGCGTCTCCAAACTTTGTATTAGCCCTGTATTTGTTGTGCAAAATACAAACAGCTCTAAGTTTCTGTTGTCTAGATAAAGTAAGACCCATTTAATTCTAATAACAATTACAAAATGCAAGCTTCCAGAAATTTGGTTGTTACAGGAGTGGTGTTAGTAGTGCTTGTAGACAACAATAAGCAATGTGTGTAGAGAGCGCCACTATATATGAGAGAGATAAGCCTGACAAGTATATCCAGCCCCATGAGAATCTCATTGCAACGTATATGTATGCCCGTATTAGGTGTGTGTATACGCGTTCGTGTGTTTTATGTAAACAATATTTGTAGTTACGTTTGTAACATGATATCGCGTTGATGCATGTATAGTCGCAACTAATTTGAACTAAAGTTTTAATTACCAATAGAAAATGAATTATTTTACAGTTTCCTGTGATACTTTTAAAGATTTTAAGGTTAAAAAATTAAACTATTTAGTATAATTCAATGCTTAGTTTTATAGCATTATGAAAAAAGTGGAATGACGATTTATAATATATATATATATAATATATATACATTTTAGGACTTATCAATATATTTTTGTTTACGTCTTATCAATGGCTTTGGAATGTTATGAAACTAAATCTAGCCAACGCAACGTCAGCAGAATGCAAATTTCTATATTAATTATGATTAACGTAAGGTGCATACCGAGTGTTAATTAAGTCTCAGGATGGCGTAATATTATTTTAACGAACACAAATAAGGCTAAAAAACTGTAAATTTTGTTAGTGCACATGGAATGTAACGTGTACACTGTGGACCTCTACACTCCCAAATGAGCGACCCAGGAGGAGACAAAGGAAACGTTGTAATAGGAGTATAGATCGAGTAGCACATCAAATTCCAGGTATTACCTACTGTCATAAGCCGTTACCAATTGTGGATATTGAAGTTTAAAACCAGTACAACAGGATATAATAAATGTTCAAACATGGAATTAAAGGTTTTTATAAGTAAAACACAATTTATGTTTATTTAATTATTATTAAGACGTCGGAATGCAAGTCATGTTCTATAGTTAATGTCGCACTCCAGAACTCAAAAAGTACCAATACACAGTTTCACATCTAATTATAACAGAAGAAAGTTAAATTGTTTACCTCATAATGTTTTTATCTATCATTTACATTGTGAATCACCGAAATGAGGAATGGAAGGAATGGCCCACCAATATTTGTATCTAAAGATTGTTTTTTTTTTGTTTGAATTTGTAGCTCGTCTTAATGCAGTTTGTCTAGCCACATTATCAGTAATACGTTCGTGTTCTAGAAACAATAGTAATATTCGTAATTGGGTGTATTTCAGTTACGTATTTCCTATGCTATCATATGGCTTATTTTGAAAAACTGTTCTTCGGATAGTGTCCAGATTGCAACATATTGTGATTATAATTTTATGTGGTCTCTAAGGCCGAGTATTTTGCCAGAGTAATATATATTTCACTATATTCAATACAAAATTGTTGTCTAAATAATCAAGGCGGATTATTGATAAGAGGCAAAAATGTTTTTAATCTTATTTGACAATACTAAACAAAGTCTTGCAACTATATTATAGGATTCTCCGAGACTTGTTAATTAAAAATGCATTGTTTCTTACCTGGGGAAACAGCAATAAGCTATCCATTCTTGTTATTGCTGGGTGTCTGCATTGTTGTACTACGCCGATTGTGTGATCTATGATCTGACATTAAATTGAAGTACATAATCAAGTGAAGTTTTTTTAATTTTTTACAAGGGGTGGTGCTAAAGGTAATTCTGGCCTTATCCGATCGGTACTTTCTCATGCTACCATCACGTTAGACGATTTAGTACAGAAAATACCGACAATAAATGCTCCTACATAGAAGTACGGGCTTCAGTACGAAACCACCTTCACTTCTGGCAAAAACAGAAACATCCTCAAGATATAACTTAATTCAAGCTCAGCATGTAAGAGCACGTAAATGTGATATAAGTGTTAATTGACTGGAAATTTGACCACATAAATAATTTCAGCAAGCAACGCGACTGCAGCGGATGCGCCATCGTAATCAGGTGTTATCTGCTCTATATTGGCACGGCATTATCTTCTTACCTCTGGCGGCGACCTTGACTAGTGCAACTTGACCATAACACTGCATACACCCAACAATAATACAAACTTATAGTACAATAACATTTTCGTAATACACCCAGTAATAATCATGCATATTTATCATTATCAACCGTTTCTAATAATTCGCAGAGCTGTAGCGAAGTCTATCACTCGGGAAGCTGGATAAATTTCACGTTTGTCTGTCTGAGTGTCTGTATAACTATCTGTCTGTCCACACGATATCTAGAAATATATATGACAAAACAAAATGACCCACAGACTTAAATCTTTGCATGAAGCTTCATTTCTTATGACTGACACCTAGTTTAATAATGGTGCATGTTACTCTATTGGTTTCGACTAAGCGTTAACAAATGTTTTTACTTTGGTCTTATGAGTAACCATGATGGAAACGAGGAAATAGATGATTAACTAATTTTGTAAGCAAACTAAGTACGTTCATATATGACTTTCATATGACAATCTTATTCATATAGTTAAAGTGAACAGATTGATTTTCAAGTCAGCGTTAAAAGTTAGTAACAAGATTTAATTTCAGCGCGCTCTTACGTTATGTTATCTCTTTTATTAAGCAACCTCCCTAACTCACCGGAACTTTTGTATTTTAACACTGCTATAAAGCCTAACTTAATAAAACAAATTTGAATTTATCATATCTCGATAAATATTTCATCCTTAAATTTTAAAAATTTGGATGACACTTTCAACATAGACAAGCATGTGTTCTATGATGCTTTGTGCTAAACATTAGAATTTGGCTGAGTGTAATTATTTTGTAAATATTGTATTTATGATTTTATGTCCGTCCATCTACTCAGAATGAAATGAGTTATAAATCTGGAATTTTGCATACAACCTCGGCGAAGGAGTGTAGCGAATACCTTTCTTTTAATGAATTTAAACCTACGGAATCAAGTAGAAAATCTAATCAAAGTATAGTTCTCTACTGTTAAGATTAAGAATTTTTTTATTATGGTTATGTTCATAATTTTAGACCACGACTATATTTGTTATAATATTACAAATATTATTTGGATACTTCTTTGATAAAAATGGTTTGACTAACATAATTAACTGATACACGTATAATTATGTAAATTAATAGGAAAGTGTATTTCTGATGTTTATTTTCAATACAAAAAAGACTTTTCCGCTGTATATGACCAATTGTTATCGTCCCCGGAGAATCAGTTTCCAGCCAGTAGCCAGATGGAATAACTTGAACAGAATCCAATTGTTTTCATTCACGTGTCCTCTGTATATTAGGATGTGCAGTCAACGTCACATGGATCCAATCAGACTGACATTCATGTTCCTTTTAAAAGTTTTGAATGTCGGATTTTTATCTTTGAGTACGTTATACACAATATTTTAACGCATCCTATTTAAATTTTCAGTAGGGATACCTATCAATAAGGTCATATATTGGAAAACCGTATCTGCAGAAAAACAGTCAAGTTACTCAGCGTGACGCTTGATCTCTGAGCGATTCTATGTTGAGAACAACCGCTTGACATTAAGGACCTCACACAGAAAGAACACAAGAAGCTACCTCAGGCGGATTGCTGTTATACCTCTCTGACAAACAAAGTGAATGGTAATTGTTATATTATATTGATTGTTTCATTACTAAAAATATTTATTTTCAGCTGATATGTTTTGACTGGGTGGAAAATTAGTGTATTTCTTAGACCAGACAAATCACATATACATAATTTCATAATCTACAAACACATTTACGCATATTGAAATACAGTACATGAATTTGGATGGAAACTCAAAAGCGCATTAAAACACTTTTATAAGTTTGCATTGAATTTGATTGTTATTATATCTAAACAATGCCTTTTGTAAAACGTGCAAAATGAACTATAATAAATATCGGTAGGTTTTAAATTTATTTTTTGCTTAAATGTGATCACTTGACACAGTTAGACAGTGAGAAAACTAAAGGCACATTAAAGAACAACGTGAAAAATAATGTGGCTTGCATATAAACCTGTAACGTAGCGTTTAATTTATAATCACTGACTTGGCCTTGTTTCTGGATCTGCTGGTTCGGTTCTGCATCAATCTAAGGGTTTTTAAAGTGAGTAAAAGTTTTATTGATTTGCTTAGTTTACTGAAGAATATATTGTGATGTTAAAAGTTTTACTATACAATTGGAAATAAGGGTTTATGCAGCTTATTTGCAAAGTACATGATGTAATTTATTGGCCAAGCGATATGTTTATGACGAAATCCTATTTCTGTGTTTCTATGCGCACTATACAATTCAACATAATTAACCTAAAATGAGTTAAAATCTAAGCAAACCTATAACTTTGCACACAAAAATTTGAGCACATCAGTGCATAGGAAAAGTACTGTCCGTCAACAAGTGACTATAGTTACATTGGTCTTAAGTGTAACCACGTTGTCAACGCTTGTCTACTGAACAAACAAACCAGTAAACAGAGTATATTTTAATGGTTAATCATGCAGCTTTTTACAGTAGGATTTGAATATTTTCAAAATAAAGTATTTTAAACAAGGGAAGAGTAGGCTGTTGGTGTAAACAAGGCTTATTTCAGATTAAACAAATAACGTTTTTTACTGGACCATATAAAGTGGCAATATAAACCTGATAGATAACAGGTTGGTATAATCTCGCCAGTTTAAAGGTACATCACGTGCTGATGCAATATCAGGATTAGTGGACAGTTTGGCGCTTTAACTAAGCTCGTTATTCCAGACAACATGTTTATTTTCAGGGTCTAGGATTTGCTGTAATCCCCAATAAATGTATTAAGGGCATGAAACAAATATTGGGTCCTTACAGTTTTCGTTGCATACACTTAATTAAATACTCAACTATACTTGAATATATTTCGTAGTTTTTATTTTAATATTAAATCTATGCCAGATATTCAGCTGTATTTGATCTTTACTGAATAGATTAACAGGAATTAATTTTAAATTACTCAGTTCTGTTGGAGAAAGATATATTAAAAATTACCTTATTTAGAGTATGTAAATTATTATATTGCACAGTTCAATTGTTATTAGGTTGTATAATCATTTAAAACCATTATACAATTATTTTAACACGGTGCTTTCTAGAATTTTGTTATTGTTAAATTATTAAAATATTTTTGATGATGATATCTTATGTAGAGGATGATTTAGTAATTACATGTCAAATAGCTAAATACATTTCTGACTGTCGAACCCAGGATATATGATTATAAGGGTTGCTGAATTAGATGTACGGTATTTATGGTAGTAAAACTACCTTTACTACAGACAAGTTATGTTTTCTAAGTGACTACATATTCAAATCGAATTAGATTAATTTCGTTTTAAAAACCGACCAGAAATAGATTGGTTATATGTAAGATCAGTTATATGATTTGAGGTTATTTATTGATTATATTTTATTATTATACAAGGTAAAATTAGAAATTTTTAACCACCAACTACAGATATACACTAGTTTTAATATATACAAATTATACATAATTTGTATATGTGTGTGAGGCTCAATCACGTGAAACTAGTAAACATATTGGATTTAAATTCAACATATTTTTATACATTTTTAGGGGTCTAAGATAAAATTTAGGCCTATACCTATTTTAAAAATCCCTCCGGGCAACGCCATATTTGTCTTTAAAACTTTAGTATCATTAATATTATTTTAAAATAAGATATTCCAGATTTAAATAAGTAATTAGTTTTTTAGAAAGAGTGGTATTCTTTGTACGATTAAAAACAGTTCCAATAAAATGACAATCAATTCAAAAACAAAGGAATAATGCTAGATGTTTGTTGTTGTTAAGTTTTCTTTCGTAGACACATTTAGATTCATGGCATCGTCTATAATTGAAAAGTTAGCTAAAAACCTCAAGAAAGAAGACTTCAAACATACAAATCATTTTATACAAGATGGAAGAATATTGAATGAAATTTTAACAAGACTGCCAAATGATGAAGACGAGATTTTTAAAATATTGTCTGGAAAAAGGCATATTTCCTTACGAATTTATCGATAGTATTGAAAAACTTGATTACACAGAAGAGCTGAAAATTGAAGATTTCTATTAACTTTTGACAGATGAGAGCATATCTGAGAAAGATTATCAACATTACTTGAGCGTTTGGAACAAATTAAAAGATAAAAATCTTGGAAATTACTCTGATTTGTACAATAATCCAATATGTACTATTGCTCGCTGATATATTTGAAAAATTTCAGAAACATTTGTCTAGAATTGTTACAAACTTGATCCAGCACATTATCTAACAGCTCCAAGCCTTGCATGGGGATGCTATGTTAAAATTAACGAAAATAGAATTACAATTGATTAGTGATTATTAATATGTATTTGATGATTGAAAAAAGGTATTCGTGGAGGTATTTCTCAATGTATTAAACGATATGTTAAAGCAAAGCAAATAACAATATTTGAAAGATTTTGACAAGACAAAGCCCGAAAACTATTTACTTTATGTTGATGCAAACAACCTTTATGGTTATGGTCTTATGCAAAAAAACTGCCGTTTAGTGATATCAAGTGGATGAATCCTAAAACATATACAAAAGAAGAGTGGCAAGAAACAATTTTGGAACTCACTGGCGACGAAGATTATGGCTATATTCTCGAAGTTGATCTAGGATATCCAACACACATTTACATGAACATCACAAGGATTTACCTCTTGCTCCCGAACATTATAAAAACAAACTTTGCACAACGTTACTGGATAAAACTGAATACGTTGTTCATTCAAGAAATTTGAAATTTTACCTCGAACAAGGGATGGTGTTGAAACATTTGAATAGAGTTATAGCATTCGATCAGAAGCCTTTTATGAAAAAGTACATTGATTTTAAACACAACATGAGAAACCAAAGCTACAAGTGACTTTGAGAAAGATTTTTATAAGCTCATGAACAACTCTGTTTTTGGAAAATCTATGGAAAATGTGCGAAATAGATGTGATATCAAACTAGGAAATGAAGAATTTTCAATGAAACAGGCCAAGAAAACGAACTTCAAATGTTTCAGTATATTTGACGATAACTGTATAGCGAGTCACATGTACAAACAAAAGGTTAAATTTAACAAACCGATCTACATAGGATTTTTCAGTTCTTGACCTATCAAAATTGTTAATGTATGAGTTTTTATTACGATAAATTAAAGAAGTTTGACCCAGATTTGAATTCTGTGTTACATGGATACAGACAGTTATTTTCCTAGAATTGAAACGAGATCCTTACAAAATTATTAAAGAAAATATAGATGACTTTGATACAAGCGATGTTCCAAAAGATCATGAATGTTTTACTACTAAAAATAAGAAGGTAATAGGGAAATTCAAAGATGAGTTAAATAGCGAAGTTTTAGAAGAATTTTGTGGATTGAGAATCGAAAATTTACTCGTACAAATAATCTAGACAAAAATCCAGTAAGATGTAAAGGAATTAAGAGAAGCGTTGTAAATAAAACAATAAATATCGAAAACTTGAAGAAATGTTTTGTTCGAAGATAAAGAAGAATTTTAGGGAGATGGACAGTAATCAAAAGCTACAAACATGAGTTGTACACTGTTACTATAAACACAAGTGAGCACTGAACGCTAAAGATGATAAGAGAATTGTCCTAGAAAATAAGATCGATACAGTTCCGTATGGCTATAAAAATGAAGCAAAATCTGATATATTAGACGAATTAAATAAACTTGGAAAACTTTGATATATAAATGGAAGATGATTAATACATTGTCACAAATGTAAGAAAAAAACGAAAATATAGATTCTAAATTTGTTCAAACTCAAAACGGATTGTAAGAATTGCAACACAATGTTCAAAATGTAAGACAAATAAGAGTAAAATTTATAAAGAATCCTTATGAAAAAACAAGTAAAGAAAGAATCTAAGAATAAAGAAGAGATAGAAATTGAAGCTAGAGAAATTCATGCACCAGTACGAAAAAAAGTTTTAAAAAGAGAAAAAATTATAACGTTAGGAATTGACGATTTATGGGCAGCAGATTTAATAATAATGTCTAACTATTCAGACCAAAATGAGGATTTTAAGTATATGTTAAATGTTATTGATACTTTCTCAAAAATATGCTTGGTCAAGAGCTATCAAAAGAAAAAACGGCAAGGATGAAAAGATATAGTAAAAGATGCCATAAGGATCAATCACAAAACCTCCAAACCTACTTCAAACAGATAAGGGTTTTAGAGTTTAAAAATAAAGAATTTAATGATGTTTTGAGGAAATATATCATTAAGATTTATCATACTGAAAACGAAGAGAAATCAAGTATTGTAGAGAGATATATAACAGAACTCAAAATGAAAGAATGAAAGTAATTTTTGAGATTAATAAAAACTTTAAATGGATCGATATTCTTCAAAAAATCGTAAACAATTATAACGATACAGTTCACAGCACAATCAAAATGAAGCCCAAAGATGTAGATAAGGATGAAGAAAAGGAGTTATTAGAGGACCGTTTTCAAGTATATTCCACCAGAAATTCACACGAAAACTAAATTTAAAGTCAATGTTCATGTAAGAATTTTTTAGTAAAAAAACAAACATTTTCGAACAAATGTAAGAAACAATTGGTCAAGAGAAATCTTTGTGATTTATCAAATTAATAACACAGATCCTGTAACTTATAGTATAAAAGATCTGAATAATGAAGAAATAACCGGAAATTTCTATGAATATTGAATTGAGAAAGTCAAAGCTGTAATTTTTTCTATATAAATGGAGGCTCAAAAGAAATGTAAAATATGTCAAGAATTTTATAATTTTTGAAGAATTTTCTAAAAATAAGAATACCAAAGATGGATTATACTATTATTGTAAGGACTGTCATTATAAATATTGCAAGGAACTATACAATAAAATGAAAAAAATTAACTTTAGAAGAGAAAAAATGTTGCGTTTGTAAAGAAATTAAGGATATTTCTGAATTTATTAACTGGCATTATAGTAAAGATAAAAAACAGGCACATTGTAAAGATTGTGCTATAAGAATTATTCGAAAAAGTCAAAAGAAACCGACTCTTTGCGAATGTGGACGAATCATTCAATGGTTACCTTATCTTCAAAAACATTTACAAACAAAATATCATAATTCGAGAGTTTAGTAAAATTTATTAACATTTTCATCGTGCAATTTAGATATCTTATAAAATCATTCGAGATTATATCATATTTGTGATAAAATGATTTCCGTTGTATAAAATATTTAAAGATTGTTTCATTTGATTATAAAGATTTATACTATTTGGATCACCATGTCTTAACAAAATTTCCATTTCTGAGTAATCAATTTCAAGTTCTTTCAATCTTTTTGGTATTTCTCTTTTTTGAGCTCTGATAACGTAATAAGGATATTCCCACATGTGATTCTTTTTAATTAATAAAAAAACATGGCGTTTTTTTTTATCAAAATCTTTAAAAAACAAGGTCAATTTTTACACTTTGTTTTGCGATTATTTCCGTTTTTATTTCGTCTTTAATTTTGCAAGTGTTTAAACTTCGTCCTCTAAATATTTAATCTTGTTTTCAAGTTTGTACTCACCAAGTTTTCTAATAGAGTGCAAAACTTCTTTCGTAGCCCAAGTTTTGAAGATATTTGCCTCTTTTTTTATGTGATCTCAAAATTAAAGAATAAAGTCCTGATTCATTGATGAAAATAGTAGCCTATTTTTTTGAAAGTTAGAAGGTAGGGCAATCGAATAACCCACCTTATTTATTTCAGAATATGATAATTTATCATCATATCAACGTGCTCTCTAACTGCTTCTTTCGTATTTTCATATTATAGAATTTCTGCAACATCTTTAGCATTAAACCAAAATTCGTTATTTTTATCCACAATCGTAAAAATAATCTTTGTTATTGAATTTGAGTTGATTAATTTCTTTTCGATTTGATCAAGTTTTTTCGCTTCTTCAGAAGTTACGTTCACCATTTGATAGAAAAATTTTGAAACGTGGAAACGTAAAACGTGAACGTGGAAGGTAAAACGTAAACGTGGAACGTAAAACGTGAACGTGGAACGTAAAACGTAAACGTGGGAACATTAAAAAGGACTGTTTGATAATGTTTGAAAGTAAAAGTATTTAGTCTGGATTTCCTACCTGGCGAAGAAATTTTTAATCGCCGTTCTTTAATATTGTATATACATTCCTAAAAATTGCTTCTGGAAAAATGGGTTGTAACAGTTTCGAACAAATCAAGTTATCATTATCAAACGTTTCTAATAATTCGCAGAGCTGTAGCGAAGTCTATCACTCGGGAGGCTGGATAAATTTCATGTTTGTCTGTCTGAGTGTCTGTATAACTATCTGTCTGTCCATACGATATCTAGAAATATATCTGACAAAACAAAATGACCCACAGACTTAAATCTTTGCACGAAGCTTCATTTTCTTATGACTAACACCTAGTTTAATGATGGTGCATGTCACTCCATTTGGTTTCGACTAAGCGTTAACAAATGTTTTTTACTTTGGTCTTATGAGTAACCATGATGGAAACGAGGAAAAATATGATTAACTAATTTTGTAAGCAAACTAAGTACGGTTCATATATGACTTTCATATGACAATCTTATTCATATAGTTAAAGTGAACAGATTGATTGGCAAGTCAGCGTTAAAAGTTAGTAACAAGATTTAATTTCAGCGCGCTCTTATGTTATATTATCTCTTTTATTAAGCAACCTCCCTAACTCACCGGAACTTTTGTATTTTAACTCTGCTATGAAGCCTAACTTAATAAAACAAATTAGAATTTATCATATCTCGATAAATATTTCATCCTTAAATTTTAAAAATTTGGATGACACTTTCAACATAGACAAGCATGTGTTCTATGATGCTTTGTGCTAAACATTAGAATTTGGCTGAGTGTAATTATTTTGTAAATATTGTATTTATGATTTTAATGTCCGTCCAATCTATTCAGAATGAAATGAGTTAAAGATTTGGAATTTTGCATGCAACCTTGGCGAAGGAGTGTGGCTAATACCTTCCTTTTAATTAATTTAAACCTACGGAATCAAGTAGAAAATCTAAACAAAGTATAAGTTTCTCTACTGTTAAGATTAAGCATTTGTTTTATTATGGTTATGTTTTTTCATAATTTTAGACTACGACTATATTTGTTATAATATTACAAATATTATGTGGATACTTCTTTGATAAAAATAGTTTGACTAACATAATTAAGTGATACACGTATAATTATGTAAATTAATAGGAAAGTGTATTTCTCATGTTTATTTTCAATATAGGAAAAGACTTTTCCGCCAATTGTTGTCGTCCCCGGAGAATCAGTTTCCAGCCAGTAGCCAGATGGAATAACTGGAACAGAATCCAATTGTTTTCATTCACGTGTCCTCTGTATATTAGGATGTACAGTCAACGTCACATGGATCGATCCAATCAGACTGACATTCATGTTCCTTTTAAAAAGTTTTTGTTGAATGTCGGATTTTTATCTTCGAGTACGATATACACAGTATTTTAACGCATTCCATTTAAATTTTCAGTAGGGAGACCTATCAATAAGGTCATATATTGGAAAACCGTGTCTGCAGAAAAACATTCAAGTTACTCATGTTACTCAGCGTTAACGCTTGATCTCTGAGCGATTATATGTTGAGAACAACCGCTTGACATTAAGGACCTCACACAGAAAGAACACAAGAAGCTACCTCAGGCGGATTGCTGCTATACCTCTTGACAAACAAAGTGAATGGTAATTCTTATTTATTGATTGTTTCATTACTAAAAATATTTATTTTCAGCTGATATGTTTTGATTGGGTGGAAAATTAGTGTATTTCTTAGACCAGCCAAATCACATATACAGAATTTCATAATCTACAAATACATTTACGCATATTGAAATACAGTACATGAATTTGGATGGAAACTCAAAAGCGCATTAAAACACTTTTATAAGTTTGCATTGAATTTGATTGTTATTATATCTAAACAATGCCTTTTGTAAAACGTGCAAAATGAACTATAATAAATATCGGTAGGTTTTAAATTTATTTTTTGCTTAAATGTGATCACTTGACACAGTTTAGACAGTGAGAAAACTAAAGGCACATTAAAGAACAACGTGAAAAAATATGTGGCTTGCATATAAACCTGTAAACGTAGCGTTTAATTTATAATCACTGACTTGGCCTTGTTTCTGGATCTGCTGGTTCGGTTCTGCATCAATCTAAGGGTTTTTTAAAGTGAGTAAAAAGTTTTATTGATTTGCTTAGTTTACTGAAGAATATATTGTGATGTTAAAAAGTTTTACTATACAATTGGAAATAAGGGTTTATGCAGCTTATTTGCAAAGTACATGATGTAATTTATTGGCCAAGCGATATGTTTATGACGAAATCCTATTTCTGTGTTTCTATGCGCACTATACAATTCAACATAATTAACCTAAAATGAGTTAAAATCTCTAAGCAAACTATAACTTTGCACACAAAAATTTGAGCACATCAGTGCATAGGAAAAGTACTGTCCGTCAACAAGTGACTATAGTTACATTGGTCTTAAGTGTAACCACGTTGTCAACGCTTGTCTACTGAACAAACAAACCAGTAAACAGAGTATATTTTAATGGTTAATCATGCAGCTTTTTACAGTAGGATTTGAATATTTTCAAAATAAAGTATTTTAAACAAGGGAAGAGTAGGCTGTTGGTGTAAACAAGGCTTATTTCAGATTAAACAAATAACGTTTTTACTGGACATATAAAGTGGCAATATAAACCTGATAGATAACAGGTTGGTATATCTCGCCAGTTTAAAGGTACATCACGTGCTGATGCAATATCAGGATTAGTGGACAGTTTGGCGCTTTAACTAAGCTCGTTATTCCAGACAACATGTTTATTTTCAGGGTCTAGGATTTGCTGTAATCCCCAATAAATGTATTAAGGCATGAAACAAATATTGGGTCCTTACAGTTTTCGTTGCATACACTTAATTAAATACTCAACTATACTTGAATATATTTCGTAGTTTTTATTTTAATATTAAATCTATGCCAGATATTCAGCTGTATTTGATCTTTACTGAATAGATTAACAGGAATTAATTTTAATTACTCAGTTCTGTTGGAGAAAGATATATTAAAAATTACCTTATTAGAGTATGTAAATTATTATATTGCACAGTTCAATTGTTATTAGGTTGTATAATCATTTAAAACCATTATACAATTATTTTAACACGGTGCTTTCTAGAATTTTGTTATTGTTAAATTATTAAAATATTTTTGATGATGATATCTTATGTAGAGGATGATTAGTAATTACATGTCAAATAGCTAAATACATTTCTGACTGTCGAACCCAGGATATATGATTATAAGGGTTGCTGAATTAGATGTACGGTATTTATGGTAGTAAAACTACCTTTACTACAGACAAGTTATGTTTTCTAAGTGACTACATATTCAAATCGAATTAGATTAATTTCGTTTAAAACCGACCAGAAATAGATTGGTTATATGTAAGATCAGTTATATGATTTGAGGTTATTTATTGATTATATTTTATTATTATACAAGGTAAAATTAGAAATTTTTAACCACCAACTACAGATATACACTAGTTTTAATATATAAAATTATACATAATTTGTATATGTGTGTGAGGCTCAATCACGTGAAACTAGTAAACATATTGGATTTAAATTCAACATATTTTTATACATTTTTAGGGTCTAAGATAAAATTTAGGCCTATACCTATTTTAAAAATCCCTCCGGGCAACGCCATATTTGTCTTTAAAACTTTAGTATCATTAATATTATTTTAAAATAAGATATTCCAGATTTAAATAAGTAATTAGTTTTTAGAAAGAGTGGTATTCTTTGTACGATTAAAACAGTTCCAATAAAATGACAATCAATTCAAAAACAAAGGAATAATGCTAGATGTACGAGCTTTAAAGTTATATCCGCAGAAACAACCTACTGTAGTAAATATATATGAAACAATATATTGAGACTCCTTTTTTAACAACAAAAACTGAACATTTAAAATTATGAAATATGTCTCTCTAAAACGTAAATTGTAAATTTACACAAATATTATAATTACTATTCACTCGATAATAACCCAAGAATTAACTTAACTCCTATACAAGAACGTAATGTATTGCCAATTACATTACTAGAGTGTTTACATTCACTTATAAGGCTAGAGTAGCTTGCATACACTTAACCTATCCAGCAGTAATCAGGATAGTAATAATATAGCATTGCAGTTGTGTTCATATAGATTGTTTAACTGTCTCTAGCTCTGGTTTCATTACATTTGTTTTCGGCCTAAGGTTTGTTTTGTGTAACTGGTGTGTGTGCTTTAATTTGTCCAATCGGATAAAAATGATATAGAGTACAGGTACATTAAAAATAATTGTGAGTTTAAATTATAAGTTACAGGAATGATGGATTAAATAATGTTAGATGACATTTACCCGGTAGTGTAAGTGACTTAGTCACTGTGAGCAAACCTACTAATTGAAGAAAACTAAAAGTTTGATTCGCCTGACTTAGAGCCAATACATTTTTGAGGTCTTCTAATTTTGAATTTGTAACTATTGTAGTGATGCCGTCTACAAAGAGAATCCATTAAGCTTTCGATAATGCGTGTAGGATGTCGTTTATGTATCATAAAAATAAAACTGGGCCCAATACTGAGTCCTGTAACGACCAGCCTTAGATCACCATCAAGACAAACGACCCACTGCTTCCTGAATGTTAAGTAGGAGCATAGGCAGTCTTTAGCCCTACTTATAATTCCATAATATTGTAACTTCAATAAAATTAAATCATGGTTAAAACAATCGAACGCCTTTGAGACATCACATAGCAAGGATGCAACGCGATCTCCTCTATCGAGATACTGTAACACAGGTTCAATGAATGTGTGTATGAACTGCGTGGGTTTTTTTTTTGACCAAAGTGGCAAGATTGCCACAAATTGGACGAAAATTTGACACAATTGTTAAATATTTCTTCTTGAAGGTGATTTTGGTAGTTGGATTTGTAAGAATTAAATTTAAAAGATGGATAAAAACTACTAAATCTCTCAACAACTAGTTATAATCTGTTTCTATTTGGTGAAATATATACACTAATTGCCATAAATTGAAATTAAAAAATATCTGAACTCTGTTAAAATAATTATCGGTGTTTTTCTTGATTTGATATATATATATATATATATATCACGAAAATACAATTAATCCATAATTAATTTAATCGTAGTTTACTTATCGTAAGATAAACAGAACATGCTCTTCATTTTCCTGTAAATTATTTTGGATTTGAATCTAAATTTTTATAAATGCATGATCTGTATTAGCAATCTCTTTTATCATTACATTTTGCATGTGTATAAAAGGAATCACATTACATAGCATAGTACATTTGTTAAAATGATTTATGACCGATTTAAATATATAATTTGTCACATCTCATGAATGAAGAAATTAAGGTTCTAGTAACAAAACCTAGATTTTTATAGTGGAAAGTAAATGTACATGAGTAAATCCTTCTGTCTCTTTTATAACCTTCTCTTTCACAATACATCTCAAGTAAAATCAATCTGGCAAAGAAAGGTCCTCATTCAGGGGTTCCGTTCAATCGCATTGTCCGATATATCTTCTAGAGAAAGGTTGATAGTTACCGTACTTGCAACAGACTTATTCTAATTTACAAGTACTCATCACACTTATACTGTTTGAGACTTTATATGGAAAACCTAAATTCAGTATACAATTCTAAATATTTTGATTGAGTTCATTTTAATGTATAACAGCCTTTCCCACAGTCGGCCTTTTGAAACTCACAGCGTTGGAAGTCGATGTCATGGCTTGATGTAATCTGTTAAACAAGACTACGCCAAAAGTCTGTGGTAATGAGGTGAAAATTTCTAGTCTAAAAGTTCCATATACCTCATAATCTCAAAAGGCCGACACAATGGTATCTATTTTCAAAGTAATCTTTCAGCCGTTTCACGGGTATTTGTGGAACACATAACATTTCCAGGTTTACCCGAACTAGCACAGTCAAAGGCTTTTTTCAAATCAAGGAAGACATCCATAGTTGTGTTACCAGAGTTCAGATATTTATCAATTTAAATATCTGGAAACCAGTGTATATATTTTACCAAATGAAAACAGAGTATAACTAGTTGTTGGGAGAGTAAATAGTTTTTATCCATCTTTTAGATTTATTTCTTACAAATCCAGTTACCAAAATCGCCTTCAAGACGAAATATTCAACAAATATATCGAATTTTAGCCCGTTAGCAATCTTGCCAGTTTGGTCAAAAATCAACAACCAACAACTGATTCAGAAAAACTTTATTGAGTCTGTGATACAGTCACTTTACAAAGGATATATACATAAACGATTTCCTACATATCTTGTTGAAAGCGTCCTCGATTCTGTTTGTTTACTAACATTCATTTAAATACTAATAAATCACTAAGCAATTGAATATTATTAATTGACAGCCTTTTATAAAATTAAATGAAAGCCACTCAGACGTTTTTATTTCTGTAATGATGAGCTACTTTAGCATTTCTCTTTTGTATGGCGTTCTAACACCACTAATGAATGAGTATCTATCTGTCTTAATTGGTTGAAAGTCATACCTTTCAGCTCTTTAAAGAAAACATTTTTTGTTTATTACACAAGATAGAGGAAGCTGAAATTTTATTCTTCATCATTTGACCAAGTGGAAAACAATGTGACATACTGTACTGACATAACAAAATTCTATAAAAATTTCATAAATAATTGTTAACCACTGAAAGGGACAAGTAAATCCCCTAAAGGGATAAGTTTTTTTTTTGTAACGTTATCTGACGATCGGTATAAAGCATTCTAAAGTCTAAAGTTCTAAAGATCGGTGATAATTGTGCTAAAGTTCAAAAAGGTACCAGTACAAAATATTTAGGAGTTTTATTGGACCAAGATTTAAATTGGAAGTTACATCTTACAAAATTGAAAAATAAAGTTCAACAAAGTATACGTCTGTTCTATTTTGTCCGCGACATGTGTCCCCAGAGTATTCTAAGAACTCTTTACTTTGCTCTAGTTAATAGTAGATTAGAGTATGGTATTACATGTTGGGGAGGAACCTACATTACAAATTTGAAACCACTTTTTACTTTGCAGAAAGTGTTTGTAAGAATTATTCTGAAGAAAATTAGACTTGATTCGTCTTTTCCATGTTTTATCCAGCTAAGAATATTACCATTGAGATCTCTTTTCATATTTAAAACCATGAAATTCGTATTTAATAATAAAAAATTTAAAAATAATGAAATTTTCCATAAAATGAATTTAAGAAGCACTTGTAATATTTTTGTTCCGAAACCTAATTTAACTTTTTATACTAAAACATTTAACTTCTTAACACCATGGCTATTTAATAAACTGAGTGATGATATTAAATTACAAACAAACTATAGATTATTTGTTAAACTAGTCAGGGTGTGGTTGCTAACTCAAGAGAATCCTAAGACTTTATTGTGTATTGTACGATGACATTACATGAATAAATTGACAAAATAGGTTTTTGTTTTAAGGAGACATTGTTAGGTAACAATGGTAGGCATTCATACAGGTTTCATGTGTACCTATGTATGTATGCGGTATGTTTGTATAGGTATGTATCTGTATAAGTGTGTGTGTGCGAGTGTGTGTGTGTGTGTGTGCTTGTAAAATATGATTGATTAGGCATTTTGTTAAGAAGAGAAAGTATTTTGTTTTTTGTATGTTGTACTTGATTATTGTAATTAGTTCTATTTTAGTAAATACAAAAAGGTATAATGCTTTGTTTTGTTTTTAGGCTATTTAATTACTTCAGATGATAGATTAGTACTTTGAAATGTATAAGGTTTGAAATAGAAGCACATCTTTTGTTTTTAGTTTTTGTTTGTTATATCACAGTGGAGTTGTTAATAAATTATAAACTAATGCTCCTGAACTCATTGATTTTTAATAGTTATAGTTATTATGATGGAACCCCTAGATGGGCTAATTAGTAGCCTTAGGGGCCCTATTATTTTCCTTTTGAAGTCAGCCTGGGTCTTAGAATATGTATAGTTTTATTATTCCATTGTATTGAGATTTTAAAATGCCAAATATGTTTTGTAAAGTATGACTTCATGAGGAGAATAAAGATATTTATTTATTTATTCTTATAGAAATTACAATGATTTCGTTTAAAGAAAACATGAAGAAATATTTCCAAGTACGACTTTATGGGATGTTTTCTATGTAATTTATGAACTATGTAATAAGATATGAAGAATATTACTAAAATTTGCGCAAGAACTTTTTGAGAAAAGTATTGCGTTTGAAAATAAAATCACACTGTTTTTAATAAATGGAGAGGCCTTATTCTGGCTCGTCAAACCTTTATCTGTTAGTCCTCATGGGCCACTGTCCTGTGCGAGATCTTATCAAACAGAATAAGGATGAAAGTCATTATAGTAAAAAGGTACTGTTAAAATTCCTACAGTCACAAACAGTACCTGTACCTTGCTTTCTTTAACTAAGATCCAAAGTCCGACGTCTTTTGTGCTAAAATATGAAAGAAATGTAATGCTCTCTGCGTTTTAGATTAGGAATAACATCAAATAGTTTGGTTTCGATTCTACCATTTTTCATCAATTTTTTTCAAAATGGAAATTTCACATTAAATAAACATCAAATAATTTATTACTTATTAAAGACTCCTATAAGATCTTGTAGGTAAAAACGTTACTGATTGTAGTTTTTTCTTTTTAATTTCAAGTATAGCTCAAGTAATTTACGTATAAAAATCAACAACAAAATTTAAAATTCTCTAATTTAAATGGTTTATTCCCCTCTGTGGAGCTGGTATGGTGTCGATGTGTCTTAGATTTTAAATTCAGGCACTACACATTAGGGTCTAAAGCTTTATTTCTTGTACAAAGCTATTTTTGCACATATTAGGCCTACTGCATTTTTTGTAATCTACTCTTATTTTTCATACTATTCCATTAAGAAAAACTCACCAAAGACTGTTTTACTTACCACATATGCTTTGATATACATAATAAAAATAGTATCATAATAGACCTTTGGTTTCACTAAGATTAAATATAATCCTCATTCCTTTATAATCCATTTTCATACAGCGGTAGTTTGTACGCTTCCACTATCGTTATGTCAAACCCTTAGGGCCTGTTGTTGGCACCAGAAATAATTATGGTAAGACGCCCAATCTGTTTCGATCTATTTGGATTTTATCAGGTAGCGTAAGCCAAACATGTTAGTGTCCACATCACGATAGATTTCGGATTTTATTAAGCTCAATAGGAGGGCACTAGGAGTACTATTAATTTTAGCTAATTAGTTAATTCTTTAATTAATTCTTTCCACCATGACTTAATTTAAATATAATTTTTTACTAATTTTCTATAATAATATTAAATTTATAGTATTTATAAGGTTAGTAATTAACATGAAACATTATAAAACCTCACATGTACTTACATGGGGATTATGTTATGCATAGTCTTATGAGTTTGGTCTTTTGAGATGGTAAATTTATTCTGCACCTGAAAATCAATAGATTTGTTTATTGCATAAAGTACACTTGGTTTTGCAGACGGAAATGAACTCACGTTGTATCGGCTTCTGTATAGACGATCTACAAAGAAATTTTACAGTACGTGTCTTAAATAATGTAAAGTTTCATATTTAAAATAAACCACCATAGGGTTTGATTGGCTAACATTTGCATGTATTACATGCACACATGATGTTATTAGAAACGCATCTGAACAACGAATTCGTGTTACGACTTTCAGACTTTTTCCTTATATTGGTGTTGAAGTGATGCCAAATGTTGCTCCTTAATGTTTCACAGCTGGAAGTTCCATGCACATCTGCACGCTATTTGTTTCTCTGTGGTGTAATATTTTCTCCACTTCAAAATGTAAATGAACATTAAACCAATATTAGCACAACGGCAGTTACTATAATTTATTCAACATAATTTAAATTTTACTGAAAATTAATATAATTTTCTAAGTCGTCGACTATGCCAATTATACAGATTTGTTATGGTTGAAGCCTCTTTATAGCCAAGATATGCTATAATGTGTGTCCTACAGCACCTTTTGTTAGGAAACTATAATTTCTATCAATAATAATTAATGTTTATAAATATAAATTCCTAGAAATGTCTGAATTAGGTTTTAGATTATTGGAATGTTTCCGGTACTAGGGTGTGTGTAAAGTAGTCTCACAGGACAAAATGTTTGAGTGCATTCGCCATAGTTAACCGATATAGTGTGCTACAACTGTCATATGTATTACCTATGGTATAGATTTTCTATTATTTCACAAAAGAAAACTCACAATTATCCACTAATTATTGGATAATTGTGAGTTTTCTTTTGTGAAATAATAGAAAATTTATATTCCAATAAGAAGAGCTCCTCCTCCTTCATTGCTATGGTATAGAGTTAAATAAACGGTCTTAAAGTTTTACATTTATACTGGTTTAGATGTACCCGGGCTGTGAGGGCGTGAGTACAATTATTTTCTGTATATCCATCGTATATTACGACAAATTTAAATCGATAATGTTTTTAATGCAACTATTGTTCGCGAAGGATTTAGTCGAATTGAAATGGACATATATGTTTTAAATATTACCAATATCTTGCATATCTGTTAAGATAAATAATTGTTTACAACAACGTAAAATGAAATTGAAATACCAGGAACAATAATGAAAAAGAATGGCTAGTTTATAATTAAATTGGTAGGTTTAATATAAAATGTATAAAGTCAAAGTTTAAAACTTCAACGTTATTACTGTGAGTTCGTATCACAAAATTAACTGACTATGTTATTCGTGCTTGCTAATTCCTTACATAGTATTGTTTATATATACATATATATATATATATATATATATATATATATATATAAACATATATATATATATATATATATATAATAATCTACTTCTATTTAAGATATTTCTGGCGCTATTATATTGTTTGCCTTGTTCCAATCAAGAAGGTACATACATGCGTTGGTCTAAAACATCCACGTCGGTTAGAAAGTGACTAAATATGACCTTTGCAGTATATTTTCGATCTAATGTATTTCCAATACCGGTAGTCCGTTGATTGCACATAACATATGAATGTCTAATTTTACATTTTTAGGACAGTGGGGAGCTGTAAACCAAAACATAGTTCTTCTAGGATTGTTAGCCTAGTTCAGCCCCTCTTGTAGTTGATCTGCATGAAAAATCCTTTATTCTTCTGAGGCAAACATGAGGATATTTTTGCCAAAATCATCGTTTAAGGACATTAGAAAGTTTAAAAAATATAGTCCCTTTAGAGTTTTAAACTTATTTCACTGTAAATAGCATAAGACACGTATATTGTAAATGTGATCTTGATAAACATTCTTTTGTTTTTCTTTTTTAGTCATTGATCATGTTTGTGTAACATTGAATGTTTCCAGGACATCGTGAAGTTATATATATATATATATATATATATATATATATATATATATATATATATATAAAAAACAGTAATTATAAGGGTTACCTCCTCACTTTAACCCTAATAGGTGGATGACCTTCATAAATCATTTTTATTTTGTCGGTTTAAAACATATAACACGTGTGTGTTAAATTTCATCATCCTAGGACATCGAGAGTTTAGAAACAAAAAATGTATCTTGTAATGGTTGCAGCCCCCTTAAAAGTCTATAAATGTTTTATATTTATGAAAATGCTTTGCCAAAGTTCATTTTCTGTGATATAGGGAAGTTGAAGAATTAGTGAAGAGTGGGTGCTTTGCCATTTATGTTTACAGTTATCCGATAACAAGTTTACAAGAAATATAGAAACTTTAGTTGAGGTAACCGCGAGCTCAATAGTTCCTCAAGTGAGTTTTTATAGCAGCAATTACAATTATTTCGCCAAGAATTGACACAAAACATTATTTCTCATTACAGATCTGCCAGAATTCTAGAACCCCATTATAAGAGTCAGTTTATAAACAATACCAGCTGACAATACAATGGCAGCCCGGGACAATACTTCTTTCACAAACAGTTTTGCCGCGCCGCGCCTCTCATACTGAATTATTTATGGCATAATGTCCTCATTTGTTAACATTAAGAGTATTCGTTTTTAATTGAATACTCTTGTCTAGATGTTGTGGCTCCAGGAAAGTTCAAATATTAAGAGATGATATCTCAATGGGCTTTAAATTAAATTACATATAAAATATTTGAAATAATACTACTAAATACTAGTACTGTAGATAGATTTTGTTAATTTATTTTTATGCATTGCCTCTTTATAACCTCGTGTTAATTTGAGAGTTCTAATTTTTACTGTACTTTAACCTAATAAAAAATATCCTTAAAAATAGTAAACTTACGAAGTCCAATTTTTTCCAATTTACTGGGTCAAGCTGCAAGCTTTACACGCGTCAACTGCTTGTTCTATAGCGGAGCACGATTCTTACAGCTGAAACTGTATAGCTTTCCGTCAGATGCTAACAACGTATTTACTTTTCACATATGATTCAAAAATGTCTATAATTTGATTTTGCCTTCATATTGTTTTAATGAGGAACAAGATAATGAGTAGTCTACACCACGTGTCGTGTGATAGGCTTCACTCAAAGCTTTAGCTTATTTCATTCTTGATATGTTTTGCAGACAGACAGGCAAGCAAGCAATTAGACAAAAAAGTTTCTGCAGCCCCCAGGCAGAAACAAGAGAAAATCTGTCGGCTTGCTGAATAATAGAATCTAATGAAACTAATATTCCAATTTACTATAACAGTCAGATTCCATGGTTAGAAATTCATCGAACTAATTCTTCTGTTGTTGTATTGAAGTTTCATGCGAAATTTAAAGTTTAAGGTTAAAATCTTACTCAAGATATTGTGAGTATAGCCAGGCTAAGTAACAACTAGACCAAATGCCCATCACAAAACATATCGTTGCTTACTTTGAGGTGACGTACAAATGTAGATGTCGTTACGTGAAATTTCGGTCCGTAAGTTAAATGAAAGTGTTTCCTAATAGTTTAGTTTTACATCATATACAAAATAAAATAAATTATATGTACTTAATACCTGTTGTATTGAATGAATAAAAACTAATAAAACAAGTTGTTCAATGTAGGTTACTAAGCAGAAATATCTCAAATAGCAAGATAGAAAGGTATAATTTATAGAAAGGGCTGATAACAAAATGGAATACAGGAAGATATGACACATGAAACAATAGTGTTTGATAGTTTGTTTATAAATTCTTAGTTTATAAACTAAGTGTTTGATAGTTTGTTTGTAAATGCTTAGTTTATAAACTAAGTGTTTGATAGTTTGTTTGTAAATGTTTAGTTTATAAACTAAGTGTTTGATAGTTTGTTTATAAATGTTTAGTTTATAAACTAAGTACACAACTGCGAGTAATCTTACAATGTTTTAGTTAAAACCGAACTTGTATTTAAAAAGACATAACATCGTATTATAGTTAGAATGGCAGTTATGTGTCTGATAAAGTTATGGTTTATATTTTTGGAAGCGGTTGAAAAAATACATTCTTAAGGTCTTCCTTATTTCTTCAAACAAAAACGCTCAGAATTACAAAGAAACTTGCATACACTTTTTTAATAAAATCTATTAAATTAACAGCACATTCTATTCTGAAAATAATATAAGAAATAAAGGGCTAAAAGTATAACTGCTTTTTGTATACTCTTGGAAAGTACACACAAACCGCCTTCGCCTTTGCGTAATAAAAGATCAATAATGCTATTTTGTTATTCCAAGGAAAATACGTGTTATATTTAACGAATGAAAAATATTACTACACATAACTATTTAATAGTAAACCTATTATGTTGTATTCCAAACTATAAAAATAAAAAATAAATTCTTTTAATAGTTAACGTTTTAGAAAGTAAAGTCCCCAATATAAGCTCGCCATTGGAGAGCCGCTGTCTGACTAAGGCCTCTATATTGAAATTATAATAAGCTTAATGTTACTCCCACCTACACACATACTATGTCTATTATCTTTTATTGCCATTTATACTAGAAATGGGTTTACCAAAACCATCCCTGTACAGATATATGATACCTACAAAACTATCTTGTACCTTCAATCATGAGATTAGTTTCAGATTGATGACTGCCGACCCACTTCACCACTGCCTACATCGATCTACGCAGCCAGTCGATCCTTCTCCTGTCCTCGACCAAAGATTTGCATTCTCAAACCATTCATTATTATGGTAATTTTATTTATGATTGAAAAAGGCAAGTTATAGATTAAATAGCAATGACGCTATTTAAAGTGTCAGAAAGATAGTTTCGTAAAACTAATTGTATTTGTTACACCGGAACTTGAACCCGGATATTTCACTTACAGGACGAGCGTATTTCTATGTGTAAATATTCATGTATCCTTGGGCAAAATAATTTTGTACAGCGTTTTATTTATTTAACATATTTAATATATATATATATATATATATATATATATATATATAATATATATATATATATAATATATATATATATATAATTAATATATAAATAAATAAATATATATTTACAAAATCTAAATTTCTAACTGTTCCGTACAGGCATTATAAACTGCTAGTATTATTTAACTAGTACTATTTATGAGACTGCAGGTTTTGGCCCCTTTGTAATTGGCAAATCTGTGTAACTGCTAAATTACAACTAACCTTAGAACATCTTTTACAGTATTTGTATATTAAGTTTAACACTTACAACTCAAAATATAAGCATTAAAATTTGTTACATTTTATACTAAAATTTCTGATCGGATTAAGTTTTTGTATTTACTTAATAAATATTAACGCCAACATTGGAGATTAACCTAAGCCATACATGAAATCTGGTCTGTGTTTTTTTTATAATGTGTCATTCATTTGAGTAATTAGTTCGCTAAAACAACGATTTAAATGGAAAAGATTTTATAACATAATGGAATGTTAATCATGTTATTTTAGAACTAGAAATGCCATTGACTTTTGGAGTCAGATTCGAGAGGTTTTAAACATTTCATTGATTGTCAAAATAAATAGAAGATCTACAATGATTAAGTGGACTCATTTCATGTAACTTGTATAATTAGTAAGCAATATTTTGTATTCCCCTAGGCGCAAACAACAAGCTGAGAACAATGCAGGAGGGGAGTGTACTAATTATCGTTTTAGTATTTCCCCGCTGGGACCGTGTTCTTCCCATCTCCTGCCACTAGTCTTGTAATTACAATATAACTTATGGCATTCACCATCTATTTCAGCAACCAATTTTTATGTAAATAAATTAAAAAGTACAATACTTACTATTAGAATAAATTACAAACATTAATGAATCAAGGTGATGATGCAATTATTAACCTATAACATCCCTTATAAAGTCTACCAGAGTTAACTTAACAAAATATACAAACTTTGATAACGCTCCCAATAGGTAATTGTGAGAGTAATTACCTGACTTAACTACCACTGTGTGACAATAGCCTACATAACGTTTTGGAGCTTTGACCAGGAGTTGATGAATGACTTTACGAAATTGAAATACACGTACAAATATAATGTATGAGTCTTAACGATATGGGCATTTTGACCATACACTTAATAAATTTTGAATTCGCACTAATCAGCATACTCTCAAACATTATAATAAAATATGAACATTACTTAAATATTTACGCCTATGCTGTGTTTGTATGAGTAGTGTATGAGCCATTAAATAAATATTCAACGTGGTGTTGAGTATTAAGTGATACAACAAAAAACTAATAAGATAAAACGAAAAGAAATAAAATAGACAAAAGTTACCTATACAGAGTTGCTGGTGTTACTTGTAATATATTACATTTTTCGTAAGATATGTACACGAGTTGTAATTTCAGTTATTGCCAATTTTTTAAATATACGGTTTTCTGTATCTCTAATCTTTCGTTGTTTTCGTAACTTAAATCTTCATAAACGTACATTTTCCAATTGAAGCAAGTAAACTTGTATCTCCATGCATCGCTACTTGGCTAGAAGCAGTTTTCACGTCATAACAAAAACATCTAAAATTATTTTCTTCCAACTCAACCAACAAACTATGTGTGATTGTTTGAATTATTTTACATTGTATAGAGGTAGTGTTAACTAATTTAAATTAAAATAATATAAGCAAAATAAAAATATTTCACAGAAGAATATCTCTAGACCACCAAGTAAACGTTGTTGGCGATAATCTTGTTGAAATAGTCTTTAAAAGGTCCTAACAATATACAGAGGTCTAGTGACTCTTTATTTTAGGGTATTTCTGTTTCTTTGACAATAAAATATCCGATATTCTACGAAGGAAAATATATAATCATAGTTCAGGAATTATTTATTAATTAAACATTTCTTTTTAGTTTTAGATAAGCTAAAATAATGTTTCAATGAGGCGGATACGCTTGAGAAATTATGTAGTAAAATTATTTTAAATGGACCTGGGAGAAATTTAACGCACACTCCGCTTTACAGCAAATATTACGTAGATGGCGAGTCAGTGGCATTTCAGTCTTGAAGGAGATTCACATGTGACTTCCAACCCACGTTTCAGCAAATTTTCTATAATTATGAAAAAAGAGTAAGAACAGTTGTAGCTGAAACTGTTATCTGGTGAGATTAGTACACTATTGAGATAAAAATGAATTGACAACCCAAGGTACAAACAATAAACCTACAATATATCAACATATGTCATAACATTTGAGTAATAATGGTTGTTTTATGGGCGAGTCAGTGGCATTTCAGGCTTCAAGGAGATTCACATGTGACTTCGAACCCACGTTGCAGCAAATTTTCTATAATTATGAAAAAAGAGTAAGAACAGTTGTAGCTGAAACTGTTATCTGGTGAGATTAGTACACTATTGAGATAAAAATGAATTGACAACCCAAGGTACAAACAATAAACCTACAATATATCAACATATGTCATAACATTTGAGTAATAATGGTTGTTTTATGGGCGAGTCAGTGGCATTTCAGGCTTCAAGGCGATTCACATGTGACTTCGAACCCACGTTTCAGCAAATTTTCTATAATTATGAAAAAAGAGTAAGAACAGTTGTAGCTGAAACTGTTATCTGGCGAGATTAGAAAACTATTGAGATTAGGAAAATGAATTTAGGAAGCTAAATCAAATAACTATTATTTATAGATTTTAAGCTATTAATAAACTAAATTGTTTATAAAGTTTGAAAGAAAGATAATTAGAAATATAAATTGAGATCTTAAATGCCCACGTACAGAGATCGTTCATCCATAGAGACCACCATCAGTGTGTGTGGATGAGGTTTTCCAAGTTCTTACAGGAGATATTTTGAACGCAACAGTTATAACAGCAGACATTGGTGTCGGGATTTGCGGCTTAATTTTATCTCCGATGTTAAGAGAGTGGACGCAATAATTTGCCTCCAGTAACCATGTGAACACCTATATTTATAGATTAAAAATAAACGTTTATGTGTGTAATGTGTAATCCATGATAATATTGAGGATGCTGTTACTATGAAATGCATATTTATGAAACAATAGCAGACAATTTTAACTCTTAAATCAAGTTTTTGAAATAAAATGCTTTCCAATTGAACAATCCAACACACTCATTATAGTTACTTCTTATACGTGAAAGCTTTTATCAAATGCTGTTTGACTTTACTAAAGTGCGTTAAAACAAACAAGAACTTTCCATATAAACTCTCTTGCGAACTGCATACATTAATGTGGTTTCCTTTTCATGGCGTCATCTTGCTATAGTGTTCTTATTTAAAGTCATGAATTAATTAGTATTCATTTTATTTATTGAGTATTAAAAGTCAGTTGGGACTTTTTTCAATAATTTAAGTATTATATTTAGATCTTGTTTACAGTTTGTAAATCAGTATAAATTAAATTTTGTAAACTAATTTCATAGTATACAGTAAAAATATATCCAAAAAATTGAGAGAATAACACTTAATGGTAATTTAAGAAGATACCAGTATCTTTTAGATTTTCCCACCTAAATTAATACACTTTCAAACTGAAAACATTATGTTATGTGAATATAGTAATTGCTTATTATATGGTGTTTTATTCAAATATCGAGTGACTTTTCTAATTTGGTTACAAACCTCTAAAATGACCGTGATGCAACAAGACATAAGATTCGATTGAAATAGTTTAACATATAAATAGTTTTATTTCATGATTAAGTTACATTAGGGAATTATTGCTGGAGCAATAGTGCTGTGGGTAAAGGGAACATTTTACCGCTAAAAATACTAATATTGCTTCTTCTCATGATTATTTTCTCCCTTATTATTTAAAGAATGTACATTCAGCAAGTTTTCAGATTATACCTGTGATTTATTTCGTAGGTAGGAGCGCCAGAATCTGTACGCTATTTTTTCTATTGACCACAAATTAAGCTGTTTAGTACCGATAATAGCCTGGTACTACAAAATTTTAGAATCGGTCAAATGTCTTTCTAAAGCTAATCATCTTATTTATTCTCACCTTCTGGATGATAAGGAGATACGGCGTAGTCATGCTCCCAATCCCCAAAAGCGCATACAACCTTTCAAAATTTTAAAGCTCATAAAACGGCAATGGCTATTGATGAACTGAATTAGATAAATCATTTTCCCCCTTTTTTCCATCCCCCCTCTGGCAAGTATTATCCCATTAACCTGGATACCTTTAATAAGAAATAATGCTCAAAGTTTACTAGTAAACCCTTCTTTCTGAGTTGAAACAGATTGGAGTTCCTTACGTTCTATGCCAGAAAGCTTCTCTCAGATTGCGACTAAGATGCATCACACTTTTGGTTTCGATTCTAACCAGCCTAAAAGGACTCGTATAACAACTTCCACTCCACCTGGTTAAAAGTCAATCTTCTCGATCGCAAGTCTTCTTATTCTTCGTATTAGAATGGCTTATACAATGATACATTTATGTCTCAACGGACTATAGGATAGAAAATGTAACAGTATATATTCAATACATTAATACTAGTGAATAATAGTGAATACGGATAAGTACTCTGTGCTCTACTTTACTTGGGTTTTGAGAGGCACAGACAATTTTTCCCATTTCTAGTACTAATGAATACTTAAAATACAGCCCAACGTAGAAAGGAAAAAAACTATCACAAGGACCTTTTTAGACCATGAATATGGAATAGTTTCTATTTATGAATATTGAATGGCCTACTTGTAAAAGCAATAAGAGAAGGGCAGCCTTCGACTTCATGATAAAACACGGTGCCTACAGTATCTGGCATATTATTTAAAAGTTTGAAAGTTGCGTCAAGCGCTATACCGGTGAGGAAACCACTGTGATGTATGCAGTTCATTAAATACTTTTTATGGGAAGTCAAGTCAAACAGCAATTTAAAAAAGGTTCACGCACGGTTTCTACTTAACCTGCTTAGGATTTATATATTCTACACAAAATTAAAATGCGTCTATGTCAAAATTCTTCACTCCTGTTAATATTGTAAACAACATGATTAAACTCTGTAAACTCAAATTAATATTTTCACTTCCGACCTTCATAATTTGATATAAGATCTGCTTTCTTCCCCTCAGTCAACGTCTAGAAAATATTAGACAAAAGATATCGAAACTAAGTTCTCCCACTTTAAGCGGA
This sequence comes from Homalodisca vitripennis, assembly GCF_021130785.1. NCBI lineage: Eukaryota > Metazoa > Arthropoda > Insecta > Hemiptera > Cicadellidae > Homalodisca > Homalodisca vitripennis. The sequence goes on from NC_060207.1 coordinate 138,183,930, forward strand.
TTGCAAACCACTGCCGATAGTTAGCGATTTTGTATTATACTTTATTATTATTACTATTTATATCATATGTTCACGTGTTTATTACATTTATATATATATTAATACTTAAAATAAAAAGGTATAAATACGCTATTAAGATAGTAGTAAGTAGACTTAGTTGTTTCCCTCAAATAGGTATTAGCAAGAGAGGATAGTAGCATAACTGGCTGACATAGTGTGTTTATTTTGTTTTGAATAAATTATTTAATAAAATTATTATTACAATTATACTATTTTAATTATTGTAATAACTATTCTTGATGTTATTTACGATTTATTACCACCAAGACTAAAAATGTTTCTAATTTATCTTCGCCTAAAAATCTGCGGAGTACTATCTAAATGTTCCAAGTCAATCTGATTATTTCATTGATGGGTCTTAGGGGTGTCAATTCATACGAGCATATACGAATCTCTTATTGAGGAAGTTTAGAGATTTAGAGACATAGATTGTTTTATTATTTTAAGTCTTCTCTTATACAATTGGTAAACAATAGTGACGCTTACTGTTCGCAATTCATTAACTTTAAACTGTATCAATTTATTTAAGTTAAACCACAATTATTTTTTACAGACGTTTTTATTGTCATTGAACTGTAGAAATGTGGTATTTCTTGCACCATTCTACAAATAATTTAAGCTTCCAAAGTTCTATAATTTAATAAATTGGCCATAAGGGATCTTTTTCATAAAATACTTACGAGATGCAAAAATGCAATTATACTATCTAATAATGAAAATAAATATTGTAAAATACAGAATCCACTGTTATATTTTCATATTAAATATTGTATTGCACCCAATCCCATATTACCAGAAGAATCAGGAAGACCAATTTATGCCTCCAGTGTGATAAAAATGATTTCATCTACGTAGTAATAATTAAGTTTAATATTTAATCTCCAATCCTCAACAAATGTTCACTGTGAGAAAAAATTAGTATTAAACAAGTACGTTTAGAAATAGATATCTAACTCCATCCATTAAGCCTTAGAAATGTTTTTTAGTTAAAATGAAATAAATCTGTAAAATAGTTTTATAATAGTGCCTATAAGCCCTTCAACACACTCAAATGGACATCTTTGCTATAACTAATTTTTTAATCGTATGAAAATAAATATTTTAGCTGAAAACTAAAACTAACCAAACATGGCAGAGGGTAAAAGGTTTCTTTTGGTAGCTAGGAGAGGCTGACAGCTGCTATTCATCATTGGTATATATTTTGAAAGTTTATCATATAACTTTAGGGACTCCAGTAATGACTTCGTGGTAAACTTAGTTTTAAAGCAAAATAACATACGTAAAAAGCCTATTTAAGTTTAATCGTTATGTTTGCCATCATTATCACAGCAATGGTGCTCAATAACAGGACTATTGTCCCTTCTCACCACTGGTATTTAATAATTTACTGACAATTATTGAAAATATAGGTTACTTGTACACAATATCATGGAGTGGTTTAAAATAAATTTGTGTTGTATATTTAGTTTTAAACAATTCTCTGCGATTTCTGTTCTCTGACACACAGTCTCTTAAACATTTAATTTATTTTATAGTACTTGGTATACGATTTAAAAAGGATATGCCAATTGTACCATGATCCAAGCCGTGGGTAACAGTTAAAACTTACATGGATTCATTTTAATTTAGTCAAAACGGCAGAGAATGTTTAGTCATCAAATGGAATCAGTCATGCGACTACTCACTTCTAGTATCAGAAAAGTTGTTAAGTGTTCTCGTCTATCACGTGCCTGTGACTGTGTTCCAAAATTTACCTGAAATCTGTCCAACAAAATATTGTAGTTTCATTGCAATAATACTGACCCTCTATAATGTAGTTCTACTGCAACATTTTATTTGTTTGTCATTGTACATTATATAATAGCACAAATTTAAAACACCCATTTATTACGAAGTTTATTTACAATCCAAGTCAGCTCATTGAATTGATAAATAGTTTTCAATATGTCTCATGCTAATATGTCAGCATCTTCATCTAACCAAGCTGATTATGAAAGTAATCAGAAAAACAATTATGGTTGCCTGTAAAGTCGGTTTTACGGGCGAAGATTTTACGTGACAACGTCTTTTTCTCGGTAGAATATTTATTGATATGAATATTATTAAATTGCACAATAGGAACAAGGAATTGAATGAAAATAAGAATTGCACAAATTTTAACTATAGAAATATATTTTGTTTACTAAAACATTGTACATAATTTGAAATTAATTAAAATTTGTTATTGTAAATGGTAAAGTTGAATAAAACATTTACTAAAATTGGAATTTGAAATTCTTGCTAAACACAGTTAAATTCTAACTCCGCGCGTGGTGATTGGTCGGTTTAGTTCGTTTGTTTGGTCGCACTGTTATGACAGGTTAGAGGTTATAATTTGTTATTTTAAATGTTTGACTAGCAATACGCGCTGTTTCTTCTCAATCGACTGAATTACGATTGATTGCAGAGTGATTTAAACTAATAATTTACTTAACACTATCAACATTTGTCAATAGTATGACATAACCTATAAACTCAGTTTCTCAACTTTTGTGTCAATCTAACAATTAATCAATCAATCATAGTTTACGATAATGAAATATCAGTGTACAATTATTTACCTTTATTGTTGTAGTTGTTGTAAATGACGAATCTAAGCACTCCACATTTTCACGAATAAACATAGTTATCTGCTTTATCCCGTGCGGCGGACCCACAGTTATCTGCTTTATCCCGTGCGGATCCCGTGCGGCGGACCCACTGGACGGGCATCGTAACGTTACCGGGCGTTACACTTTTTCATGAGTGACTCCGAGCCGCAACCTAATTTAAGACGTTGTCACGTCAAAAATAATTATTAAACTATAAAATATACGTCTTTGGAAGACGTTAAAGAAAACAACATACGCCAAAGCTTTGCCAAATTGTACTCATTTCTCTTTGGGTGCTCTCTTATGTTACCTGTTCAGGTAGCAAACAATGAGTATAATAAGGAGACAAATTTAAATCAGCGCTAGATATTGTTGTATTCGTCCAGGATTAACATAATCACTTCTTAATATTTAATTCCTCATAATTCCTTTATTATTTACAATAATATTTTGGATTTGCATTATCTTCTTGGTTGGGTGAAGACACACGGTTAGATCGGGCCACAGAGGGAACTGGAGCATTGCTGGCTGTAACTAGCAGGTTATCTTCTAATAAGCTGACTATACACACAACAGTAGTTACAGCACACAGCAAGTTTAGGAGATATCATATTATAACTCACCTAAACAGGTTTTTGACCAAATTAGCCACTAGGGGAGAGTGCCATAGCATTAGAAAGACATTCCTTTACTGATTTCGTGATAAGTATTATTGGTGACTTGGGCACCACTCGTTAATAATATACTGGTTCTTTGACCTACATTATTTTCATTTTAGTTTTACAACGTTTCCATCCTACGTCTGATTCCCAATACGAGAGTTAAATTTCCAGTTAGGTTTATTGTATATTTCATTGTTATTGTATGTAAAAGATATAATTGCTTTTTTGGTATAATTTTATAATCTATTTCTTTGTATGTGAGTTGTTTCTTTGATGTATCTTACATATAAAAATATGTACGGTAATATTTTTATTTGTTAAAGATATCTAGAAAAAAACATGGAAAAACGTATAACGATTAAAATATTGCCATTAATGCTTTGTTTTTCATAAAAATAATTTAATTACCTACAAATGTTGTGAGTTAAATTTTTAAATATGAATCGATGGATTATATTTAGACCGCAGTCCATAGGGAGAAGGTAGGGAGTAACAAGTACATGGACAAAGTAGAGAAATTCCAGAACGTTAATTAGAATTCTCTCTTGGATTGTTCTCAGCTTGTCAGCGCCTAGGGGACTACACCATTTGGCTTGCCAATTACGTAAGTTCGAATTAAGTCTTTCGTAACCTGATCGTTTGCAGATGTATTTACTTACTCTTGTATCAGTGAAAAAGATTTTAAAACTTTTGAAATTTGAGAGAAACGTACTTACTTTCCTTAAAGTGTAATTTGAATCACTGCTATCACAGTAACTTATTACAGTCATGGGGAACCATGATAGCAACGACAAAATAGTAGAATAAATACCTTTGTAAAGAAACATAGTACAATCACAAGAGGTTACACTTACAAATAATAAAGTGGAAAGTTGATTTTAAAGTTCTGTAACATTTGATTAAGCAACACAATCTTGCGATGTAGTACCCTCCCTACCAAATCAGAACTTTTATTATTTAATCACTGATATGGAACCTAACGTAAATAACATAAATATGAATATATCATGTAGAAAGATATTTAAAAAAATCATCTGTAAACTTTAAATTTGGCATGAAATTTCATTTCTATATAGACTAAAGTGAGTTCTATGATTGTGTATGTCCATCAATAGAATTTGGCTAAGCGTCATTGAAGCTTATCACTCAAGAGGGTGACATAATTTCCATTTTGTCTGCCGGAGGATTCTTTTCTGTATAAATGTCCGTTTCTCTACCTGTCCACAGGAAATCTCAAGAATTAACTGAGCTACATTTGAAATCTTGTAAGCAATCTCAGTGTAGCTTGTCAAGTGGCACATGTTAAGGTGTTCTCCTACTAATTGTTATTATTTAATATGTATATTTATTTATTTAGTCTGTAATAAATATGTTAATACAACAACTTGTTTAATGTTACTTAATTTTAAATACACATTACCGTTGTCCATTCTTCAACAAAAGTTTCTAAAAAGTAACTACATCTAGAACTCAAGAAATGTATTTAATTTTAATGTAAACACTTTTGGGCTTACGATGATCTTCATCATCATTGTAAAACTCCTCTTACCACTTACCACTGTTCTGCAAGCACAAAATTGCACAAAACAAAGTTATTGCCATAGTATCGCATGCTGTATTGCGACCCGCTTTCCGACCGTGTGTAAACCTACTGTGGCAATTTTCTCTTACATGAATAGTAATGAGACATGACAAATGACACAACTCTAAATTCCTTCCATTGGACGTGCATAAATAAACAATGTCTGAGAGAAATCTTTAATTTGAATAATATTAACAATTAAAGTGTATGTTTCTCCTTAAGAAACTCAATTTGAATATAAATTACGAGTATATACCAGTAAATTTGTATTTATTTGTTCACTTTAGGGTTTTGTTAGTTGTAGGTCTTTTATTTTTAAATGGCACTTGCATTAAGATTATTATTAATGCTATTTTGCAATAAAGAACTATTTAAACTCTACTTAAGACCTATGTTAAAAGCGAAGCCGCCTCAGATACGCGGCCGGCAACTCTCAACACTCTTAACACGTTGACTGCTAAGACACGTAAGTGCGACATACACCGTTACGTATAATCAGAACCGTCTGGTATCGGGCAGACTTTTATTTTAAAGTAATAACAATAATGCTGATAGCTTGCATTATTAATGGTTATTGTTATTATTTGTATTCATTGGTTGACAGTGTGAAACAGAGTTTAGCTGTATCAGTCAGTACTTGTTGATAAATTAAAGAAACATTTTTCTGAGAATAAAAGAAAGACTGACTGAATGGCTTACAGTGAAATGTTGTCAGTCGTTGCTGAAGTTACTTGATAGTTATCAATCCAAAGTCAGTCTCAGAGTTGAGCAGACAAGGTAGTTTGTCTGTAGAATGGGTTTTAGCATATCTTCACTCGTACCAATTACGAATGGAAATAAAGTAAAATATTGTTTACAGAGTCAAAGTTATTTTACTTCCTGATAATTTATCTTGCTACCAATAACGGGAAAACTGGTTCTTTCTTATAAATAACTGGCAAGTACTAACATAAAGCACCAATAATACTTATGGTGTAGGCTCACTGATTACTGGTGAAACTCATATCACTTAATTATATACATTACGAAATCCAGATGGCAATGTAGGGAATTATAACATAAAAAACTCAATATCTCCTAAGTTGAAATATTTGAATTCATAAAGTGTAATGTTTATATCAGTTCATTACATTTAACTCGAACTATGAAATTTTGATACCCTACAGAGTTAAAATTGGGAACACTTTGTTGGATGGAGGTATGTTGGCAAGCAATCAAGAGATGTGATCAGTGCTAGTTATAAGGCCGAAATATTCTATCTGCACCTCATCATGTACTGCTGTATCATCTTCAAAATTTGTAACCTTAAGCAGTGGTTTCATTGAAAGAGAAGCTCTTCTTATTGGAAAATAACTATTTTATATTAGTTTATAAAACAAAAACTCGTAATTATCGAATAATTTTAATATTTTCACACGAGGCCTTTCAACATCAAAGATGCCATCATTAGGTGTGAATCAACTTAAGCAGTGGGTTTTTGAGATACATTTCCAGATATGCCTGAGAGTATAAATGTTCACTGAAACAAATTATTATATCTGTATTAAATCCGTCTTCATTATACGAGGATCGTATAAATCATGGATGTGCCACAACTAGTTAGGAATTCTAACCTATATATACCCTTAGATATGACTATCTGAGTAAACTTCTCCTTATTAGTCAAAGAACTTTAGGAATCGTGGTAAAGGTTTCAAAGCATCTCTGAAGAAATTAGGGATCATTATCATTCAAACGTTCTCTGTACCAAATTAGACTTCAGTTCTGAGATCAGTAAAAACATAAGTATGACATACATGTACACAGATCCAAGAATTCCTAGACAGCTAACATAAGTTATTAAGAATACAACTTATTTGCTGCTAGAGTTGCCCGTTTACATGGCAACTCCAAGCTTAGCTGAGAGGTTACAGAATGTTATTATATAAATCACTATTATAGAAAACATCTCCTTTCAGTTTATACAGGCTTTTCGTAAACCTTAACGTATGTTATGGGTTCCCTTTGGTTACCGACGATTATTAGAAGTAATATGGACCCTTATGACCATAATGTTCTATTGTAAGAGTCCTGAATTCTACAGGACCGTAGCTGGTACCTGCAATTGGATAAAAAAAATTATTTTTACCCAACTAGGACATATCAGCGTGATATCAGACAAACTGAAACATATCTGGTAAAAAAGAAATTAAAAGGAATAAAACATCAATGTACTTGACAATCCATATTTTATGACATCAAAATTGTTTTTTATTTTGTTAAATTCAGACAGTTTACAATATGTTCCTAGTATATTAACTAGTGTTTGATTCTTGGTGTAATATTTTTAGAACAGCCAACATCTACACAAAATATATGTTTTTGTCTAAGGGGTGTTCATCTTAAATTCTACAGATTGGCCAATAGGCTAGATAACATATACAAGTTTCATCTACCCCTCCTGGTAAAAAAAGGAATTAAAAGGAATAAAACATCAATGTACTTGACAATCCATATTTTATGACATCAAAATTGTTTTATTTTGTTAAATTCAGACAGTTTACAATATGTTCCTAGTATATTAACTAGTGTTTGATTCTTGGTGTAATATTTGTAGAACAGCCAACATCTATACAAAATATATGTTTTTGTCAAGGGGTGTTCATCTTGAATTCTTACAGGTTGGCCAATAGGCTAGAAAACATATACACGTTTCTTCTACCCCTACGCCAGCTCCACTTTTATTTTGGGACTTCTTTTTATTTTTACATGTTGGTTCAGTTAATCAGATCGCCGGCTCCCCCCATCTCTTTCTGCCTCTCCTCCCATGCGTAAACCTGGTCACTTATTCAATAATATTAGTTGTCCAGTGTCTAGCCGCTTGGAGTGCAACATCTGCAACAGATCTTAAAATGATGAGATGGTCTCCATCGCTTATGCAAACTGTGGCTTTCACCTACCTCTTAGGGCCAACGGCTGCATTGAACCAATCGGCCGTCGGGAGAGGTAGAATTAACACGGATGGCAGAACTGCCGCACGCCTGTACTGATGACTCAGGCGCCTTCTGGAAGAAGCAGCCGGATGACACTGAACCAAAACCGGAGGAGCGGCAGGCGTTTTTCATGAAGAAGTTGGAATCGGCCGCACTGCCGCAGGATCCTGAAGCGGATTTAGGCCGATGGAGTTATTCCTAATATATATTGGGGTGAGTATTTGCGAGTTGTCCACCTCCCGGGAATGGTTGCTTCTCGGCAGTCGTGGCTCCAGTGAGCAATACAGCAGCCGTATCGCTTAGAAGCATGGCCAGAGCTGCGGTCCTCGGATCTGCAGTACCTATGCGAGTATGGAGAACTTCAAGCGCTGCCCCACAGATATCGCTCTCTGCAATTCTCTAAATAGTTGATTTAATTGGTCCCCGCTAGAGACTGTCGCAGGCGCCAGTCCTCTTCCGTACTCGGTAGAGGTACGGAAAATGAGAGGGATAATGACCATTGTAAAGATGTTAGGTATAAGGGATTGTACCGGATACGTCTGGGGTGGCACCAACGTAGTAAAACCTAGTAAAGTTCTCGAGGTAAAACAGCCATATCTATTCAAAGGGACAATAAATGCGCTTTTCCAATTGCAATTAAATATTCTAACCAAACTCCTTACCTGACGGTAACAACTTAACATCTCTCTCAACAATATGTTAGAGGTTTTATTTGTGGACGACTGATTAGAATATATCAGTAGAGATTACACATGCAAAAGTCAGGATACGTTTGCGAAAGTCCTGTATACATATAATATTTAATATAAGAAAATAATTAAAGACTATAAAATGAATGTAAAAATACATTTTCCAATTCAATGCACAGAAAGATTTCATAATAGGAACTAATGTTTGTTTCTAAAACAATTACTTTTATAATGTATATGAGTGAGAACATATTCATTCGTCAATTTACAATTACTGTCATTACAATTCATTACAATTACATACTGTCATTAGTACAATTTCATGACAGTGCTTAGATTTGTTGTGATTGTTTCAGGCGTACAAAAGATTTAGGTATAAAGACTACTCCGATTTCTAGCACAATCTAACAAAAGCTGAATGGAAAACAATTAACTTGGAAATAGAGAACGATGAAAAGCCTTGGGGAAATATAACTGACACAGTATCCTTAAAAGAAGCATTGTCTTACTATTTAGATCCTTTTATTTTCAAAAATTGTCGTACTAACATTTTACTATTAATTATAAATAATGCACTTTGAACTGAATTTCAAACAAATCTAATATCATATGCTTAATATACCTGCATTAGATATTCAAAACGGCATTTAAAACATGATTTCTTGCCTAAAAGAATCTGCTTTAAGTTTTATTCATTTAAACAAAAGTTAGGGGACAAATAATTTAAACACAAAATTTTAAAGTTTTTATTAATATTATAATTCTTTTCTTGTCAAAATGTCTTCTTAGTAGTATCGTCAGACATGTTTCTTGCACTCCCTCATAACTTTTAAATCAGTGTTAGACTGTTATAAGATTCAAAATATTTCTATAATTTTCTAAATATTTATTTTAAACTGTGCAGTTTTTGACAGGTATTTTTCAATGTCTAGTTTCCTCTCTAGATACCATGTCAGCTAGCGGGTACAACACCTCCAGCGAACATGTTGTTATTTAAAGCACACTGGTTTTATGTCATGTCATTGGCAGGGATTATTTCATAATTTTTTGTTTCAGTACATCTTTTTTAAATCAATGTTAAGCTGTCTGTAAAGTGTATTGATATATTGTTAGCTGCACTGGTATAATGAAGTTAACAGTCTGCTATTTAGCCTGACCACGGATACCAGTGCGGCGGACAGCAGAACTGTCTGTAAGTGTATTGTTCCAGGCTGTCATTGTATTGTTAGGTGCTATTGTTTATTAATCTGTTACTTTGTCCGACTTCGAATGCAAGAACAGCAGACATGATATTGACGCCCAAGCAAATCTGTCTGTAAAGTATATTGTTCCAGGCTGTCATTGAATTATTAGCTGCTATTGTGTATCGGCCTGTTACTTTACTAGACCTCGTATACCAGTGCAGCGGACATGATATAAAGCCCGAGCAAAGCTGTCTGTAAAGAATATTGTCATTGTTAGCTGCTTTAACTTTTCCTGAAATAGAGCACATACCATCATGGTCCAATTTTTGGCATAACACTTAGAGCAGATCTTATTTATAGCTCCAATTTGGACGGATGACTATTAAGCACAATCAATCTGTGGTCGCATCGGAAAGCCGATCTGGTATTGTGAGCTCGATTTCAAACTCTGGTCGTTGACGTCTGTTGTCTTTTTTTCTGATCTCGAAGGAGTTGGAAATCTCAGAAATCAATTCCCTAGAGCAAGCATTTATGTTTATAATATTTTACTTTCTAAACCACCCTCGCGCTCAGATTTGAAAGGTTCTTAAATTTTATTCATTAAGCCGCTGCGAATGCTCGGTACTCTACTTTCGAGCGCGTACTTAAGAGGATCTCATAAATTGTTCTTGAAGCAGCTGCGAACGCTCGGTACTCTACTCTCGTGCGCGTACTTAAGAGGTTCTCATAAATTATTCATCAAGCCGCTGCGAACGCTCGGTACTCTACTCTCGTGCGCGTATTTTCATAAATTGATCTTCAAGCAGCTGCGAACGCTAGATATTCTGCTCTTACACGCGTACTTGTAAGAATCTCAAAGTTTTTCAGCAAGTCTCTACGAATGCTCGATACTCGCTCTTTGGTACGCGATTGCGACGTGTATTTCTCCGACTTCTAAGGTGATTTTCAGTTTCTAATGAGGATTCTCCATTAAGGAGTATTTTTAATACCCTCGTCTACAAATATTACTAAAAAGATGAAATCTTGATCTTTTGGACATTTTAAAATTATTTAAAATAAATGTAAGTGCCTTTATACTAAATTATTTGATTAACTGTTGAACAGGAATTGCCAGTATAAAAATTTAATTTAAAAATTATAAGAACTACTAAGTTACTAAGCTGTTTGGATAGTTAAATGTAGTACAATATTTATTTATTATCAGTTAGTAATCATGAAAAGAACATATACATTTGGGTTTATTTTCTTATGAGAAATCCGTCTATACGTCTGACCTAAAACTAATATTTCATAGTCCTTTATGCCCTACTTTAACATACTCAGCACAAAGTTCCGTATTAACGAGACAGAAACACCTTGTAGTATTTAATGTTTTATAGCTCACAAAATTATTATATTATTCACAGCGTATTAAATATCAACAAGTATGCACACTTTACAGAAACATAGCTACTAAACCTTGTGGTGTTTTAGACACAATTTGAGGTTAAGTTGTAGACATACAGGTATGATATTACCAATAAGTTTCCTGTGGTGATGGTGAACTTTTTATTTTCTGTCGATGTATTGCTTTGAGTAATAAATAACTGGGGCTAAATATTTGTTATGTGAAAAAATTATATGTTATTGCTGTACATTATTTTAAAATACCGAAACCAAACCGAATGCAGAGACTTGGGAATCTTGTTGCTGGGGACGTTTACTTCTTCCATGATGGTATCGCCTCCTTTAAAAGAACTTCTTTGGCCATCCTAGAACAGCGTTACCCTCCTTAATCTCCTTTATTATTAACAATTTGTGGAACTTTTGTATGTGATGAGCTTACTGTGAATAAATAAATAAATATAAAATAATTTGTCTACAACACTATTTTTTTAACGAAAGTAGTAACCGAGTAGACAAGTTATGGCATTACAATCTTGTCTCACGCATTATCCTTTTTTTTTGCCCAAAATATGTTTAAAGCTTTTATAAAGTATTGTCAGATGCCACTCATTGAAACACTGACTTTTTCTTATTTTAAATCTATTGCACTGGATATTTGTATAAATTCCAAACAGTTGAAACAAATTTTGAAGTAACCAACAATTATGAAATTTCATTTTTTGAATACCGTTATTTTCGTTATAATATGGTAATAAGTGACCACACATCCTTAGGTTATATTGGTTTTGTGAGTCGTTAGTAGAACTATGTTTTAAATATAAATATTTGAGAGCAACTGTAGCCTGCAGTAATAAATGCGAACCGAGCAGTTCTTATAGATAAATTGTAAACTTTCGAACATAATTAATATATTGAATTCCAACTGTGATAATCTTAAAAAGATAAATGTTACGAGCTTTTAAATAAGGACGTGTAACAAGCAACAGAATGGTAATTGCTGAAAATAAATGGTAAGTAAGTCCAGCGGTAGGATTTATGACTTTATGGAAAGTATTTATTTTTAACTCTCGTTTCCCTCTCACATGGTATTCAATTTTTTACTTGAACATTATTGAAAATGTCCTTGTAAAATTTCAAAATAATCTATCCACCAGTTTTTACGTGTATGAGAAAAACACATTCATAGATACTATTAGATTGTTAAAATATAAATTATAACATCAGATATCTGTATTAATATTATATATCTTGAAATCAGATCACGTTTCGAGGCTGAAACAACTACTAGCCTATGGTTATGTTAAAAACAAAGCAGCGACCAAATGAACAGCAACACAGTTGGCTAAAAATGTAAATTAGTGGTCCACCCTGTATTTTTGCACTTCTTTTTGAATTAATCATCCAGAAAGTATATTTCATGATTATAGTTATGTTTATTACAAGATTAAACAAAATCATATCACTGTATTGGTATAATAGTTAAATATATCGGTACTTTTTAAACGTGTATACAATTATTTATTATTAATCAGATTTTCAGTAAACTAAAAAGACACTTCAAATTAAAACTTTCATACAAATTAATAAGTAAACCAACATATATCAACTATGTTTTTCTTGTGGTGACACACGAGAGTTAAATTGGCAGTTCTTATCACTAAGTTATTTATAACTTTTAAGCTCAGAAGTTTTATTTGCGTTATTTACATTCAATCTTGCCTTTGACAACTTAAATATAGATATTAAAAAAGTTATTGTAATAAATGGTAATTAATACGACTTTTTGTTTGTTATTGATAACAAAACATCTTGTGTAAATCCAAAAGACTTCTTAATCGGCAAAAATCTATAGAATGTCATTTTAGTAAATATATAACATGTAGAAGTACAACTGTACAATCATACTTCATATAGCAAAATTTGACCAAACATTGAGTTGAACAAAACAACTATACTGTCATAAAGTAGGAGTGGATTTAATAACAGTAGGCTAATAAAATTGCATATCCGACTACGGGAGGTTGATAATTAAATTCGATTATATGCTACTACCTTGTATAAAGAATATTTAAACTAAAGATGCACATAACTACGTACCTTTTATCAAAGCGCCTTAGCATAGAATAAGAAATTGCTTTAGCAATGAAGATGAAAAGCGTGTCTTGAATGTCAAAGGAATTTGACGGTGAGTAACGTTCCATGGAGATCACATCTTGTTTATTTGTTTATTTACATGTCTTTCTAATATAGAGATTCTCGTCTTAGATGTCTAATATCCAAAATAAGTAGTTTCTTGTCTAAATCAGCGTGTTTCATTCATGTATTCAGTTTATGCCAATCAAATTATGTAAATGAAGTGAAAGTCTTTCATTCTTTATAAAATGTTAAAACCTATATAACTAATGATATATAGATAACAACAAGCATATTATCTCGATCTCTAAAAGGCCTTTGACTGTGTGCATTTGATAAACTGTTGTACCAGTTATGGAAAAGTATTGTTCGTGGTCTGTCTCATTAATGGCTTTCATCATACCTAAATTATAGAGAGCAGTGTATTAGAATTACGAATACTTCTTCAGGCAAAGATGCAATATCCTATGGAGCCCCAGGTATCAATTTTAGGGCCAGTCCTATTTCTCATTAACGTCATCAGATTGAGTTCATTCCATAATAGAAAGATGATTTAGTATGCTAACGACACAACTCTCTTCATAAGATCAAAAACGAAACCTGGACTTGTAATAAAAGCCTTTGAAGACTACATGTTAACTAAAACTAAATTAACTAAAGATTACCTCAGGTATTTATGTCTTACGCAAATTTCCAACATTTTGTTCCGGAGATATTTTTAAGATAGCTTACTTTAGCCTAAACCCTCATTTAGCTTATAGTCTAAGATTATAATAGTATTTATTGTGAAAACACTCATATGTTTGTAGTAAAACTCTAAAATTTTGTAAGTTCAAGCTAATCTTTCCTTTTAATACTTTCCACTATACCATTATACCAACACGATTATAATATGATAGTAAGTTTTTTAATAATCATCTTGAGATAAGACTACAATAAGTTCCCATTGACATACAATGAACATTCCGGTTTTCTTCAGCTTCGAAGTTGACTATTGTCAGAGTCTTTTTTCTTCTTGACGTTTTTCTGCCAGTTATAGTACAAATGAGTTTCGTTAAAGTAAAAATATCTCTATTCTATTACTCTTGTTGTGCTAAATCTAATTAAGCTGAATAGTTTAGAAACAAACTATACTAATTGTGTATAAGGCTTTTTGGCCTAATTTTTTAATCATATGTAAATCCACCATTAATATTAATAATTTATAAAATTAAAACATTGCACCCAATTCTTTCAAAATTATTTTAATATAGATTATATTAGTGCTGGGCATGAACACGCGTAGAATGCAAGACATATCGTGTATTACACCACTAAATTTTACATTATGGCGTATTTTTACCACGTTAATTAGGCGATATCAGAGATAACCTTTGCTACACTCTTTGAGAAGCAAATGAGAGACAAGAGTTCAGGAATAACTTAATAAAATGTAATAAAAATGATTACAACAATACATTAATCTTTTTCTTACTATATCTATTTTTAAGCTCTTTGAGATACATTTCTGACATGACTATCATAATCAAACAAAAATATTATCTTATTCATTATTAATATTCATAGTGACTAATGCCTACCCAAAATAAACTTCTTGACATTAAGTTTATGATTTTGTTCAAGCAATACATATAAAACATGTTTAGAAACAGAACAAGTAGAATCTGACTGTCAAAGTTTGTATTTTTACCTGAAGAGCTATAGTTAATTGACCTGTTTTCCGAAAAAGAAAATTCCATGAAATACTATACTTTCTGCAAGTTTGATTTGCTGGTACGATTTGCCTCAAAAACATTATTGGCCAACAATTTTAGTACGTTTTTAAAATTATCTATTAAGGGACTGCAAGAAAATAATTTTACATTTTATGTTATATTATATACACTTAAATATAAATATTATAAGTTGCACTAACACACCCATGTATGTGATAGGGTAATTTTTTTATGTATCCAAAGAAACCTTAAATTGCTCTAAAATAATCTAAACTACGATATACTATTGCTAATGGTGATCTGATGTAACACTAAGTATTCGACCTGGTAATTGGGTCATAAATTTTACACAGGCAATGAATAGTTGATACCAAACGTGAGTGATGATAACTTTTGTTACCGACCAATTTACAGACAGCATTTACTAAATGAACTATATTTACTGATGCTGTACACAATTTCGTAGAGCTACCATTGGATTTAGTATATGCCACTTTATAATTTAAAAAGTTTGTATATGGACATGTATTGAGATAAAAGAAATAAAAAGGACGATCAGGATAAAAATAACACGAGGAGTGGTCTGTGAAAGTAAGGAGCCAAGTCAGTATCTCAACATAAAAGAAAATGTGTGAACCCCGGACACAATTCAGTAGACTGAGCGTGTCTACCGGAACGGCGATTACGGCAACTGCCGCAACTACTTTAACTGCTTCTGTCGCTACTTGTCTGGTCTCTTGCCTTTACTTATTTGCCTGAAACAAAGCGAAGTATTTAAAAGCTTTTTAACGTGCTTCACATTATCTTTTTCCATTCAAAGTATATTCTTAAACATTTACGAACGTTTTCTCATTCGTTCACCTAACATTTTGAGAAACCGTTTAATTATGTCTATAAAGGCAAGCTAGATATTAGGATTGGAGACTATTGCACAATATATATGTTATCTTTATAAATATGCCCCATTGAGACACAATTATTATGGGATAACAGTTAGTATTCTTTATTAGCTGGGAGGAGAAAATGTATTTCAGTCTTGTCACCTGGCTTTTTTATTATTGTGTTCCATTCGTTCCAGAGAATCTATTTGTCATTTCTAATGATATTTGAATTTTTTGGATGAGGTATTTAGAATATTCCAGTTTTCCAAATGTATAATGCCACTGGCGATATAACAATAGAGCCACCATATTGCACTTTTTCCAATTAACATAATTCATTGATGTGTGTATTGCTTAATCAATAATTATTTATTTGCTTATATTTCTTTAAATGATTTGTTTCTATTACTCAATAATAAAAAGTGTGTTAATATGTGTTGACAGTCAAGCAATGAAGTACTCTCTATAATGGATACAGCAATAACGGAAGTGCTGTGGCGACCGGACCTTGCTGGTGACGGAAGGAAATCCGCTCGCCATATTCTACATCTACCAACAGTTCCACTTTTATTGTTATGTCAACTATTAAATAAATGTGTCAAATTTACAGAGAATGTCTCTTAAACACTAGACTGTGATAAATCGTTTATCAAGTAGAGAAAATTATTTTAACTACTATAGGTATGAAATACAGTGTAGAAATAATTATGATTTAGCAATTTTTCTTTATCTGAAATTTAGCAATTTTCAAAATTTTTAACCCCAGTATACGACAAAGAAAATATTTGCTATTTATTTGTTTATTATGTGAAGTGTGAGAGTGCATTCGTTTTACATGTAAATGGCTCACTCAAAAGGCTGGACAAACTTCATCCCTGTATGTCTGTCTGTCTGTTCGCACCATATCTGTGAAAGGAGCTAGCTAACCTATAGATTTTATAGTTTATATGAAATTTCATTTTATTATGGTGAATGATATTTATGAGCACTAAAGCTTTCTATTAATGACACGCTGTATCAGTATAGCGTGAAGACATAATTTTATATCATCATCTGTTTAATATGTTGGGACTACCATTTCATAATAAAAAAAGTCAGAAAAATAATAAAACAATGTTAAGTACATGTTATAATAAATTAAATAATTTAAACATAATAAAACTATAAATGAATACTGTTCCTTAAAAACTACAAATTACTTAAATTGCATACAGACTTACAAAGCTTCTAGTAACTAAAGGATAGAATACTAATAATATTGGAAGGCTTGTGGTTTAAATACGATGTTACCTACTGTCAGTTACCTCAGACACCAAACCACTATCCTGAGAATGTTTGGTGTCTGGGGTATTTTATATATACTAATCTATCCTATTAATGAATATCACTTCAAATTACAAACAATTTCTGTATTAGATTTGATACCAAACTTACATATGAGGAGATAATGATGGCACTGTAGACAAGACTGTAAAGATGACCAATTGGTGGACATGTGCAGCAGCTGCTGTGTTTATAACACACTCCGTGCTCTTATAGACATGGGCAAATTCACAGCAGCAATAACGCTACAGGTACTAGTTCACGGCAGCAATAACGCTACAGGTACTAGTTCACTGCATCGAGTACTCTACAGTTACTAGTTCGTTCCAACAATAACGCTACGGCTACTAATTCACTCCAACAATAACGCTACAGGTACTAGTTCACGGCAGCAATAACGCTACAGGTACTAGTTCACTGCAGCAAGTACTCTACAGTTACTAGTTCGTTCCAACAATAACGCTACAGTTACTAGTTCGTTCCAACAATAACGCTACAGCTACTAATTCACTCCAACAATAACGCTACAGCTACTAATTCACTGCAGCAATAACGCTACAGATACTAGTTCACGGCAGCAATAACGCTACAGGTACTAATTCACTGCAGCAATAACGCTACAGATACTAGTTTACGGCAGCAATAACACTACAGGTACTAGTTCACTGCAGCAAGTACTCTACAGTTACTAGTTCGTTCCAACAATAACGCTACGGCTACTAATTCACTCCAACAATGACGCTACAGGTACTAGGTCACTGCAGCAAGTACTCTACAGTTACTAGTTCGTTCCAACAATAACGCTACAGCTACTAACTCACTCCAACAATAACGCTACAGCTACTAATTTACTGCAGCAATAACGCTACAGCTACTAATTCACTGCAGCAATAACACTACAGATGCTAGTTCACGGCAGCAAGAACGCTACAGGTACTAGTTTACTGTAGCAATAACGCTACAGATGATAGTTCACTCCAACAAAAAGCGCTACAGGTATTAGGCCTGTTATTACTGCTGTTTAATCACTTATTTCTAAAAAAAGTATTTTAAGTTCAGTAATGTTATTAGATCTAGTGTTTTCTTTTTATTGTGTCCTGTAGATTTATTGTTTCTTGATGACTGTAAATCCCCACTCGCTACCATTTAAAAAATTGAAAATCTTTGTTCCTCTTTTCATTCCTTTCTATTTTTTCCTTTCATTATCATTCTGTAATCTGCTTACTTATTTATTATATTACCTACTTTTCACTAGAGGAATTTCCCTTAGCAGGCTGCTTAAGTACAGCGATAAATAATATATACACGTAATTGATGCAACTTTTGCTATTCAAACTGTGATACTTAATTCTTGGCATCATTTCATGTTTTGAGATTTATGGTATTTTTTTAATGTTACTTGCTCACTTAATGTTTATTGTTAAGTATTATGTTGTTCATTATTATTAGAATATCAGGAGTCTTGACATGGTTGGACACTAACGTGTGTGATTCGCTACGCGGGCCATTTCTTATTATTTTTGTTTGAAGCAACTCTTATCATTTAATCAAAATTAAAAGCAACATTTTAAAATTCCTTTTTGTGTAGGAAGTAACATAACTTTATCAGTCTAATGTACTAATATTTATGGAGCGTGGATTTTCGTGGTTAATAATAAAGGTAAGTCAACTGGCTTTAATACAAGAGAACGCCAGAGGCTGTATAAAGTCCCCAGTTTACTGTGGTTATCAACATCTTACCTCGCCCACTGAATCTTGTAGCACCTGGAATTGTTAATTTGACGTTAGTATTCATTCTACGTTTCCATAATATTCTGGGTCAACATAAACATCGACCTACTTGTGTTATTGTACTCTTAAACCAACAAGCATTGGTTGAACGGATTTCAGGACAATCCATTTGTATAATGTATCCAGTAAAAAATATGATCGTTTTTATATTCTAAATTTAATTTCTAAACTGTTAAAACTTGTAACGTGTATCTCTATGTTTGTAAAACTCCCTTTTTACAAGCGAGTCCTAGAATTAAAAAAACTATTTTTCTACGTTAAAACTTCGTTTCCTCATGTGCTATATGTATAGAGAAAGTAAAAACATGGTAAAGATTGATGCAAATTCAGACAGAATTTTCTGAATTTAAGGTCATTTACAACCATAAGGCTAATCTGGGTAAAGACTATTCTGGACAGTTATGAGCAAACACAAAATTGTCTACAATATACGATTACAGTAACTTTTACACAAGACGTAAAGTTACTGTGGTATTATCGGGAAGATACTTTTTTGGTAGTGTTTTTCTTACTGGATACCTAAAAACGTCATTATCAAAAATAACAGACCTCATTTGACTTACTGTGAAAACTACACGTCATTATGACGAAAAAAGAAAAACCCAAGACAGTACCTAAATTCAAGCTCAGATTACATCAGCACTCATTAAAGTAAATTAAATTAATAAGTACGTATATATTTATTTTCTCCTCGTATAACCTAATAATAAATAGTAGACAGGGAGAGAGTGGCGACTTCTCTTAGACATCACTTCCTTTGTGTTGAGATGAGGTTCTCATGAGACTACAGTGGGACACATCTGTTGTTACTGTATTGAATATAATCTATAGTGCAGTACATATCGCCCTGAGGCCGGTTGTACAGGGGTATTATTTCACCCCAGGGTCTAACTAAGCAGTGTACAACATCAAGCGAAGATACTGTCACGTAATATTGTGTTTGAGTTTGGTTCTTAACCTCAAGAAGGTCAAAAGAATGCCGATCATATCATTGACAACACAATATGAGTGTTGTATTTTCAAAATGTATTGGTTTTAAATTTGTGTATTTTTAAAGCTCAAAATATTTTACTCCCTGAAAACAAATATTTATAAGTAATTACAACAGTTAAGTACACAATAATACGCGTAGTTAAAAATTGAGATTGAGCTTCGTGGTACAGATTTTGTTTGTGCAGAGTAATTAAAAAAATATTTTTGAATTAGTTTTAAAAATATACATCACAACTAATACTATATTAGTATTAAAGCAAAATATTTCTTTATTCAAATTCATCTGTGAATAACATTATATTAACCAACTGATATATTCAAATAAAAAGACATGTGTAATTTAACATTTTCTAAATAATAAATAATTAAGCGACTCGGTAAGTCATACGTGCATGTTGTGCAACCTAAAATTTAAAACATTATTAATTCAATAAGATATTTTAAAACATTGGGAATAATATTAATCACTTGTTTACTAATTCGGACAAAAGATGTGGGGTAAATTTAGGCTGTAAAAGGCTTCCTAAAACTATAATATTATAATTGCAATCAGTACCCCATTTTTATATGGACCATGGTTACGTACGGGACATGGGTTGATCCACTAAATTTTACATATATTTAAGTTGAGAAACTTTGTTAAAGGATAGATTCGTGGTTAAAAGCCCTATGTGCCACCATAGTAATCTATAATTTGTAGCCTATATCTAATTTAAATTAACAAAGTTGATAAAGATTTGATCTGTATTTTTTAATTTAAAGCAATATTTATTGTGACTAAATAGACTACGCCGATATACTTCATTCTTAGCGGGGTTTAAATTATTGTACAATTTATGAATTCAATTTAATTTAATATAAACAAGTTATCCAACTCAGGGAGGCTATTTATTTAAAAATATTATAATTTAATACATTGGAATAAAAGTAGGGTACCAGTAAGATTAAACGCCGGGGCGGCAAATCACGAATTTGACGTTACCAACGTATTCTGCTCACCCTCCTGAACAAAAAATATATATAGTACTATGGGGTGCAAATGACAAATAACATGATTTTAGGGGGTATATTGATAAGTGGTAAAGTTTCTAATGTTTTAATGTTCAGTTTGTGTGCTGTGTCTGGATAATCTGTTTACTTGAATATTATCTGCGGCCGGGACTGATAGCAGCCTGATAGCATACCTGTTATCTGAGTTGTCCGGGGCATAGGTCAGTTCTACACAAGATATCGTGTTCAGTAGGTCGGATTGAGTCAGTGCGTTTAGAATGATGAATCAACCATCCACTAGTTCAACCAACCCTAGTGAATTGTGTGTGTCGGAGTGTTTGGTAGGGCACGTAAAGAGCTTACGTTTTAACCGAAACGAAATTATCTCTTTTTTAATTGAACATGGTATTTTTTAAAATGAGTGTATTTGTTCGTCGTGCGGTCGAGTGGTGTTTTTAAACCGGGAGACTTTGTTGTTTCGTTGTGATAGACAAATTAGGAAAAGTAGTAAAAAAAAAAGTTTTAAATGTTGCAATTTTAAAAAATCTGCTCGGGCAGGTTCATTTTTCGAAAGAACGCGACTAGATTTAGAGACCTATTTTGGTTTGGTGACCACGTTGCTTCACCTCAAGCCTCCGAGACAACGATACATTTCCTTGGAGTTTGGCGTTTCTTCAAATTGTGTGGTGGACTGGTATTTTTTCTGCCGCGAAGTGTACTTTCATCACATTTCAACGACGTCGAAGAAAATTGGCGGACCTGTGACAGTCGTTGAAATTGACGAGGCAAAATTTGGAAAGAGAAAGTACAATCGCGGCAGAAATATTCAGGGACAGTGGGTTTTTGGGGGAATAGAAAGGCAGAGCAGAGAGTCCTTCCTTGTTCCTGTAGATCAACGCGATAGGGACACTCTGCTCGACATAATTCAACAATGGGTTCTGCCAGGTACCACAATTGTTAGCGACTGTTGGCGGGCCTACAATTGTCTCGGTGACGAGGGATTTAGGCACTTAACGGTCAATCACTCAATAAACTTTGTCGACCCTAACACCGGCGCCCACACAAACACAATTGAGAGACACTGGAGGGAAGTCAGGGCCAACATCCCTCGGTATGGTGTCCGGACTGACCATTTTGTTGGGTACCTGGCAGAATTCCTTTTTAAGGCAAAGTACCCCCACCCACATACCAGGCTCCACCACTTTTTTGTTGCTGCTGCTCAGCTATATCCGCCAACACACTAATGGTAAGTGTTCTCTGTTAATATCCATCTATATATTTGAGTTTTTCATGATTTATTTAGTTTTTTAACTTTACATAATTGCCTTTGCATTACATTTCAATTTATATTTTTGATCAGCCCCTCTAGAATTTTATATTTTACTGATAGGTACTATCTCGAGGGATGTTTTTCTTTTATTGACATCAGCGCGGGCTTCGGCAGCACCGAAGGTGCTGCCGAAGCCCGCGCTGATGGCCGGAGGCACCGTAATTAATTTTTTTCTCGAAATTAAGAAAAACATTATTAATTTTTATCAAAATTCTGCTCATTTCTGTATTATTTCTCATTTACGTTTGCAAAGATGGCGGCGAAACCGATGACGTCATCACGAGATTCAATCATTGGCCACAAAAGGTCACGTGACGCTAGACGTGGATGTAGAACATGGAGATATTACTGGAAAGTTATTTAATTTTTTATTTTCTAGAACTTCGTTATTTCTCATTTCCACCCCATCAAACCTTATACTTTTTTTATATAGGACGATTCCAATAAGTTAAGAACGCAAAAGTCGTATTTTTCCGCCCCGGCCGATAATATGATAATTACCAAAAGTAGTTATTGTAGTACACCTTTCATCACAGCTTCTTAGCATTGCAGAAGATATAGCTTCAGAAATGAAGATGAAAAGCATGTCCTGAATGTCAAAGTAATAGCGACGAGTGACATTCCACGGAATCACGTCTCGCTTCTTTATTCAGTTAGCACTTAATTTGTACTTTGAGAGACAAGTCTTGTACATTTTGTTTTCAAACTATTGCTGTATACCTTACATCAAATCTTCTTAGCATTGAAGAACAAATGAAGATGAAAAGCGTCTCTTGAATGTCAAAAGGAATAGCGCCGAGTCACATTCCACGGAATCACGTCTCACTTCTATATTCTGTTAGCACCTAGTTCGTAAATTGAGAAACAATTGAGAAACACATTTTGTTCTCAAATTAATACATTTTCTTGTAAGCCAACTAGTTTATTGATACTTGAACTTTTGTTGACTATAACAGTGCGAATGTTTTTTATAGATTTATTTAGATAGCGTATAAGACGTGGAAATGTTCATTATTAAATAAAGGCATTCTAGCGAGAGAGAGAAGGTTGACGATGCTGTACGTGCCAAATGTCTAATCAAAAACGTGGCTTTAAGGCTTAGAAGTTCAGAAGTTTAGTTATTAACTATCAATGTTCTGTTCATAAACTATCATGGAACTATTTACAGTAATTTATAGATGATCAGAGTAATCGGAACTATAGCACGTTATTGACGAAGTTCAGAAGTACACACTGTACTTCGAAATGCAGGGCCGGAACAAAGGACATTGTAAGAATAATAAACAACTTTGAAATCAGCATTCATTGAAATTAGTTTCCGACAGTCAGATTCATGTTATAGGCAATATTCATGTTATATGAAAGTGAAATCACTGAAGTCTACTCATTAAAGTTCGACTAGGGATTGCCATGTGAACCACGTTTCTTCAAAGTTATCCAGAAGCACTTATGTTTTGAGGAACTGTCCGAATACTGCCCTATCTGGTACTAATGACGGCATATGATGAACGGATCTACCCACACCTTTCTTACAGATTAGCATTTTCGGAGATGCAAACTTTTTCCAGAAAGATTGCGCACAACCAGTTTTAATATGACAGTAGATTTTAGCATAGGATGTAATATCTTCTAACATACGGATACATAATCAAAGACATCATCCAATACAGTATCTATTAGTCCTTTAGTGAAAGTGATTAGATAGAATTTGATTTTAACCGTTGAATATTTTTATAAACTCCTAAAGAATGTGAAATATTTTTATAAAGTATAATGGTTATGCAATATATATTAATGACTCACAAAGCAAATTAATAAAATTAATTGCGTTTATTCATCAAGTGCTTTTCAGTTTAACCTGTTTTACTAAATAACACGTGTTAACGAGATCAATATTTAATATAGCAAATTTACCTAAAAAGCAATTATATATATTAAATCTCAAACTTTTAAACTGACCAACTTTCCATGTTTCATACAAAAAAGCGCAATCTCATATTAACTTTACTAGAAGTCCCTGGGGGGACCTAATCTTCTGAACATGCACTTTACATAATCATTAAATAACGTATACTACGAACGATTAGGTTCGGAGACTTTTTATACTGACATAAAGTCACTTGTACGAACAGAATAGTTAAACACCGTTATTAAAACTTCCCGACATTCTATAGCTATTTGTAGACAAATCCTAATATCCACCGATAATATTTAGTTGTACATAGCACCAATTATAATACCTGGTGGCGTAGGTGTCGCCTAGAAGTCTACTAAATGATGGTGTATGCCGGAATCTACTTGGAATTCTTACGGTGGGCTCCGTCAGATCGTGCAGGTCCGACCGGAAAGTCGTGATGTTACGTTGTCTTTGTTAAACAAATTTTTAATTCTAGTATAAATTTTCTTCTGGTTTTATGAATAACAAATTTGTGTTTCATTTAAACAATTATCTAGTTTAAATTGACATATGTTTAAGATTGATTTTCTTACTATCGATGTTTCATCGGAAGGTATCTATGTTGATTATTTAAGATTGTAATTTCCATGAATTTACGATTATTTCAGGAATTTAAACTAAACAACTGACAGTATCAAATGACTTTTCTTAGATACATTTGTAACACAATCTGGGCGATTTCATAATATTTCATTTGAGCAGCTTATTTTGTATTGTCCTATACATAAAGATTTACTAAATAACTATTTCAACCAAATTAAAAAATTAAATGTCATTATTTTCTATTTCCAATGTTTACTTTTATTATTCTACATAATATACCTGTAAAACAATTATGAATACCAGTACATTATAATTTTCATTTATGAATTATATCGTTTTTAAACATTTAAATCTTTAGATTCTCGAATTATTGATAGTTAGATAAAGTATGTTTAGATACTTACAGTAAAATTATTGCTTTTGTATAATCTCAGTACACTTTATGAAGGAATCATGATGAATGTTAAGTATGTATTTTGTCCCAGTGTAATCTATATTTATTCATGAATTACGTACTTTAATGCACGTAATTAGTATAATTCATGAAATGCTCTTGCGATCTTATTCATCTTGAATATTCCTTCATCACAGCAACATCAATATATCCAATGTAAATGAAGGTATGCAGGTGTTATACGGCACAATACAATGACGATAATGTCATACATCACAGGTCTCTCTGACAGCACTGCTGTTGCCATTTCATATCTCACCAACCATAAGCTCATAATAACCACTCATCATAAGTGACCAACCATTTCATATCTCAATAATAATCTTGTGTGTAGTGGTAAACAATGCCTCTCTTTGTTAGTGGGTGTAGATAAGCTGTCTACTAGATATGTGGCCAAAATTTAATTATTTGATTTTTATTCACTCAACGTATTAATAATCAAATAATACTAAATCCACGGCGATATTTTAATTATATTTAATTTATAACAACATCTTAGACATAAAACATGGTCATAATGAACAAATATGTGATCTACACCTATTACAAGAACTTGCCTTTTGCAAGTTCCTGAAAACCACAGAAAAGATCAAAGATCAAGTATGACTAATAACGTAGATCATAGTGCGATGACCATACCGATTGGACCTACAATCCAACACTGTATAAAGATACAGAGAAACACGCATATTCTTTGAATTGGTCCTAGTTCTGCGCTAACCACATGAGACGTCTTGGTTTGCATTGTCTTTGCTGTAAACGTGGTAAGAGATTAATCCATGTTACAACAATTAGTCGCTACCTCACAATAGCCTCTGTTTCAATGCCGGTACTTTTACCCTGGATAATCAGTACACCTACAAGAACTTTGGAGCAAGTCCAGCCAGTCAAAATTGAAGCAACGATATGACCGGGCTCAAGTAGAAGTAGGGGAACGGACAAGGAATGATCTGTAATAGGTTTCTTCGGAATATTCATCATAATTGTTCGTAATTCAAAAAGCAAGACAACAAGATTTTTTTATCCGTAGGAATTTGAAGGGAGGATATAGAACCACACTAAAGAGGGGATGAGTTAAAATATTTTATCGACGGAAAAATTAAAGTGTAATATCAAGAATTCTGGTTATTACACAGACTTCATCGTTCTGTGGACTAAGGCTGCAGCACTCTTGGAGAGGTCATGGTTCGATTTCGGGGGAGGTTCAAATTTTCAAATGGGCTTGGAAAATTCATTTTAAAGAGTTTAATAAAATTTATTAAAATGCCATTGTCGTAGTTTTCTTTGAAAAGTTTTCTTGAAACACAAAAATAAAAATCCACACTTTTAAAAAGATTTTTTTGTTTTAAGGCTAAGCCGATCCCCTCTTAAGCCTTACTCTGCCCGTCCTCATGGGCCACTGGCATGTGCGAGGATCTTATCAAGCAGAATAAGAGGGAGAGTTGATACAGTACAAGGTCGATGGTACTGATAAAAAGTGCAACGGTCACAGACAGGATTCGGACCTGCGCTATCTCTAACTCAGACTCGAAGTCCAAATTCTTAGACCGCTCGGCTATTGGCACTCCCATACAAGAATATTGTTTATATTTATTCAATTTAATTAATAGTGTAGCTTTAAAATTTTTTAAATGTAGTTGGGAACAAACTCAATCTGTCTAAGCAAATACAATCAGCTGAATGGTGTAGAATAGTTTGCCGTTGAGGTTATACAACCAAATAATAGATAAGCTTCGAGATATAATCCAAGGTAGAACCGCTACCTGCCGAGTTTACAGATATACTTACCCTTTGCAACTGAAATGGATTCTTTCCCCTGAAAAACCTTCCCCTGGCAAGGATGGGCATTAAACGTTTAAATAAACACGCCATCCACTTTTAAATGCTTCGAATAATTGAATTACTTTTAATATAATATAAATTGTCATCTGTATTATAATCTTTTCATTTAACCCCAAAATTTACAAAATAATTAGGTTAATTCAGATTAATGATTAACAAGGAGCCTTATGTTTATCCTAAATACTAGTCTTTGCAGTATATAGACTGAAAATTATTTTAACATTATCTGTAATAATTCTGTATTACTGATATATACCTCCTAAGAGTCCTGTAGCTTTGAATACAGATAATTAACGTTAAACTTTATATTAAGTGTGCAAAAATAATGAAAAAAATTAATGAAATCAAATTAATTATAATTGCACCATTAAAATGCAAATGGCGTATCCTGATGATCCACTTGGTATCATTAATTTCGTAACATAAATTCCCCCTACTATGTTTCGATAAATAGCGTTCACTAAAGAACATATTTACTTTTACACATTTTGAAATAACGGTAGCAGTTCTCTAAAATGTATCACTCTAGCTGAACATTAATAAATATTTCTAGACTAAAACGCATGAAATATATATTTTCAACCAGGCAAGTACTAAGTATTAAGTAGTATAAATAGTAATATCATTATTTTAATCAATTGCTATTTTGTGTCAAACAAATACAGAAAATAAATATTTGTATTATATATTTGTTTACATTTTCATAACAATTATAGTTAATTTTAAATTGTTATTAATATCACAGCATGAAGTGGCAAAATATAAACCGATTATATGCCTTACATTTTAAATTTTCTTTTGCAATCCATAAACAATAAGTGCATAAAAATAAACAAGCGAAAAGAATATAGCCTATCAACCTTATAGAAATACAGACAATCTTGAATATTTCCAACAATTTTAATTTCGAAGTTTTGGATAGAATGACCTTTATCCCTGTCCTAATCCCGTACAGGATTATTGACCTTGCGTGCAAACTTTCAAGTTTCTTATTTTTAGCTCAGTTTGTTCTCCAGATGTCCTATGTATAGACGTTCAGAGAAAATAACATCCCCCTCGTAGACCAAAGAGAACTTGCATCAGCCTAGTTCAAGTTTTGCATTCAACTTCAGCTGAGCCTGTATTGTGACACGTGGTTTGGCTTCCTCTTGCCTTGTACGTTTATTTGTTCTTTTAATAACTGGTGATTAAAAACTTAATAAGACTGTTTCGGTAGTGTAAATAAAAATCAGAATAAATTATACACGTTTGAGCTAGAATGCACTGAAATAGCAATTGCATTATTGGTCTCTTTCTCCGTTTGATGTCGTATATTTTGTTGATGATTAAAATGTTGATTTCTATTACTATTGTTTTCCTATACTATGGGGAAAATGTTAAGCTGTTAAATGCTTTTTTTGCCAAACGTTTACTCTTGTTTAGCAATAACTCATCTTTTTTACTTTTAAATAAAGTTGTGCAGTCTATTTTCGGTTAATAACTGGGCTTTGATTACTAGACTGTATAATTTTATTAGTTAATTACTATTTTCTAATATGTACACTGACAAATATAATTGTTGCAGTACTAAATTTCCTCAATTTATTCATCTGTATATCTATGGGCGAGTTTGTTCTTATTTTTGATAAAATATACTTTATTACAGTTATACATTTACAGTTTACAGTAATAAATTAAATTCTGAGTATGATTACTCGTATAAAACACACAAAACTTAAAATTAATTAAAATATTTAATCCACTCACTTATGAAAATATTTCATAGTAAAATATATCGGAGTGTCAAAAGATTGTCAGAACGTTTAAATAATGCACACTCTGGTGATTTTACTTGGAAGTAAATTAACATGAAATAAATAAATAATTTGTTTTAAAATAAATGAAGAGCACAATTAAAAATATGAAAAATGACATGTTTTCAAATCTATGTAAATGATAGCAGAGAAAATGATGTGTGTAATTGTTGAGAGACCGTATCACACATTCTGAAGCTACGTTATCTCCTGCCTGGAAGTCCCACAGTTCCCTAAGGACTGTAAAGTTCCAGATTTTATCCAAACTTTATTGGATAACTCTGGGTTGTCTTGTGAAATCCTCACTGTTTCATGTCATCTCATATTATTTATCAAATCTGGTAAAACTATAGTGGTGATATTTAAGAGCTTTTCATAAAACATGTTTCTTTATTATTCTTCTTCATAAAATATACTGGGTTTCTATCATATTGTTATTTTGATTTAGTATTAAGTGCAAGGGTATAGACAAAAATATATTAATACAAATTTATAGTTCTAGAATGTCTTTGTTTTACTTGAAAATGTTTATTATACGAAAAACTTTTAGTTTTGTATACCACAAGTAAAAAAGCAAGTTTTGAAACTCAAGAAAATAAAAAGCCTATGGGCCTGTGTATTTGAATATCTCTATTGTTTATTTTAGTTATGTAAATTGTGTATAGTGCAGTACAGATAGCTAATATTTTCAAAATTATCAAATTTTACAAAGATTCAAACAAGCAGGTGTCGGTCGCAGTAAAATAGTAAGAACCTGCTCAATTAAATCTGTGTTCAGAATTAAATGTTTTAAATAGTGTTTCCGAAAACTACACGCACAAAATAATGAATTTAAGAGCTTCATAAAGAGACTAATGCAGATTTGTTTAAGTACCGGTTTAAGAAGAATAAAAGTTATAGTTCATTTAATAACACATTTTATTCTGTAATTAAAATGTTTTTACTTAGTAAAAACATTACAAATTTACTTTCTTTATGCATAAATTTGGTCTTAATATGATCCCAAGTTTTCGAGTTATGAATGTTCAACGTTGCAGTTTGTTTGGAAAACCCAAACATCCGGTATCCTTGTTAATTGTTAACTACATAAAAAGTAGAACTTTTTGTTCGTAAATTATTAGCTTTATTTGCCAAGTTACAAAAATAAACAAACTACATTTTATTGTAACTACAGTTGTATGTATCTCCACTATTTATTTTTTTGATAACTTTCAAACTCAGGTATCTATACTTTTTTATAAACAAATAAGTAGTATCAGTTTTGTTACAGAAAACCTTACTATCCATCAGCAATGTATGTACTCTTATGAAAGAGTTCGTTTATTGAATTTTTGATTTCAGCTTTTATAGTAACCCTATGTTGTCTACCCGTATTATTTAAAAATAGTCAAATAATATAGAGGTATTATCGGATTAATTCAAAATATAGAAAGCTGTGCGTATACTTGGATTTTTCATTAGAAAACACTTTTATAATTTTCAGCCAATCTTCAATAACTTAAAATATACCAACTGTTCAAAGAGTACAAGAAAAATAATTCGAATTTGTTTACTTACGAGAAAATTTAACTAGCAAAAGATTTTGAATAAGTACCGTTGGGTAAATTAAAAGTATATAATGAATTCCAAAAATAGTTCGAAGTTTAACTCTGTGACAAGAAGACTGAGCAACGATTATGTTGCCATCTTAAGTCAGTAGAAGATTGCGCATTGTTCTAATGTTAATTGCTTTATTGTCTGAAGAGAAACGGTTTGAGATTTCTACAAATTGTTCCGAAGTTTAGTTTTTAAAATTATTTATCAAATTATTTAGCATATTAGAAATACGATTCGTCCAAATCCAATATGTTATCGGTCATATTATTAAGACACACAAACAACAAAACCCGCATTTATACACAAATATTTCTTATCTCGGGGTAAATATACTGATCTTTTAGTGGTGCACTCCAAGTTTACAGTGATAGGTTGTTCATCACACCGCTCTTAATATTATATAATGTGTCATTTGGAGCTAAACCGTTATTAAGTAATCAATTACTTTCAAGAATGAGCAGATTAAAAACAAATATCTAACATAGGTTTATCTAGCATGTTTGGATTACTGTTCGATGATATATGTGCGTGAGGTTGCTATACGCTCCAAGTTTAAATATATCTGTATAATTATTCAAGATGGTTCTTTGCTTTCCAAGTAATCCACTAAGTAAACAAACAAATTTGAGTTAAAGCACTCTATTTACTGTTCTACATTAATCTTTAAGGTATCCCTTGACATTCAAGACAGGTTTTGCATTTGAATTTTAACACTGATATAATTATTATTCATCCTTTTTCTTTTATAGGAGAATATGATAGAAATATTGTTGGTGCATGAGGACGCATGACCATTCATGCATTAAGTATGCACTTATAAGACCAATGTTTTTTAATCATGCCGAAGTTTTAAAAGCTATTAAAACAACGATACACATTGTTAATCCAGTAAAATAAGGATTATGAATTCATTTGAATGCAAAGTATATTATTATATTTCTTATTCGGTTTTAAAAATATTTTAATAAATGTTATATTAATTTATTTATTGTCTGCTGTATAGTGTAGTATGGCTATTTAAAGTATGCAACTGATATCTATCTATAAATAATATCCTAAATATTTGTATTCGTGAAAATTTAAAATCCATTAGTAAGCAACTTTTGTTTCAAAAATATCTATTTATCTTTAACGCAAAATACATATTTTTACTATTTTGTTAGATTTAAATAACATCAGATTTTTTCTGCCTTAAGAGAACACTCCACCCTATAATCGATGAAAATGCCAAAAATTTACAAAATTGTTTTTGCCTAGTTTTGTCCCTTGTACTTTTCTGAACAATTTGATATATAACAAGTACAGTTCAAATGCTTATAACTTGTTCATTTTATCTATAAATGAAACCCTAACACTTACTTCAGGCTAGCAGTTATCGCCTTCCTAGGCTGTTTTCCGAAAGTTTGCTTTTCACGCGTTTTCATTTGTCACAGACATAACTCAAGTTAAATTTGACATAGCCTTATAATTTTTTTTTATTTGAAAGAGGACATTTCATTCTGCAACCTGTAGTATGGATTTACATTAGTTCCTTCAACAAACATTTTTTTAAAAGTTACAAAAATAATTTAGTAAAAATATTTTGAACAAAAAGTAATGAACTTTTTTTACAGAAATATTTTATATAATTTAGTATCCATGCTAGAGGTAGAACAATGAAATATCCCATTCAACATAAAAAATAAATTATGAGGCTATCTCAAATACAACTTAAGTTATGTTTGCTACAGTAAATCCTAGTTTTATCCGTAAAAAGATACCCCCAGCGGAAGGGGGGGGGGGTGAGGGACCAACAATTATGGATAAAGTTACCCATAACTAACACTCATATATAAAAAATAAAATAATTAATTTTTCTATAAAAATATAATAAAAGCAATTTTGGGTGGAGTGCCCCCTTAATAGCGTTTTATCATATTTAAATATGTGTTTGTTATAGCTGTCTATGAATAATATTCTACATAATTATATTCATGAAATTTAAAATAATGTAGTCAACAAAATAGTTATAAAAGATGTATTTACTTGAATATTACAATAATTTTACATATTTAATATATTAAATTTTATTAGTATTAAAAAAAATATGAATACGTTTTACGCAAATTACTTTACACGTTCACAATGTATAAATTTAAGGTAACATTTCCTCATACATCTTATGTGCACAAATAGTCACAAACTGTAAAACCAAAGAAAGTAGTTTTTACGCTACTTTTTAGGTTCAGTTAAAACATTTTCATTCTTTACAGAAAACCAAGACGTTGTACAAAGTAACATCATCACGTATGTTGGTGACTTGCTGAAAGTTGTCATATAATGAACCTTCACAGAGAGCTTAGGTTATACATTGATATATTCTGCGTTTTCTTCAAACCAAAAAAACTAATTTTTTAAATCTATACTAATTCGTATTGAAAATAAATTTATTTATACAGTATTACATTTATTATTGCATTGTCATATAATTCATAATTCAAAATATAGTTAAAACATATTTCAATTTACATATTAGGTGTTACGTATTTACGCTTTGTTTAGAAATTGAACTAATAAAAACGTCCGAAATAAAGCCACTTACATCTAGGATATATAACACAAAAGTAACTATTCACTGCGATAAGAATAGTTATACCATCTTTATACCACCAGCTATAAGTTGAACCTCGCTTAGAATTATACAGGCATCGCATTTGATAAGCCGATGAATTATGCACTCCACATCTGTTTTTCTTCAAACAGAAACAACAAGTGCAAGATGAGCATACAGGCTGTAAAGTAGGAGGCCTAGTTAGAATGAAGGCATCGGAGATCACATATAAACATGACAGCTTGAGTAAAAGTGTTCTGATTTGGGGACGTCGGCACTACATGTATACGTAAAGAGGACCACGGAAACTTTAATTAATATTTGAACAAGTAGTCATTGAGCATAGGAATGTTACACATGAATTTGTTTGGACATAGTATCAGATTGTATAAGAGTTTAGAACTGATTTTATTCGAAACGATTGTAGTTCTCATCGGCTTAGAAATAGGATTCCGAAAATTTACGTTTGTTTCTTTTCTGATATAACCAGTGCATCTGAGTGAGAAAATGCCTTTGTAATCATCCTAAAAAAGTGTATTTTGTATATTTATATTTAAAAATTATGGATATTAAATAATAGTAGACTTAATACTTATCTAATAATTGTTTTCTATTAAATGCAAAAATGTATTTTTTTTAGTTTTAAACGTGTCATAAATGAAAATATAAATGACTAAGCTATTATGAAATATTCGCCTGAAGTGAAGAGATTCAATGTACGGAGGAAGGATATTACTACTCTGAACATAAAATGGGAAGTTTACGCAGCTTAGTACTTGCTCAGGTTGTCTTAAGCTAAATCCTTACAATTTATTTTCATTAAAGCCATAGCAGCATCGTGGTAATAAATCAAGGTTTATTTAGGCTATGGTTACAATCGCGTAACGGGTAGGTATGTTAGCAACAAGAGGTACACGGAATAAACCAGTAATAAAACAAAATATATTCTGAAGACTAAACATGAAGCTTTGAGGGAACTAAGCGTAGTATGAGTATCCAATAGTATGTTTATAATCGTGTGTCTCATTCGCAGTGCTTGTAAACTAGAGAAGATAACGAGCAAACTTTAATGTGGTATGTTCTAAGCGATGAGTGGAATAGTAACATATTGGATGGCTGGACCACACACTCTAAACTCGGGACAAATGAGCCGATGCGGTTGTGAGCTAAGGAGAGATTTATTACTTAACATTGAAAGTTGGTCAATCGTTTGTTTAGCTTTGCCTATCATCAATCTGAAGGCAATCCCAGAATTTAACAGTAATGATAGCGCGTTTGTCACCTGCGTTTGCCATTAAATTTTTATTTTAACACCAACCTACTTTTCAGTCTTATTTGTTTGGACAAACGTAAAATAATGATTTCGATTAAAATTTTGTATACAAGATAATTTTTTAAACTTGTTATTTACTGAACTTCAATGTAATTGAATCTCTTTAACAATGATCGTAGGTACATATTATGTTATATGCTAGGGTATTTTATACGTTATATTATAAAACCTGTGTTAAAGAGAGAAAAGTTAATTATTGATCTCAACTATAACTAAATAGTTCCGAAAAGGTTATTGTCTATATACATTGTGAGGTGGTATGTCCGTGTGGTTATTTGCTCATAATATACTCGTATCTAGAACAGTTTAACAAACAGAAGAAAAATTCAATGCGAAAGTAAATATTGATTTTTTGGTACTCATTTCTGTTTTATTTTAGACTTTGATTATATCAATTTTCTCAGAATTAAATTGTCTACAATTAATGTTTGTTTATTTTATGTATTTATTACCAATTTAACAAAGTTATTGTACAAGAAACTTAAAAAAACATTGTTTCGTGCCCCAATTTTTTGCATTTAATCCTGAATCCCTCAAAACCTACTACAGGTACAATTCTGAAACCTATTTTATTAGCTTTATCAGGTAAAAATACATAAGAATCCACGATATTTCTTACTTAATTAACTTTCCAAAAGTTCAGTATGGCTTTATTTTACTCTTTACCCAGGAATTCAGGCGAAATCTTTCGCTAGCTGTAACTCGCTAACGAAGCGTTTTCGGACCTATGTTTATATAACATTTTTTCATTATTTTCAATGTGCTGTAGAAGTGGGGGGAGAACTTCATGAATCACCCTGTATATATATATATATATATATATATATATATATATATATATATATATATATATATATATATATATATAAGTAGATATGAATATGGCGGTTCTAGCTCACTTTTGGGACAGACAGAAATTCCATACAAAATACTGTTTAAAGGACAATAAACGAATCTGTAAAATCAAACAGTAAGGCGGTTCTAGCTCACTTTTGGGACAGTCAGAAAATCAACGTAAAATACTGTTTAAAGGACAATAAACTAATCTGTAACTCACGAATGAAAAATTAACCGAATCTATAGCCGTTTTACTGTTCATTGTAGGCTTCTAATTTCTAAGCTGTTTTAATGAAAAAATCCAGAAATCTTCGAAATCAAATTTTGATAAAAATCCTTAGAAATCTACTGAATTATTGCTATTTTTCAGCTTAATAAAAAGATATTTTACTAAATAGTAAAACTTGGCACATTCAAATTTTCCCTATTTAAATATGGAGCGGAAAAAGATAGAGTGCCCGTACTGCAAAAAAGACATTTTCGAACATCATTTTACCCGACATTATAAGTCAAAAAATCATCTAAAAAACAAAGAACTTTATGAGAAAGAACTAAATTATTTGAGGAATTGGGCTAAAGAAAATCAAATTGTCGATCATGAAAAGATGTACAATATAGAAAAATTGCGTGAACTAAAGAAAAATTTTAAGGAAATTAAAAAAGATCTCAATCTATTTAAAGATGAAAAAATTCAATCAATCGCTGAGAAATTGTCCATTGAAACAAACGATAAAACTAAGTCTGAAATGATCGAAGAAATTGACAAAACTCTTAATGAGAAACCCGAAAATATCATTGATGTAGAAGTTTTATCCTCTATCCATGGTCTTTTCAAGCAATACATTTTAACGAATTTAAATGAAAATTTCATGTCAATTTACAAATATCTTTCTATTTTGCGTCCAGAAATTAAAAGTTTAATCGAAAAATTTCAAGAAACCGTTAAAAATATGAAGGGCTATCTCTCTTTAGAATGCGAATACGAACGTACTTTAGTGAACGGTGAAACACAAACTTGTCCAATGTACTTTACTATAAAAGCAGACGAAATCTTTGACATAAACGACTTTATTACTAAGCAATTTAATAAATTAACACATCGAGAACAGACAAATCATCCAAATCGAGGTTCTGGATGGACATTAAAACGCTGTAAACAACTGATTTTGAGCCTTAATAAACACGAATTTATGAACGCAGGATCATATATCGATTTACCAAAGAAAATCAAAGATAAGAAAGCTTGTATAAATATCAAAAATAAAGATGATTATTGCTTTATTTATTCTATCCGATGTGCTATTGAAAAACCTGAAAAGAATGCTGATAGAGCAAAACAATACGAACAATTTGTAAATGACGAGATATTTTCAGGTTTCGAGTATCCAATGTCCTTAAAAGATATACAATTATTTGAAAAACGAAGTCACAATTCCAAGTACAAATATCCAAAAATGTCTATAAATATCTACAGTTATGATGAGAAACTCAATATTGTTCCGTTGCAAATTTCAGAAGTTTATGACGCCAAATTAGAAATCAATTTATTGTATGTAAAACAAGATGAAAAATCTCATTATGTTTTGATAACAGATTTAAACAAACTTGTATTTTCTCAGTTATCTAAGCATGAACACAAAAAATTTCTATGCAGAAGATGTTTAAGCCATTTCTACACATCTAGAGATTTAGCAGACCATTTAGAAATTTGTAAAAATCACGAAGTTTGTAAGCCAATTATGCCGTTTCCGGGTCAAACAACTAAATTTACTAATTATCAAAAGAAGTTTAGCCATCCGTACGTAATTTATATGGACTTTGAAAGCATATTAGAGAAGATTCCCACATGCAAAAACAATCCGCAAAAATCGATCACAACCAAGATTCAGAAGCACATTCCATATGGTTTTACTCTATACTTAGTGTCTACTGTGACCAATCGTATGTACAAGCCGATATGTTATCGAGCAAAAAATGAAGAAGATTTGCCAAATGTTCCTGCAAAATTGTTTGAAGAGCTCAATAAATTATCGAAATACATAGCTACAAAATATAATTCTAAGAACAAAAAAACCTATGAAATTAACTGAAGAAGAAGAAATTTCATATCAAAATTCAAACGTTTGTCATATTTGTGAATGTGAGGGTTTTGATAATCAAACAAGAAAAAAAGTACGAGATCATTGTCATTTAACAGGTAAATTTAGAGGTTCAGCTCATTTATCTTGTAACTTGAATCTCAAATTTCCTCAGAATATTCCAGTTTTCTGCCACAATATGTCATGTTACGATACTCATTTGTACATAAAAGAGTTGGCAAAACAGTATGGTAATGTTGATTTGATCGCAAACACAGATGAGAAATATATAAATTATTCTGTAAATTCTGGATATGGATATGAGTTTGAAGATGATAAACCAAGAAAGTTCATCAAGTTTTCTTTCGTAGACACGTTCAGATTTATGGCATCGTCTATTGAAAAGTTAGCTAAAAATCTAAAGAGAGATGATTTCAAGCATACAAATCATTTTATACAAGATGGTCTGAACGCAATTCTAGATAGACAACCAAATGACGAAGAAGAAATCTTTAAAATTCTATCTGGAAAAGGCATATTTCCTTACGAATTTATCGATAGTATTGAAAAACTTGATTACACAGAAGAATTGAGAATTCAAGATTTCTATTCACTTTTGACAGATGAGAGCATATCTGAGAAAGATTTTCAACACTACTTAAATGTTTGGAACAAATTAAAAGTAAAAAATCTAGGAAATTACTCCGATCTCTATAACATTCAAGATGTTCTATTGCTCGCTGATATCTTTGAAAATTTTAGGAATATTTGTTTGAATTGCTATAAACTTGATCCAGCACACTATCTAACAGCTCCCAGTCTTGCATGGGATGCTATGTTAAAATTAACGAATATAGAATTACAATTAATTAGTGATTATAATATGTATTTGATGATCGAAAAAGGTATTCGCGGAGGCATTTCTCAATGTATTAAACGATATGTGAAAGCAAATAACAAATATTTAAAAGATTTTGATAAGACAAAGCCTGAAAACTATTTGTTGTACGTCGATGCTAATAACCTTTATGGGTATGGCCTAATGCAAAATTTACCATATAACGAAATCAAGTGGATGGATCCTAAAACGTATACAACAGCAGATTGGAAAGAAACAATTTTGGAACTCACTGGCGACGAAGATTATGGCTATATTCTCGAAGTCGATCTAGAATATCCGAAGAATTTACATGAAAATCATAAAGATTTGCCTCTTGCTCCAGAACATTATAACAACAAACTTTGCACAACTCTACTGGATAAAACTGAATATGTTGTTCATTCGAGAAATTTGAAATTCTATCTGGAACAAGGAATGGTGTTAAAACATGTGAATAGAGTTATTGCATTCGATCAGAAGCCTTTTATGAAAGATTACATTGATTTTAACACAAACATGAGAACCAAAGCTACAAGTGACTTTGAAAAGGACTTTTATAAGCTGATGAACAACTCAGTTTTTGGAAAATCTATGGAAAATGTGAGAAACAGATGTGATATTAGACTAGGAAATGAAGAATTTTCAATGAAACAGGCCAAGAAAACGAACTTCAAATGCTTTAACATCTTTGACGACAACTGTATAGCGAGTCACATGTACAAACAAAAGGTTTAATTTAACAAACCGATTTACATAGGATTTTCAGTTCTCGACCTCTCAAAATTGCTAATGTACGAGTTTTATTACAACAAATTAAAGAAGTTTGATCCAGATTTGAATCTGTGTTACATGGATACAGACAGTTATTTTCTAGAATTGAAACGAGATCCTTTTAAAATTATTAAAGAAAATATAGATGACTTTGATACAAGTGATTATCCAAAAGATCATGAATGTTTCACGACTAAAAATAAGAAGGTAATAGGGAAATTCAAAGATGAGTTAAATAGCGAAGTTTTAGAAGAATTTTGTGGTTTAAGGTCTAAGATGTACTCGTACAAATATCTAGATAAAAACCCAGTTAGGTGTAAAGGAATTAAGAGAAGCGTTGTAAATAAAACAATAAATATCGAAAACTTAAAGAGATGTTTGTTCGAAGATAAAGAAGAATTTAGGGAGATGACTGTAATAAAAAGCTATAAACATGAATTGTATACCATCACCATAAACAAGCTGGCACTGAACGCTAAAGATGATAAGAGAAATGTCCTAGAAAATAAGATCGATACAGTACCGTATGGATATAAAGGCGAAGCAAAATCTAATATATTAGATGAGTTAAATAAACTTGGAAACTTTGACATGTAAATGGAAGATGATTTGATTCACTGCCACAAATGCAAGAAAAAAACGAAAAATATAGATTCTAAAATCGTTCAAACTCAAAACGGGTTGTATAGAATTGCAGCAAAATGTTCAAAATGTAAGACAAATAAGAGTAAATTTATAAAGAATCCAAATGAAAAACAAGTAAAGAAAGAATCTAAGAATAAGGAAGAAATCGAGATTGAAGCTAGAGAAATTCATGCACCAGTACGAAAAAAGTTTAAAAAGAGAAAAATTATAACTTTAGGAATTGACGATTTATGGGCAGCAGATTTAGTTATAATGTCTAACTATTCAGATCAAAATGATGGATTTAAGTATATGTTAAATGTTATTGATACTTTCTCAAAATATGCTTGGTCAAGAGCTATCAAAAGAAAAAACGGTAAAGATGTTTCAAAAGCCTTCGAAGATATAGTAAAAGATGCCATAAGGATCAATCACAAACCTCCTAACTTACTTCATACAGATAAGGGTTTAGAGTTTAAAAATAAAGAATTTAACGATGTTTTGAGGAAATACAACATTAAGATTTATCATACTGAAAACGAAGAGAAATCAAGTATTGTAGAGAGATATAACAGAACTCAAAATGAGAGAATGAAAGTAATTTTTGAGATTAATAAAAACTTTAAATGGATCGATATTCTTCAAGAAATCGTAAAGAAATATAACGATACTGTTCATAGCACAATCAAAATGAAGCCTAAAGACGTAGATAAAGATGCAGAAAAAGAGTTATTAGAGTCGGTTTTTAAGTATGTTCCACCAGAAATTCACACGAAAACTAAATTTAAAGTCAATGATCATGTAAGAATTGTTAGTAAAAAACAAACATTTTCGAACAAATATAAGAACAATTGGTCAAGAGAAATCTTTGTGATTTATCAAATTAATAACACAGATCCTGTAACTTATAGTATAAAAGATTTAAATAATGAAGAAATAACCGGAAAGTTTTATGAATATGAATTGAGAAAGTCAAAGATTTTTTCTATATAAATGGAGGCTCAAAAGAAATGTTCAATGTGCAAAGAAATAAAAGGTTTTGAAGCTTTTTATAAAGATAAAAGTAGAAAAGATGGAATTATTTATAATTGTAAAGATTGTTATAGGAAGTATCATAAAGAGCTGTATGATAAAATAGAAAAATTAACTTTGGAAGAGAAAGAATGTCTTAAATGTAAAGAAACTAAAAAAATTTCAGAGTTTAATAGTCATCCCTATAGTAGAGATAAGAAAGACTCATATTGTAAAGATTGTGTAAAGAAGAATCACCATAGATTATATTATGAAGATACTCAATGTGAATGTGGAAGAACTATAAAATGGTTAAATAATTATCAAAAACATTTACAAACAAAATATCATAATTCAAGAGTTTTTAGTAAAATTGAGTAACATTTTCATCGTGTAATTTAGATATTCTATAAATCAGTCGAGATTCTGCCATATTTGTAGTAAAATGATTTCCGTTGTATAAAATATTCAAAGATTCTTTCATTTGGTTGTAGAGATTTATACTATTTGGATCTCCTTGTCTTAATAAAATTTCCATTTCTGGGTAATCAATTTCAAGTTCTTTCAATCTTCTCGGTATTTCTCTCTTTTGAGCTCTGATAACGTAATAAGGATATTCCCACATGTGATTCTTCTTAATTAATACAAAAACATGGTGTTTTTTCTTAGCAAAATCTTTACAAACAAGGTCTGGTTTCATTAAGTCAATTTTTACACTTTGTTTTGCGATTATTTCCGTTTTTATTTCATCTTTAATTTGCAAGTGTTTAACTTCGTCCTCTAAATATTTAATCTTGTTTTCAAGTTTGTACACACCAAATTTACGAATACTTGGTAAAACTTCTTCTAAAACCCAATCTTGAAACATTTCTGCTATTTTCATTTTAGATTTCAAGATTAAAGAATATATGCCTGCTTCATTGATGAAAACAGTGTTTTTTTGAAAGTTTGAAGGCGGGGGCGAATCACCCCTACCTTCAGAATGTATGTTTTCGAAGCTTTTTTTATATTTTTCTTTGACATGTTCTTTAATTGCTTTCTTCGTATCTTTATATTCTAACACCTCTGCAACATCTTTCGCCTTAAACCAAAATTCATTATTTTCGTCAACAAATGTTAAAATTTCTTTATTATTGAATTTGAGTAGATTCACAACTGACTCCATTTAGATAGAAAAAAATTTAACTAGTAATTTTTATTTTGAGAATAAAGCCCAGATTCATTAACGAAAACAGTGTTATTTTGGAAGTTTGAAGGTAAGCTATTTATAGCCCCCCTTATATTTAGATTAAAATAGAAGTTTTTATCATCTTCGTCAACGTTTATTCTGATCGTTTGCATAGTATTTTCATATTCTAGAATTTTGCTACGTCTTTAGCCTTAAACCAGATCACATTGTTTTCGTCAACAATCGTAAAGATATGTTTGTTATTGAATTTTAGTTGATTATTGAGTAGGTCTACAACTGACTCCATTTAGATAGAAATAAAATTTAACTAGTAATTTTTATTTTGAGTGTAAAGTCCAGATTCATTGATAAAAACAGTGTTTTTTTGTAAGAGTCGCGATTCGATACCCTTGTCAGAATCTATGTTTTCGAAGCTTTTTTTATATTTTTCTTTAACATTGTCTTTATTCGTATTTTTTGTGAATATTTGTGAGGTGGCCCTCGAGGGCTACCTTATCTTTTAGATAAAAGTATTGGTATTTATCATCATTATCAACTCGTTTTGAAAGTTTGAAGGTAAGAACGATTCGTTCCCCCCTTGATTCATCATTCTTTCGACAATCTTAAATATATTGTTGTTTTACTCTCATTATTTATTAAATTTCCCTCAGAGTCTTGTATAGTTAGAACGATTTTTTGAATTCTTTTAATATTTTTTCTAATTGGAATATAATCGATTTCATTCGGTTTTTCACTGATTTTTGATCCATAAGCAACATTTGGGAAAAAAGTGTACAAAATTTCAGATTCTTTGTGTAAATGTTCGGTATGATTTTCAAAACTAGGTTCAACGAGATTACAATGTACTTCAATTACATCAAACGGTCTAAATTTTGGCGTTTTATTTCCTAAATATACCTGATTTGGCTCAATAGTTTCTTGAACAAACCCTAACAAATCTACAATAATTGCTGAAAACATTATTCTTACTGGTGATTTTATTTGAATTTTATTAGAGAGATAATTTTTTTGCATTTCAAACTTGTTTTCGTCAAAGTTTAAAGATTTATCTGATTGTTTGAATGTTTTTAGATAATTTTTAAGGGAATTTTTAATTTGATCGAAAGTATAATATCCTTTGTTTAACCCATAATATTTTGTTATGTTCTTCTCACTAAATCCTATACAATAAGGAGAACTTTCACTAATATTTATTACAAAATTGTCAGAATAAAAACCGCTTAAACCGATAAAATAATTTGATTCTTCCTCTAAGTGTATAGGATGTTCCAAGTTTAAAACTAATTTAGAGCTTTCTGAAGTCAACTTGAACAGCTTCATTTTCGCAAGCGTTGCTTCAAGATGAAAATCTTCTATTTAAATGGAGAAATTTTT
The DNA here is from genome assembly GCF_021130785.1 of Homalodisca vitripennis. NCBI lineage: Eukaryota > Metazoa > Arthropoda > Insecta > Hemiptera > Cicadellidae > Homalodisca > Homalodisca vitripennis. Next base: position 138,227,123 of record NC_060207.1, read on the forward strand.
AAAGCAAAAAGATCAGATAAAACTTCAAACGTTTGAAGAAAATAAGAAAGATCAACCAATCAGATTGTTAATTGTTGGTTCAAGTGGATGTGGAAAAACAACTTTACTATTGAATTTTATCTACAATAGGTTGATTCCTTATTCCAATTTGTATGTTTTTAGTAAATCTTTAGAACAAGACGCCTATAAAAAATTACAAGAAAGATTTGAAAATATTGAGAAAAACTTAAGCAAAAAAGGTATCACATTTTTATAATGCCTCTGAGGACATAGTTCCATTAAGCGAGTGTAAACCCAATTCGTTAATCGTTTTTGATGATTGTATTTTGGAAAATCAGGACGTTATTAAGGAATATTTCGTTATGTCTCGTCACAAAAACATATCTTGTATCTATCTTTCCCAATGCTTTTCAAAGGTTGATAAACAAGTTATAAGAAATAATCTGAATATGTTGTGTATTTTTAAGCAAGATGATCACTATTCGAGAAAGATTTATAACAATTATGTGGGTTCTGATATGAGTTTAAACCACTTTATTGAGTTGTGTGATAAAATTTGGAAGGAAGACTACGGATTTTTAACAATTAATCTAACTTTGAAGCCTAAAAATGGTAAATATTTGAATAAATTTTCCAATATAAACGTGTGATAATCTAGTTGTTTTCATGATTTTACGTTCACGTTTACGTTTCGTGTTCTCGTTTTTTACGTTCCACGTTCACGTTCCACGTTCACGTTCATGTTTCACGTTCATGTTTCACGTTCATGTTTCACGTTTTTACGTTCCACGTTCACGTTCCACGTTCACGTTCATGTTTCACGTTCATGTTTCACGTTTTTACGTTCCACGTTCACGTTCCACGTTCACGTTCATGTTTCACGTTCGTGTTTACGTTTCACGTTCATGTTTCACGTTCGTGTTTCACGTTCCACGTTCACGTTTTACGTTCCGTGTTCACGTTTCGTGTTCACGTTTTACGTTCCACGTTTAAAATTTTCCTAAATAAATGGCGAACGTAACTTCTGAAGAAGCGAAAAAACTTGATCAAATAGAAAAGAAATTAATCAAAGAATTTAAAGAACAGATTCGAATTGATGAAAAAGAACAAGAATTTATTCAAAAAATTAATCAACCTGTAACATCTGCAATAAAAAATGTTGAGGGCAAAATTGAAAATGTTTTAAGCGATAATCAAAATTTGATGAATTTGGTTCCAGTTGTACGACAATTTGCTGATATTTCGATACCAGAATCTGAGTTTGAATTGCCAAAATTACCATCTTCAACACCATTTAGACCTCGAATCATTGAAGACTCTACCATAGTTGAACCAATAAGTCCTGGAACAACGGATATAATAATTGGTGAAATTGGTAAAAAATTTCTTCCTAGAGCAAAGGATGATAAATTTGGTTTGTATTGGGACAGAAAAAAGAAAAGTTTTATGATTGGAAATTTGCCCGTGAATTTTGAGCATAATGATATCATTATTAATGAAAAAACATATGAAGGAACTCAAGGTTTATGGAGATTATTAACAGGCACTGATGTTCCAAAAGACGGTTTATATTCTGAAGAAGACTTGAAAAAGTATACTGAAATTTTATGGAAATCTGATTCAATTTACAAAAATAATGATCCATCAACTAAGAAACCAAAGTCAAGTAAAGGTAAAAAATATCTCAATTTGATTAAACCAATTTGGGAAAAAAGAATCGAAGGATCAGGTGTAAGAAAATACAGTGATAATAAGATTGAATACAGATATATCGACGATTTGACAAAACTCGATGGAATTATTAATTATATTTATGCTCAAGAAAAGGCTGGAAACAACAATTTTTTGAACGAAAAGAAAGCGATTAAGGATTTTATTTCGAACAAACTTGATGAAATGATTGAAAAACCTGATGGAATTAAATATTTAAAACGAGTTTTGCCGGCAATAAGTTCATCTATGATTGAGGGTAGTGGACTTTTGAATGATTTTATCAACAATTTACCTTTTGAATTACACGTACCAACTTATCAGTATCTGGGGCCTGGCACAAAACTCGAAAAAAGACTAAAAAGAGGAGATACTGGTATAAATAAATTAGATCAAGCTGCTATGGAACACGATATTTTTTATGCAAAACATAGAGACACAAACTCCAGACATATCGCAGATAAAGTTTTGCATGATAAGGCAATGGATAGATTTTTATCAAAAGATGCTAGTTTAGGTGAAAGATTTGTTGCGCTTCCAACAGCTGGAGCAATGTTTTTGAAGAGAAAACTAGGAATGGGAATCGAAGAGAACTTGAAATTTTAACTATATAAATGGAGGTGAACGTAAACTTCAGCAAAAATCAGAAAGAAAAAATAAAATCCGCTTTTAAGAAGAAAATACCCGTTAGTATTCAATTTAAAATAGATCAACTAAACAATGGCGAAGATAAGATATTTTTAACAAATAGACAATACAATAAACTCGAAAAACATAAGAAAAACAATAAAGGAACCAGAATAGAATTTTCTTATAATCAGTTGAAAGAACTTAAAAATGGTGGACTTTTGAAAGATTTATTAGATTTTGGAGAAAATATTCCAGTTGTTAAAAATGTTGTTCCTTATGTTCGTAAAGCTGCTCCAATCGTTAAAAAGGATGTGATTCCTATTGTTCGAAACATTTTAAATTGGTTAGATAAAGAGTTGGAAGATGTTACAGGATCTGGATTAGATGAAAAAACTTTGAATTACGTGAAATCAAACATTAAAAAAAATTTGAACCCTTAACATTCGGAGAATTGGAAGAAATCTGCAAAAATATTAAACATTTTAGAGGAATTTTCATGAGAGATACATTACCCGAAAAAGTTAAGAAATTTGAATGTGGAATTGTGAATTTAGACTCGATTTTGGGGAGTGGAACGCATTGGGTTTGTTATTATAAAAATGATAAGAATGCATGTTATTTTGATTCGTATGGAAGAATTGAGGACAAACCACCTATAGAATTGATCAAATATTTGAAAAAATCAAGCGTCTACTACAATGACTCTCAGATTCAAGACTATAAAGATCCCCCAATTTGTGGACATTTGTGTGTTTTTGTTTTGAATGAACTGAGTAATGGTAAAGATTTTAAAGAAGTTGTTAACAAATTATTGCTTAATAAATATGGATTCACAAAATATTTTTGACGTATTTGGTACACAAATTATTCAAAATGTAGATAATAGTTTGAATTTTGATAGTTTGAGAAATGAGTTTGATAACAAGTTAGAAAATTTATTACAAAACCTTCCAGATTCAGATATGTTTGCTGTCGAGATTGAAGATTTTAAAGCAGAATATGATAACAAACTTGCAAATTTCATGAGTTCAAATGAAGTTGCTGATAAAATAAAAACATTGGAAAAAGAAGTTGATGATGGTGTAAAAAAATTATTTACCAATTTAATGTCTCATATCGAAAAAGCTGATAAAATTACTGAAGCGATCAAAGTTGAAAAGAATTATGTTAGTTTGGCTAATAAAAAAAGAATTGTCGGTGTTCGACCTGGTATTGACAAACATGATGTTGTTGTTAAAGAACAAATTTTAAAACCTCTAAAATTATCAGAAAACATCGATATTGTTGATTTACATGATCCGAATGTTAAAAATGCCTTAGATTTTAAAGGAAAAAGAATTAGCGGTGTTAGTAAAGGAATTAATCCATTTGATGTTGTTGTAATGATTCAATTAGAAGATCCTATTAAAATGTTTAATGAACTAAAACAAAATTATGAGAATCATAAACAGCATGTTAAAGATTTTACAACAGAAGTCTATGATAAGTTAGAAGCCAGAAATAGAAGATCAGTAGACGATGTTGGTGAAATTAATGAAAAACTTACTAAATTTAAAGAGTCTTTTGATAAGTTTAGTTTAGATGCTACGAAAACATTTGAGAATATTGGTCATAAATTTGTTGAATACAATGATTCTTATGCTGTCAAATTTCAAAAATTAGAAAAAAAACTTAATAATATGGAGGAAGATCTTACTGAAATAGGTATTCGTGTAGGGTTTTATGCATGATAAAATTTCCCTAAATAAATGGCGCTCATATATTGTGTGAGATGTAAAGAGAAAACTGCCACAAACGATATAAAATACTATGCAAACATCAATGGAGTTAAGAGAATTTCTGGAAAATGTGCTGAATGTAACGCAAAAAAGAGTCAATTTATAAAAACTTGAAATTTTTTCTTAATAAATAGAGATGGCGGGACATTACAGTGCTTTCGATCTTTTTATAATGCAACACGAAAGAGATTTGAAAAAAGAACATTGGGATGACATTTCTCAAAAATATGAATTATCCGAAGATATGATGAGATTATACGTAAACAAATTGAATTGGTATAACATTGCTAAATATCAAACTCTGTCCCCAGAGTTCATTCAAGAAAATATACATTATCAATTAAAAGATCATATGTCTGTTCTTTGTCTCTATCAACACTTGAGTATAAAATTTTTGGATGAAAATAAAGATACAGTTGATTGGAACAATATTATAGATAGCGGTTACTATCCTGTGCAGATTTTATTGAAATATGTGGCCGAAATTGCAAAATTTAAGGAAGAGAATCCTGAATATGACGAAGTAGATCATTAAAAATGACTCTAATTTATATCTTTTCTTATAAAAACGTACATTAGATCGATGAAAAAATGATATCTTTCTTATACATGATGTTTAAATTTTCTCTTATTAAATGGCGGACTACAGAAAATATGCTAGTGATATTGAAAGGGCGGAGTTTAAAAATTTCTATCCAATTAGTAAACAACATTTGAATGAACCGAATAAAAGAACTGAGTTTAATATTGATTTTGGAGATAACTTTTGCTCGTCTAACTTCCAGTTTTATATTTCTGGAACTTTAACAAAACAAGATGGTCAAGCATATCTTGGAACTGATAATGTTAGATTAATCGATAATTTTATACCGTTTTTATTTTCTAAGATTGAAGTAAGAAAACACAATAAATTGATAGAAGAAGTCGAAAACTGTGGCCAATTAAGCACTATTAAAGGAACCATTTGTTATTCCAAAAGTGATGTATTTTCAAACAGTTTTGAATCAACTTTTAAATTTGGACAATTTGAAGCGGTCGGTGATTTAGCACATTTCGGCTTAGGATTTTTTGAAAATGTAAATTTTCCAATCTATAAGGGTGGATTTTACATTAGTTTCATAAGAGCTGAAGACGATGATGTGATTCTGAAGACTGCAACTGGAAATGTTATGCCTGTTGATGGCAAAATTACAATTAACGAGTTTTTCATTAGAGTTCCGATGATTGATTACAAAACCACGAGTAAAATTCAGTTGATTGATGAAATTACAAAATCTCAAAACATCACGTTTAATTTTCTAGATTGGCAATGTATTGAGCAAAAAGGTATTTCCGGAACAACTTATTCGTTCGATATCACAAATATTTATAGAAATATCTTCAATCCCAAGTTCGTTATCATTGGTTTTCAAACAGATAGACAGAATAATCAAGAAAAAAATCCTTCAAAGTTTGATAGTTTGGATGTAAAAAATATCAGAGTAAAATTGAACGGTTCTTATTATCCAGATGAATTACAAAATTTAAACATTTCCGGAGGTCTTTTCAGAATCATGTATCAGATGTATCAAGATTTTAAGAAAGTTTACTACAAAAATATGGAAATGTATTACAACCCCAAAGAATTTATAGCAAATAGACCCATTTATGTCATTGATACAACAAAGAGTTTGACAAATATTTCTAGTTCAAAGAACGATATAATTATCAATATGGATTTTCAAAATGCTGTTACAAACGCGATTTGTTATGTGGTTGTGGTTTCTGAGAAATTTTTAGCCTATGATGTGATTAAGAACGATATTAGAGAAATTCAGTAGTTAATGATGTTCATATTGTTCTCTTTCATTCCTTCTAAAACTTTAAAAATATACTCTTTCGCTGATGAAAAATCTCGATTTCTTCCGTAATAATCTTTGTAATCATAGACAAAATATCCTAAATAGTTGAATAATAAAATAAAATCATTTCTTTTTATCTCGGTAGTTGAAATATAAACATAAACATTTGCGCTGAAAAATTTATATCTCGGCAGACTTAGTTCCATAGCTTCCATTTATTCTTTTTGTAAATGGAAGAGTATAATGCCAACTGTTACAAGTGTTATAATAGAGGAGAAATTATTGATAAAAGATTAGTTTGTAGAGATTGTAATTTAATTTTGTATGAAAGACCTAAACCTAAGAAATTTCGAAATAAGCTAACACATTTGAATAATCTGCTTAGAAAATTACAATATGGAGATAAGAAGCAAACAAAATTTGTCTCAGAATTTAGAAAAAAGAACAAAAATTTTTACTTATCTCTTGGAACCGTTGACAAAATTATTTTCCTTTTCAAAGAATACATTAGGTTTGTAGGTTTAAATACACACGTTTATTATGAGAAGATTTTACCTATAATCTTTCACTATTTAGACATTGAATTTGACTACGATTTTAAACCTGAAATCTTTGATGATTTTATAGTACATTTGGAGAAAGTAAATGAAGAACCTCGTGAAAAGAATGCGGTTTTACTCACATTCTCCCCGGTTTCTCGAGTGATTGTTAGCAAATTTCATTATTTCCGTTTATAGATCTTTTATTAAGATTTCTGGATTTTTTCATTAAAACAGCTTAGAAATTAGAAGCCTACAATGAACAGTAAAACGGCTATAGATTCGGTTAATTTTTCATTCGTGAGTTACAGATTAGTTTATTGTCCTTTAAACAGTATTTTACGTTGATTTTCTGACTGTCCCAAAAGTGAGCTAGAACCGCCTTACTGTTTGATTTTACAGATTCGTTTATTGTCCTTTAAACAGTATTTTGTATGGAATTTCTGTCTGTCCCAAAAGTGAGCTAGAACCGCCATATTCATATCTACTTATATATATATACATATATATATATATATATATATATATGTGTGTGTGTGTGTGTGTGTGTGTGTGTGTGTGTGTGTGTGTATGTATATATATATATATATATATATATATATATATATATAATTATATATATATCCAACACTGATTTCAATAAAGGTGCATGTCACCAGGCTGAGCGTTAGTGAACATTTTTTAATTGGTCTTATTTATAACTGTGATGGAAACGATAAATCACAAAATTTGCTAACAAGTTGAGGACAATCATATGACATTTTAACATGTTGTATAGTAACACTTGAACTTTGCATGCCACCACAAAGAGACTAACGCGACAAGTAGCGGGCATACTCCTAACTTCACTGCCACAATGTAAAGATGTATGTTTATCGGACACTTGCATGCAGGTTGCATCGCTTTGTTTTGCAATCATTTTATCCTATATTTAAATTATGATTAGTTACTCACCAAAGGTCAGATTTGCAGATAAATGGAAAACTCTTGCTATCTTCACAAAACCTTTAAATCCAAAAATAAACTTTAATTAAAGTATAAATCAAATCATAAAGGTTTTACATCTTTACTTAAAAAATATTTTTTCTGCTTATTTTGTTGTGTTTTCCAGGCATACAGATAGTACATAACTAGGGTTACGCCATTTCTTTGTATAAAACATTTCCTGAAGTTAAGTGCGTGTAAAACCTATTCGAGTTGACATAACTAAATACCCGATTCAAGAGTTGAGTTAGACTTGTCCAGGCTAGGAATATATTATACATTAATTCGTAGGTCTGAGAAATCTAGTTCGGTCAAACATCAAATTCTGGCCCTTGCAATCTTCTTCCGGCCTAACTGTTAGAGTGATAAATTTTAACTTCGACTTACTCGCTAACGAAGCGTTTTCGGACCTATGTTTATATAACATTTTTTCATTATTTTTACTAGTACAATGTGCTGTAGAAGTGGGGGGAGAACTTCATGAATCACCCTGTATATATATATATATATATATATATATATATATATATATATATATATATATATATATATATATATGTATGTATATAAATGAAGCTTTGTGTAACATTCGATAGATCAGTTCGAGATATCGTGCGGACAGACAGAACTGATAATTTTACTGTTCCCTAAGTGATAGGCTTTACTTTCAGCCTATTACAATTGTAAATTCGGTATATGCCCTATCTTGGAAGAAAGAAATGAATATTCCGGCATATTGCAGTAAATGTTTCTTTGGTATGTTTGATTCTAATTTTTAATAATTTGTTTAGTGGGTAAAAAAATAAAAATAAATATTCTACACAAATTATATCGCCACATTTGAATTAGAGTCCATGCAAAGTCCAAACAATATTAACACATTCTTATGTTATGGTCAGTAGAAATTTAAAAGATTCTATTATTCTCTCTGTCAATACTCACTAATCAATTTTACCTATAAATAATGAGCCAGCTCTGTGATTAACTGACTCTTGATGTTTAGAGAATAGCTCTCAAAATATCACGCCAGCCTAGTCACTTATATACTTTCGGCCAATACCAGTTTCACGAATGTAATTGTTGTGGCTCAACTGTGTAATTGTCTGAGCGCTATTAAAGTATAATTTTGTATACGTCATAATACAAACAATCAACAACTGTGACTTGCTAGTTATCAACTAAAATTACAACAAAAATATTCCATTTATTGAAATTCATTTTAAGAATAAACTCCATAGACTGTCATAAGGCAAAATAAAATAGACACTCAAGGACTTAAACATAAAAGGAATAAAATTATATAATCGACCCCAATGTTCGTTTTTGTATTATTATGCAATTTGTTTCCAAAAGCACCTGACAAGAAATCCCAAAATAACTTTTATAAATATTTTAAATTACTATATATTCGATCATAAGAAACAGTTTCTTAATGTTTTCGCATATTTATTTTATTCCAAAGTCTAATCTTTCTTTCGATAAAATCCAACTAAATTTTAATCTTAAAATTTAATTTCTAATTTCAGCTAGTAACAGAAGGTTTCAATCGTGAATAGGGTTCTTCGAACTTCTCCAAACAATAATGCAGGCACTGTTTGTCCTTTTGAAATAACTCCAGAAATCAATGTGTGTTGCCTTGCCTGAACCTTCGTGAGACCGGTCCAATTACAGCAGAAAATTAATATTGTACGTAGTTACGCGTCCCGTCTCTCAGGGCTTTCATTGTTCAAGCAACACTCTATAGAATCTGTTGATACCACCATTTTACCTGTTTAAACGACTTGTATGATCAAAACAGTACCGTATTATCACAATGTATATAAATTGACACTAAACCGAAATTGAAATATTTGTAACTGATATCATTCTGAAGATATTTGCACTATAAAGTTTAACAGAGCATACATTTGGCAATGTACTAGATATTACAGGCCCATGCGCATTGACCAAGAAATAAATATCTAATCTTTTACTCTACTACACCGAACCGGTAACTGGTTATATTCTACCTTATCCCAGTTGGGTTCCTATCAATATGCGTTATGAGGTGTTGTATTTTATTTCCAACAGCGAATAGCCATTTGAACCGAATACTAAACTTACAAAAAAGATGTTTAAGGGCACTGTACAGAAATGAGTTTGCACATAAGTGACAATCAATTCTACTAGCATTATAGTTTAAAGGGACAACTAAAATCAAAAGGATTGTATCTATTTAAAATTTTGCAGATATGTTTTGAAAGCAAACAATTTAAAGAAGCCCTGGACAGAAACCATAACACTACAAATTTCCTAAGTACAAAATACACACACCTAGGACAGACTATGGGGACATGCTACAAGAATATACAGTAATCTATTTAATCAACTGCCTAGTGGAATAGAAAATTTACCAAATCTAAAGAAGTTTAAATGGGCAGCATACACTTGGTACAACGAGGCCTCTGTGTCAATTATAAAGCCAAAACTAGCCATTTGCAGGTGTCTTAGGAATAGGCCTAGCCTGGCTCAATCTCCAATAGCCTGCCCCCAACATTCCATTACACTGCACAGCCCTTGAAACTATTGTCATTACACCTATTCACTCTCACTATACTAGACTATTGTTTATTCACACTACTTTACCCACTGACCACGAAAAAACTACTAAATCTACTTCACTCAGTGAACAAACAAAATATAAACATAACCGAAAAACAAAACATAACCTAACTACACACGATTAGCAGAAACTGTTTCGACCTGACGAGACTATTGTACACGATTGGAAACAGACAAAGAGGAACAAAAACAGACATGCATGCACGCATTTTATAACACTGCACTAGTAATAATTATTTTGGAATATCAAACCACGTTGATGTAATTTATATTGTTTTTGTTAAGTAATTGTTATATTATTTTATTGTTATTGTTATATTAAGTTCTAACCGCATTCATACAATTTCCAAATATAAATAGAAACATGATACCTGCCCTAAACCGCAAATTAATAATCATTAGTATTTTCATTTAGTGAATTGATTTAAGCGATACAACTTATCAAAGACATTAATAACAGTAGAAGTAGAACAGTAGAAGTAATGAAATATCGCTCGACCTCGCAGGCAAGTTTTTTATGTAACTTGGCGAGACCGAAATGTATATAAAAATGTGATTGAATAAATAAATAACTACATTTTACACAGGTGAACAAAGAAGGGCATGAACTCACTTCAATTGTAGTGATCATAAGTGTAATGTATAATCAGTTAAGTACATTATTGGTAACGTGAAAACTAGAAATGAAAATTAATAATTATTACTTTATAATTTCATATACAATACTTATTACTCTTATTTTTTATATCTCTTCGTAATTAGTCGTTAAATTCATTAAATTATTTGGAAATATTTTACTGGTTAAAAGAAAACACAGTCACAAATCTATTACAAAACAAGCAAAGAAAGAAAAACTAATATTTTTCTGGCTATATTTTACGTCCACAAAAATGTGTTATATTCTTATATTTAATAATGTTTCTATGAAAATTGTGTCACAGTAATGGTAACAAAATTTTTATTTTGATGATTTGTTTCATTAAATTTTAATTTTTTATGTAATTTTTTAATTACACAAGACTACATATTCAAACTAACACTGATACAATAAAACATTTTTAGATCTTTGCACTAATAATTACAATTTAAATTGCATATTTTATTTTGCAAATCAAACCATTTCCCTTGTTTTAGTTGCCTATTACTCAAAAGGTACGCCTCACTTAATCGTGTAACACATTTATAAGACATTTGATTGAACATGCCACATGATTGAATCTAATTAAGTATTTTGTGTATTAATTGGAGTATGATGCGTTTTTAGTCTCCATAATGGTTAACCATAATTCTTATGTAAAGATGTTCACTTAATAATAAAAAAATGTATCGAGCAGTAATGGGTTATAGTGGTTAAGCAAATACTCATTCCATCAGTCTTACTAGTTATTTATTTGCATGGGTATGTGTCAAAGGAGTGTTCGGTCTGTGTCTAATATAAAGAAGGTTAAAAAGAATTTGAAAGATTTCTATTAATTCTAAAATCCGTAATTACATGTTTATAATTACCCATTACGAAGTTTCATTGGCTGAGCATTTTGCAGGCCTCTTCTAACATATCATGCCGAAAGTATGTTTCAGTATGTGTGCCTGTCTGTCTGTAAACAAGATAACTTTCAAATGATTTTATTTCAATGGTTAACATTTTCAAAATCTGCACTACTACTTGTATATCAGTGAAAATGTTAAACTTTGGTCAAATTGGGCCATGATTTCGTCTGCTGTAGATCGAATGCCAAGCAATCGGGCTTGTTAGTACTGTATGTCTTACCGAAGATCACATAATGTGAATTAATACTCAACACAATATTATCGTAACAGTATTTAGGTGCGTAATAGTTTGATTCTTTTGTAAATTCTCAATGCAAATTATTAAATCCTGAACTTTCAAATACTCAGTTGTTAGCTATTTCATTATTGATAGGTAAATTGTGTGTTTAGTAATTATAAAGTAATGTAATCCTTAAGTAGTGCAGTAATTCCTACTTCTGTATTTATTAACCTAATCTCAATATAAAAACATGAGTAAGATTTATTCTATAAAATACATGTTGTATTTAAAACCTCAAATATTTTAATACAATAAATGTATTGATGAGTGAGAAATGAGGTTAATTACAAGCAACCATGAAATAAAACTTATACGTTAAGTTTTATCAATACTTTTGAAGTTCGTCAAATATGATCAAATATGAAGAGTTATTTATAAAGCATAAGAATAAGTAGAATGTTACAGCTTATATATTTTAAATGCAAACTGCAAAGAGTTAATTAAATTAAGTAATTTCATTAAGTGAAACAAATTTCAAATGTATATATTGGGAAGTAACTGGAAAGTTAAGTATATAAAAGATGCTTTCCACTTTGACTTCATAAATATTGCATTAACCCACAAAGTTGCTTTGATGGAGTTTATTTTCATACCTTTTTCTTGAGTTCTTTATAACTTGTTCATCTATAATTAAGTAGTTATATAAAACACTTCAAATGTTTTCAAAAGGCTGTGATTTCTCGAATGATCTATCATGTTTCAACTATTTAACTCTTATCTTATATTCTGCAATATTATGATTTGACTAACAATGTAATTTTACACCGTGAAGAGCAGGTTCTAAGACTATCTGATTTGCATAGATGGGTGTTATGTTAATGACAAAAATGGGATTGTTTATAGAACTTTCAGTAGCAGTAATGAAAAATTAAAATAACGTATTTTTATATTGGCGCCTAGCATATCAGTCCGGTATTATTACTTAATTAAAATGAAATATTCAATGTAAATTAACCAAAATTGTAGTAAGCGTTAAATAAAGAAGAAAACTTAACACAGAAAAAGTTGTGGTGGCTTTAGAGCTTTATATTTACACCCAGAATTAAAAAAGTGATATCTGATCAAATACTCCACTTGCATTATGTATATGTTTGAAACACGCATGTTATGAAGAATACATTTCGTCTGAGTTATTTTACGGTGTTCTATTCTGGGCTTAGCCTAGCGCCGACTGATTTCCATAGTGTAATTACTGTCTTATGTATCTATGGATTCTGCATAGACTGGTATAAGTATATTTATTAAACAATCTACTAAAGAACGGTTACTAAACCCCTCTTGAATCAAACAAGTTAAAACTATAATGCAAGATAAATGTCCTAAAAGCTTACCTAGCGTTTCATCATCAACCGGTAAGAGATAGTCCGCTAAGTGGCCAGTCACTATATAAGAACTCTAATATAAATATTAAAACGTTTTTAAAACAAAATTGTGATTTGTTTGCACATTTTCTGTACTTAAGTAGACACAGAGTTCATTTAAATCTGCAAAGATGTGCACATAGAAAACTGCATTATACAGTGACAAACATCTATTTATTTTTAGGTGACAGATGGTAACAGCCTCTTTTCAAATCGCTATATGACGCATAGACAACCCGTTTGAGTATATGCTATTATTCGAATTCAAGGTGTTAGATCTTCGCAAAGTTAAGTTAATTTGGTAGTAAGAAGTAAATCTAAGGCTTTAGGTTGAATCCTGGTAGTCAGTAAAACTCTACATTGGACCATTCATCAGAAAAGATGTAGTATATTTGGCTGGTATTAAAGATTGTGTGAGCTATTCCCTTAATGGAATATAGCATGCTGATTATTAGGAAATCCTCTAAATTTATTACCACATTAAAGATTCACCGATTTATCTCATTTCTAGTATGAGCGAAACCCATCACTTAAGATGTTGGAAATATTTTATGTCTGTTCTGTCTGTTTTCTATCCCTTTGTTTGTAAATTCGCACAATCTCTAAAAAAACAAAATCAAGTACGTGCTTGAACCTTTACATAAAGCTTTATTTCCGCATGATCAACATTGATTTCTATGGTGGTGCTTGATACAACATGAAATTTGCTGAGAGTTGACAAATATCTTTAAATTGATCCTATGGTTAACCATGATGGCAACAAGGATACGGCGGATTAAATAATTCTGTACACAAACTGCATTCTATAATACGAGAATTTAACAAGAGATTTTATTTCAGCGCACTCTTACGTTGTAGCAAACTTCTTTTAGCTCGTTGGATTATTTGAACATTGCTATGAAACTTACCCTACCGAACAAAACTTTGATTGTATTATGTAGCAAGAGATCTCTGTTATTTAATCCTCTTTTTTCATCCTATATTTTGCATGAAACATCATTTCTACATAGACAAGAATGTGTTAAATGATAGTACAAGTCCGTCATAGAATTTGGCCATACGTAATTTTTGTGCTAAACAAAAACTGTATGTACTGTATGATAGTCTCTCAGTATATTTGCTCGCAGGACATTATAAATGTTGCATGCAATCTCAGAGAAACCTGTTACGCTACACATAGTGTTGCGTACTCCTACGTTGTATAATTGTGATATATTTTTCAAAACTTCCTCACTTTCCTCAAAGTAAATCACTATATAAGCAGTGTACTGCTCCTCACAAAATCAATACTAACTGGAAGCAGCCAAACAACGAGCGTTACTCATTGGAGAAGGGCCAACGACACCAAAGATCAAGTGTAGGATTCGCGCTCTCCAGACGCCCTTTATACATGCTCCATACGGCCACTCTTGGCAGCCAATCTGCTCTGCTCCTGGAAATTGTTTTGTTTGCATTAACCTCTCACAGAAGCGATGGATCACTCTTCACTGTACATAGGACAGTCAAAGACTGATCACTTGATCTGATAATTCTACAACTTTTTCCTTCCTATATTTATTGTAAATGGAGAATCGCTTTTAAAAAGAGGATATATAATGTTAATCCAACACATTTAAAGTAAAGTTAAATATTAATCAAAATATAGTACTCTTCCTGTACTTACATTTAATAGTAGTTTTATTTATTCAGATTCATAACTGTACAACAATTAGGAAAATAACCAATACCGTCATCCATTGTAAATTTATTGAAACTTTTTTGTACAAGGTTTTATGATTAAGAGTAATGTTACATACAAAGTAAATAATACTCAATTTATAATTTATAATAAATTTTAGCGCCTGTATATTTATATTTTTCAGATTTGGGTATATTTATATTTATATACAGACAGCTTTTTAATATTGTTTTGAATTTAGAAACTAAGTAAGATAATGTAAGTTGTAATATTCTTCTATATTAGATATAAATAGGTTTAAATTCGTGTATTAACATATAGTATATAAAGAATTTGTCAGTAGATCTAAAGTTAAATGGTTTTTATGCCTATAGAGTAAACTTGAATTCGGCTTCCGCAGGAAGTAAAGACATCCTTTTCCGGCTTGTAGCTTATACACAAAACATCCCGTGGATCTGTTTTTGTGCCAACGAGTTATAAAAAGCACCAAAGTACAGTAGAGTTGTAGTGTGTTTACAATGCCCATTATCTTGAATAGCTCAAACATAAGTAAAGGTGTAGGTCAGAAAAAATTGAAATACATGTTCTATATTATAAAGCGAAGGGCCATTTTATTTTATTGCCCTCTTAAGTGGAAAAATTGCAAGAATGATATTTTTGTTTTGTTTTAATGGTGTCAGTTTTTTCTTTCTAACACATGTTTGTTTTTTTGGAAAAGAATCAATCAATGTGAGATTTGCTATAACATTTCTTTTCTCCTCAGAATTAGCTGCAGTTCTACTGACACATTGACAGATCTCACTCGCCCCCATTGTTGACCAACTTCGTGATTAACTGACTTAACTCTTGATGTTTGGATAGCGGTTCTCGAGATATCCTGTCAGCTGAGTCATTTGTTTACTTCTAGTCGATGCCAGATTGTGAGGTTCAATTCTGTAATATCTAAAGATGGATTTTAAAGTCATGAAAAGAAGTTGAGACATTTTAGTATTCTAATTAAAACTTATTTCTATTAGCTGGTAGAAAAGTTAAAATTACTAGAAACTTAACTCACAGGGAGTTCATAAAAGGGTATTATAACTTTCTGTAGGTAATAGTATTCAAAAAACAAATGTTATATAAATATAGGTCGAGAAACGTATCATTTAGCAGCTAGCCACTAATTTGTATTTTTTTATTAAATAACCATAGCTCATAGTATTTAAAACTTGATCTATCTTTCAGTGTAATAAAAATGGATTTTAGAATAAGTATAATTCTTATATTTTGAAGTATTTTGCTTTCTAGATACGTAACAGCGAAGATGTTATTGCTTTTAACAAAAAAACATCTTAAAACTTTTCCAATTTAAGAGGCACCGATATTTTTAAAGCCATTACATTAATATCGAAATTAAAAAAAACATGTTTTAATAAAACGTTTTCATTGGTAGGACTGCTTTGCAGGATATATTTAAACAACTAGGATTTAGGGGATTTTATACGAGCGTTTATTGTCAATTTATGACATTATTATCAGCAATAAAACCAATTTGATAAGTCTATATTATTTAAAAGTAAAGAATACAAATTAATTATCCTATTTACAAAAAATACATTTACTTTAAGTGAAGAACACGAAAGGTATACCAGCGATTACTCACCTAAAACATTAACCCTCCATTGCTCCCAGTTGACACACCGGTCACGATCGAGCTATACACTATACGGTTTATCGCTGACGGTTTACTACGCACCGAACTAAGTGCAGACTATTGAATTTTTTACTTCATATTTTAGGAAAGGTTGAAAATACCCTCCTTCTTTACGAAATTCACGCGTGTGATTCGTTGTACCATATGTTTCAGCTGGAAGTATGTTATCTATGTGTTAAATACAATCACACATAATTTTAATTCATTAAAGAAATAACAAAGTATTGAAATACTGAAACATGAATACCGTTTATAGTTGTAAAAAAATCTTTTGAAATTCCATATAGTATCTACTTCGGCGTCTATATATAATGTATTATAACATAGGTTCGAGTCAGCTAGAAAATACGGATTCTTTTGTAATCAATCGTGTTGCTATGGTACCATATATTACAAATGTCTCTGAACGACTCACGTTTGGTATCTAATTAGAAGGATTACAGCCTACTGATGAACGCAGTTTTCGTTCAGCTAATCACAATCGTCTAATTGTCCCAGCGCAGCGAAGCCTATCTATCACTCAAGAGCCTGGGATATTTTAATATAAGTCTATGTTCCTCTAGTTGTTCATACAATATATCAATTTTGGATGAAGCTTTAATTTTATATAGGCAACTTTGACTTTAATAGAGGTACATGTCACCCCATGGGATTAGAGCAACGAGAAATATTAGATAAAAGAAATTTATAAACAAAGTCAATATGATTATATGAGATTGTAATACGTGGTTCATCAACACGTGTAGCCTAACTACCCCAATACGTATTTGAAATTTTTAGGTAACGTGGACTAAAATTGTGTAGACTTTTAGTATTTTAAAACTGCTGTCAAACCCATCTTAACGAAACATAATGTGAAGGATTGTATCATGTGGAAAAATGTCATCTTTAGATGTAAAATTTAAAACAAAACTTCATTTTTGCATGGAAAATAAAGAATTATATGATAGTGCATGACCAGACTTTGTGCAACATTGCAGTCTGTCACTCGGTAGTATGACAAAATTCTGCAGGACATCTGAAAGATGAAATGAGCTATTGACCTGCAATGTTGCATACAACCTTAACTAAGCCTGTTGTATAACACGTGTTTACATTAGACAAATTGATTCTTCACGGATTTTTCATTTTTGGCCTACTACAACTTTTGATAATTTATCTGGTAACATTTCTTGTTTTTAGTAATCATGTATATATATATATATATATATATATATATATATATATATATATATATATATATATATACATAAGCCATTGGCCAAACATGCTGCTGAGCACAAAAAAGACAAAATTGAAGAATGTTATAACCTTAAAGGAATTAATAAGGTCTTCCTTGTCATGAAGAAAATTTAAATAGATTAAAATTAAAAAATCTGGAACAAGCACATCAATTACTTTTAAAATCAAAATACCCAAATGGTCTAAATTTAAGATAATTTTAACTTTTCCAAATTTCCATCTGTGCCATTAATGATTATATCAGCTGGGTTTTTGAATGTTTTAGTTGCGTATTTACATTTTTGGTTATTTTATTTGTTGTGTTTCTTGTTTCTTGTTTTCTTCATTTATATTATGCTTCCTGAAGAGGGGGGTATTAAATCCCACGAAATATATAGAAGCCTTGTAATCTTTGTTTTTCATTTCAATAAGTGAAATAGTACAACAGCCACTTGGTGATCAACCATCGTCAACACGAAGCCTTTGAAGTTTACATGGAACTATTCTGATGTTATAATAACTTTTTTTTAGATTTAGACATTTTCTTAGAATCAGGCTACATCAAAACAAAATTGCATGTTAAAACAACAAACACAATGAACTATCTAAATTTTTCAAGTTGCCATCCAATATATATAAAAAAGTCTATTCCAAAAAGTTTATCTATACGAGCCAAGAAGCTATGCAGCAATGATATAGACTTCCTAAATTACATTGAAAAAATTAAGCAACACTTTTAAACATTTAAACTACCCAGACAAAATTTTAAAAAAATCAAATAAACAAACCAAAACATCCAGCAAGCTTCAATTATAAAACACAACCAAAGTTTATTACACAGTTTTTTCCTGGACTACACAAAATTAACAGTATTATAAAAATTGGCCATAATGTCCTACTTTCCTCTCCAGATACCCAAACTTTTATGGCTAAAGCACCTAGAGTAATATTTCGAAAAACCTCCAAATTTGAAAAAACAAACTAGTCCAACCTAAACTACCTAAATTACACCAACCAGTTACTAATAGATGTGAACCGTGCAACAAACCACGTTGCGGTTCTTGCAAAATTATGAAAAACTCTAGGAAATTCAAAAGTAACGTAACATGTTTAACTTATCCCATCATTGGCAAATTAAACTTTGACTCTAAGAATGTAATTTACCAAAATTAAATTGTAAATTTTGTGACAAACAGTACATTGGACAAACATCTAACCACCTTAGAGTCAGAATAACAGGGCACAGATTTGATATTTTCCATAAAGACAAGGAGAAGCCATTGGCCAAACATGCTGCTGAGCACAAAAAAGACAAAATTGAAGAATGTTATAACCTTAGAGGAATTAATAAGGTCTTCCCTTGTCATGAAGAAAATTTAAAATAGATTAAAATTTAAAAATCTGGAACAAGCACATCAATTACTTTTAAAATCAAAATACCCAAATGGTCTAAATTTAAGATAATTTTAACTTTTCCAAATTTCCATCTGTGCCATTAATGATATATCAGCTGGGTTTTTGAATGTTTTAGTTGCGTATTTACATTTTTGGTTATTTTATTTGTTGTGTTTCTTGTTTCTTGTTTTCTTCAATTTATATTATGCTTCCTGAAAGAGGTGGGTATTAAATCCCACGAAATATATAGAAGCCTTGTAATCTTTGTTTTTCATTTCAATAAGTGAAATAGTACAACAGCCACTTGGTGATCAACCATCGTCAACACGAAGCCTTTTGGTAACAAGTCTCTCTTCTACACTTCTTATACACTAGTGTTTATTTTCCGTTAAAAGCTCTCAATTTGTTTATCAAAATGAATACGCATACTAGCAAAAAACATTTAATGAAACAGTTCAAATATCATTCATTAAAAATTGTTAAAATTAAACTGTCATGTTATGTTCATTGGCACTTTATTGTCTTTCGGCCTAACCCTCCAGGTCTCAGTCCTAAAATTTCCTTACTCTGGTCTACCACCTGCTATGCACGAAGCTGTTAAAATTTTAGCTATCAAGACAAGTTTTGAACTTTCTAAAATTAGTATTGAAAGCATATAAATCCATGGCAGAAAACCATGGTACAGACATTAAGAATACCAATGGTCTATTATCCCAATATGATAGTGATTCTCTTCATAATGACATTAATAATATAGTACGAAAGCTACAGAGTTTTATGACTAAAAAAACTGAAAAACTTTCAAATAAGTTGTTAAAAATCTGTAGAAAAACTATAAATAATGGTGAGGAAATACCCACTAAATGGAAATGCTTCAGTGACACCGATTCTAATAATGTTATACCACCCTTATATGATGGAACAAATTCTTGTGTTGAACAATCACCAAACACAAATTTAGACCCCATTATTGAAAAAGTAGCCAAACAAGATACCAATAATGCCAGTGATCTTCTTGAATCGTTGCATTGAAAATATATCTGACTATCAACCTAACAAAGAGATGAACTTCAAGTTCTTTCAAAAGGTCTCACGTTTTGTCCTAACTCCAAAATTTAATCAAATAAGCCTAATAAACGACGCTCTTACCTTTTCCCGGGAATTAAGACTAAAAATTTTTCTTCAGCAAACAACAAAACATTTGTAATGATGAAATTCTTCCTTGCTTGAATAGGTTCAAACAAAAATCGGATTGGGAACCTCCCCCCTCTCCTGCAGATCACCCAATTGAACAGTTTATTAACATTGTATTGTCTAATTTGTCAAATCCGGAATTTCAAAACTCTTTAAATAAGAAGAATAACTTATCCCAAAATGAAATTCGAGCCATTAAATCACTGAAAAAAATTCGCAATATAATCATTCTCCCGGCTGATAAAGGAAGTAAGATTGTTATTTTAAATTTAAAAGATTACATTGAAGAAGCTAGGCCTACCACACAGTTATCTGATACAAATACATACAAGCCTCTGGAGGAAGATCCTACAGATAAATTTAACGAAGTTATCAAAAACTACCTCAAAGATTATGGTCCCAATCAAGGCTGGTCTTCAAAGAATATTGAATTATTAAGTCCAAAATGGCCCCGAACACCAATATTTTATACACTCCCAAAAAATCCATAAACCCATTCGTCCTCCACCTGGTAGACCTATTGTTTCTAGCTATGGGAGTCCAACAGAAAGAATTTCAGCTTATATTGATGATCAACTGCAACCTTTTGTAAAATCATTACCATCCTATATAAAAAATTCTACTGACTTCATTGATAAAATTACTACTGTTAAACAACCAATTCCTGAAAATTCAATTCTAGTAACAGTAGATGTAAATTCTCTATACACGAACATACACATAAAGAGGGGTCTGCAGGCTGTAGAGAGTGTTCTAGACGCTAGAAAAAATAATGTTATTCCATCGACAACTTTTTGATTAATTTAATGCAATTCGTCCTTACAATGAACAATTTTAAATTTAACGACAAAAATTATCTACAAATTTCGGGTACAGCTATGGGCACCAGGATGGCTCCCTCATATGCTAACCTATTCATGGGCGAATTCGAGAAGAAATTTCTAGCCTCACAAAATCTTCAACCATTAAAATGGGTACGGTTTCATCGATGATATATTTTTCATATGGCATCATGGATTGGAATCTTTGCAAGAATTTTTGAAGAATCTTCAAGAGTTCTCCTCCTTTGAAGTTTACATGGAACTATTCTGATGTTATAATAACTTTTTTAGATTTAGACATTTTCTTAGAATCAGGCTACATCAAAACAAAATTGCATGTTAAAACACAACAAACACAATGAACTATCTAAATTTTTCAAGTTGCCATCCAATATATATAAAAAAAGTCTATTCCAAAAAGTTTATCTATACGAGCCAAGAAGCTATGCAGCAATGATATAGACTTCCTAAATTACATTGGAAAAATTAAGCAACACTTTTAAACATTTAAACTACCCAGACAAAATTTTAAAAAATCAAATAAACAAACCAAAACATCCAGCAAGCTTCAATTATAAAACACAACCAAAGTTTATTACACAGTTTTTTCCTGGACTACACAAAATTAACAGTATTATAAAAATTGGCCATAATGTCCTACTTTCCTCTCCAGATACCCAAACTTTTATGGCTAAAGCACCTAGAGT
This sequence comes from Homalodisca vitripennis, assembly GCF_021130785.1. Classification (NCBI taxonomy): domain Eukaryota; kingdom Metazoa; phylum Arthropoda; class Insecta; order Hemiptera; family Cicadellidae; genus Homalodisca; species Homalodisca vitripennis. Next base: position 138,249,104 of record NC_060207.1, read on the forward strand.
AATATTTCGAAAAACCTCCAAATTTGAAAAACAAACTAGTCCAACCTAAACTACCTAAATTACACCAACCAGTTACTAATAGATGTGAACCGTGCAACAAACCACGTTGCGGTTCTTGCAAAATTATGAAAAACTCTAGGAAATTCAAAAGTAACGTAACATGTTTAACTTATCCCATCATTGGCAAATTAAACTTTGACTCTAAGAATGTAATTTACCAAATTAATTGTAAATTTTGTGACAAAACAGTACATTGGACAAACATCTAACCACCTTAGAGTCAGAATAACAGGGCACAGATTTGATATTTTCCATAAAGACAAGGAGAAGCCATTGGCCAAACATGCTGCTGAGCACAAAAAAGACAAAATTGAAGAATGTTATATAACCTTAGAGGAATTAATAAGGTCTTCCCTTGTCATGAAGAAAATTTAAATAGATTAAAATTTAAAAATCTGGAACAAGCACATCAATTACTTTTAAAATCAAAATACCCAAATGGTCTAAATTTAAGATAATTTTTTAACTTTTCCAAATTTCCATCTGTGCCATTAATGATATATCAGCTGGGTTTTTGAATGTTTTTAGTTGCGTATTTACATTTTTTGGTTATTTTATTTGTTGTGTTTCTTGTTTCTTGTTTTCTTCATTTATATTATGTTTCCTGAAGATGTGGGTATTAAATCCACGAAATATATAGAAGCCTTGTAATCTTTGTTTTTTCATTTCAATAAGTGAAATAGTATATATATATAATAATTTTTAGGGCTTCACATTTGGGTTTGCATTATTTCCCGTATTAAGAAAATATATAATTAATAGTGGCTTGCAGCTGCAATCGCTACTTCAGGGCATTTAGAAACTCTCTGATAATATCGTAGGAATTTCTTCTACGTATGAAGAAAAAAAACACAAAATGAACATGGGTCAGAAATTTGTAGTTTATCGTTTGTCTGTTTGTAAGGGATTTTGTATTTTATTTTTTAGTTGGGAAACCAGAGAAGATAACAAATCTGGAATTTGCCTGAATTAATGTAAGTGAAGTATCAGACGTAAAGAAAATAGATATTCTATTACTAACTCGTTTTTCAATATGACGAACGATTGGGGGTTTTAAAGCTTAATACCATATAAACTAATAAGATAAGGTTTTTAAAGAACAGTGGATGTTGCTCAATTTAAATACAAACTTTTTGACTCCTACAAATAAACAACAGTCAGTAAATAGTATATTTATAGGGGGGGGGGGATGTAATGCACATCACTTGGTTGATGATTTTATAGACAAGTTAACAATGGCAATTTTGACGTGCAAACGAATATATATTATTTCGTGAAAGAAATGCCAATATCTTTGTAATTAAATTTTTGACAATGTATTATTTTTTGAACATTTTTATAATCTTACTAGCTATTACGTTATTTAGGTTTAGTAACTGCAATTGTCCGCCCACTTGAAACGATATAGGATAATATAATATTATTTAACCTCTTTTATTAAATTTATCTACGGCCTAATTTCAACGATAGAGAGCTTTGTCCATTAATGTAATGACATTATTATCAATTATGAGTACTATATATATCACATACCGGCGGATTCGCCTGCAATTTCTATGCAAATTTCCGTGTATTGGTTCGAATAGCCGCTACGATTTAAGTAACACTTGAATTATTTTATATTAATGTAGAGGAATTCCAAAGTCGAAGTTCATAGCTTTCTTAGTGAAAGCACCTGTGATGTTATACGATAGGGTCCTCTCATATTTTTAAACGAATTAGTCGTGTACATGTAACATTTTAGTGTTCATGATGAAGAGGACCATAAGTAAATGAAAAATAAGAGTAATTCTTAATTCATGGATTGGAATTCTAGTTGACATTAATTATATTTCTAATGCAAATTTGGGGTTTTGTGTTTTGCCCCGTGAAACAATATAAATATAAATATATAAAATGTTGTTATGAGGTTGGATTCAAAACTGAACAGTTTTCCAAATTGTATAGATATAGATATTGTAATTAAAATTTAAAATCAACATCAATAATACTTACACGAATACTTATATTATGCACTTGTCATTCATATGTAAAGATGATAAGTGATACTGCAAATTGAATGTTCTTGCTTCCCGTTATCATATAATTGTGCACAAAATCATACTATTTCCTCTGACCAGTCTAGGAATTATAATAACTATTTTTGAAACCTAAAAACCTAATCAGGATTGTATACCTCATCAGAGAGAAATGGATGCAATGTCTCCTCGAAGATTTTCTGTCATAAAAAGTGTATTAATTGGCTCATGTGATTTCGAGGGCCTTGTGTTCCACTTGCTATAATCACCTACCCACTGAGCTCGTTTCTTTCCTTAAATTATATTCAAGGAGCGGACGGTTTATTAAATAAAGCTAATGCGCATTCCCTCCATTTTTAGTCCTTCAGCTACTGTAAATATGTTGTCACATAATTTTTAAGGACTACATTAACTACATTTAATACGTTACATGTACACAGGCCCAATTTAGTTCATTAATTACAATCCAGAATAAATTAATTGGTGGACCTTGTTACCATCATGGTTTAAATAAAAGTGTTGGTATTATTGTTATAACAATAATATTAGGGTAAATTTTGATGAAAATTACAAAACCGGATAAAATAATTATGAACTAATGTAAAGATTTGGTTTATTGGTATATAAAGAATATTAAACAAGTTAGTAACATTTTATAATACTTTGTAATTGTTAGCAAATAACGAAACGACATTCTATAAAATGGTTTTACGTAACATTAAGTTTTGTTAGACTTAATGTTACGTAAGATGACTTGAAACTGTGAGGACTTCTCGAGACGACTCAGTGTCTTGTTACATTCAATAAAGTCTGGCAAAGTAGCTGGAACTTGATAGTCCCTCGAGAACTTTGGAACCTTCCAGGCAAGAGACAACCTAAGAGGTAGAATATGTCACAGGGACACTCAGAAAATGCACAACTTGTTTTCCTCTTTTAGTTTAATCAGTACTGAAGACGAATTGATCTAATTTTTGACCAAATATATTAAAATTTTTCAGAAACAAGCACATATTAAAAAAAATTTTATTCTGTTACTTTTAAGTAAAATTAAAGTTATATTTCGGGAAATATTCTGGTAACTGGCTGGTTGATAATCAGTTACACTCAGTGGGTAACTAAATTTATCATCGATAAAGAATTCCATTAACAAACAGTATTTTTTTTATTTTTTATACCTTGTGTTTGTGTTTTTACTTGTACAGTTAGCACTTCTAGAAATTAAAAATATTGTTTAAATAGGTAAAATAAAAAATCGTAGTTTAAACCTTCACCTTCAGGAATCTCGAACAAGTTCATAAATAAAAAAGTAAATAAATCACTATATGTATATGAATATTATATGCACATTTATAACGTAGTAAAGAGAACGAGTAGGGCTGAGTGTGTAACCCAGTAAACTATATAGATAATTTTGGGATCGTGCTTTGATAGCAATCTGGTGTATGTAGGCGACGCAGCAAGAAAGTTCCCTTAGTAAATTAAGTCCAGGCAACAAGTGAATATTGCTTGTGCCGAGTAGGATAATTAGATTACCCGACTCTGTGAATTGCCGTGAGCAGATGTACTAAGGTCACCACACCCCTACAGTCTCCACGTCTTCAGCTTAGCTGGGGAGCTGAAATTATACGAGACGTAATTTACTCGTATAATTGATGAAACTAAGCTTAACATCCTCATTCTTTTATTTAATTAACGGCGGTTTTTCTATATTTGCAAGCTTTTAGATGATTTAGATCATATCAAGATGACAATTAGAACCAAACGTTGAATTATGTTATAATTTTTCCATTAAATAGTTAAGAGTTACTTAAATAAAAAAATAAATAGTGTTCAATACCAAACATGGGAGAATTAATAACTCACATTCTTTTGGTTCTTTGCTGGTGCTCATTTTCAAAATAAAAGAAACTAATATTTTAATTTAAGATGCTCATAGTATGCGTTATAATTATCGCATTATGATTAAAAAAATCACAGCTGATACTTTAGTTGCTGTATTCATTCTTCAAAGGTGATCAGCAAATATAATGTCTTATAGAAGTTATTGAAATCTGGAAATGAAGACTTAAAAATATAGCAATCAACAAGTGTTCATCAGTTTTGAATTTCAGTATTGGATACTCGTCATCGAGTACGTTATTTGTACAAAGGCATACAATACTTATACCAAAAGTATAAAGGAAAGCCTGCATACATGCTTTTTGACGCTCGCAACCAATCATCAAATGATAGTGGTAAGCAGGACTGTTTCTTCCTGGTGATTCAATTTGAGACCTTCTAGTATTTACATTTTAAACATCAATAAGACATTGAAGATTAATATCCTGTTTGTTTTTTTTTTGTCTTCAAGTCGTGGAACTTAGCAAATAAATCATGGACATTATCTTCCCAAACACATATTTTGCACCTGAAAAAGCAAGCACGTTACTTGTATTGTAATAATGGCAGTAAGTAGGATAGGCTAATATGTATTACCATTTACTTTAAACGAGCATGTTAGCTGTATTATTACAATCAAGATAATAAATTAGATAGGTAACAATAAATTAGATAGGTGGGCTAATTAATCTTGAGGTTATTATACAAAGAGACTACGTTGCCAATATTATTTTTAACCACTAGTCTTGCTAGCTACTTATTTTGATGTTGTGTTACAATTAACAATCTTCAGAACAATCTTAAACTATTAATAAACTAAAAACGATATTACTGTATAGTATAATACAGTTGTTTAAAACTCACTGCTTTGTAATAATAAAACACACTTACCCACAATCAAATAAGGGACTTTTTCGGGCATTCCCTTTGGTTTTCACAGGCCTTTCCTTTTAAAACCACTCATTAATTTATTTCGCTTGTAACCACTTGCATCTTTATACTTCCTTTCAGAAAGATTGTTTATTTTGTACAGTGTCCATGTTGTTCACTTTCACTCGTAGCTAAAATAGTTTTAATTAAAGAAAAACCAAGAGATCATACATGCAAACGGCTAAAACCTAACCTCAAAACACGGCTAGAGAATTGAATGAATGTCTTAGGTGGATGTAGCAGCCAGCTGTTTTACATAGAGTAGTTTGTTAAAAGGGCAGCAAATATGCAATTGTAAAATCAAATTAAACATACTCTATATCTCTGACTGATGACTTCACTCAGATATGTGCGTCTTGTAATGTAGTTTATAAAATATTAAAACGTTATTTAGCCTAGGGAATGACTGATGCTTTTAAAAATTTCACTATATATATATATATATATATATATATATATATATATATATATATATATATAAATTAAATTTGTATAAGTGGCAACAGCCTAATTTAATTTCAATAAATATTGAATGGTCTTGAGATCATATGTTAGTTTGGTTATTTAAACACATATGTGAAAGAAAAAGCCAAATACAAAATAATTGAATCGTAAAAAGTAAGGGCTCTGTGGTGTAATGGTAGCACATTCACCAGGCAAGTGAGAGATCCGGGTTCGAGTCCCGGCGGAGCATGTACTTTTAGTGATTCTATGTTTATTGAAATAATATATATATACATACATATATATATATATATATATATATATATATATATATATATATATATATATATATTAGAATAATAAATCGTAAACTAAAACCCTTTTAAATTCTTTTATTTCAGACACGTGTTTCGGTATAAACCATCTTCAGTGTGAACATTAACCTCTAATTAAATTATAAACAAAACAAATAAATATACACCTGTCGACTATTTAAACAGATGTTAAACTTATATGACACAGTTGTAATTTTGATTAAGATTCTGTGTTTGATATTTTTTCAAAGATAGGATTTGTTTTATTTTTTAAATTGCTATTTAATATGTTGTGAGGATCTTTTTTATAATTTAGATAAATGTGTAATTCTTCTTTAGTGTTTAATTTTTCTCCTTTCCTTTCGATATCCAAAATTTCCATGTTCTTTTCAATATTTTTGTAGTTATGTCCAGTTTCTAATAAATGTTCAGCGAAATTTGATTTTATATAATATAGTTCATAATATAATATATATATATATATATATATATATATATATATGTTGGTATTAAATAGTACGTTTATACAAAACCCCTGAAACACATGTAACATGCACTTCATCACGATACACAGCTTTTCTAAGAGCATGTGACATGGGTATGTACAAATGTATGTCATAATTTGGCTCCAAGAATCTTTATAGATTAATTAATAGAACATTTAATATTTTTTGTAATATTTCAAATGCATCAATATAGGTAGTCTCTTTGTACAGATCAAGCCACGTTTTATTATTTTATTTTAAAATCACAGACATTGTAAGTTGTAGGTCGTTAAAATATTCAATTAAATAACCAAAATTTAATTTAAAAATCAAATGACCACTGTTTCATTTTGGAAATGTTGTATGTTAAATAAACTCAATTCTCAGGGTCCCATCATCGCTAAGACGTTTACGTGGCGTAAAGAAGGAGCCTCCAGGAATACGGAACACCTGGAGTAAAACAGGAAATGAGCTCAGCACCACTTCCTCTCTCTCTCTCTCTCTCTCTCTGCACATTATACATAAATAGGTTCTTGGAAAATTGAAGGGAAAATCCTCTAATGGTTCAAGAAAAACCATGAAATAACGTATTCAACTACACATTTCAAACTCAAAATGATTCAAACTTAGTGAGTTGTATCTTAAGTAATACAGTATCTCAAGCTAACTTGATTAAATGTAATAGTTTTGAATGATAGTAGGATAAATGGACATTTCCATTATAGATATAAATAAATATATATATATATATATATATATATATATATACATATATATATATATATATATATATATATATATATATAAAATATTTCAATAAATTATATAGGCAAGTGAGAGATCCGGGTTCGAGTCCCGGCGGAGCAAGTACTTTTTGCGATATAATGTTTATTGAAATTAATCACCACTTATACAAATTTAATGAATGTAAATAGAAGTCATTTGACAAAAAGTCTATAATTTAAATAATTTTACAACAGCCTTAAGCATCGGAATTAGCTTTCCTTCTAAATTTTTTTAAATGTCCACCTTTTCTTTACTGATATTTACGATCGGACTTTATTTTATTTTAGTGCGTGCCTGATATCTACGATGGACCACTTTATAGAATGTGTTTTCCCCTCATGACTCTATATATGCCATTAAAAATATATATTATAACAACTATCATATAGTAAAACCTTAAGACACAAACAAACATTACTGCATATAATAATTATTAATATTAAAATTTTTATTTTATTTTTACTATATTGATAAGAAGTATCAAGTAGTAGTAGTGAGTATATACCACTAGTATTCTTATATCTCTGGTAGTAAGTACAACGGTTGCTACAAATTTATATTGTATCCTGATATGATTAAAGCAATATTTACATCAGCACTAATGTCATTATTTAACTGAGCTTTCACTTAAACGAATGGTTGTGATGAATCACTTGATTTTAATAAATATTGTTATTACATTGTGTTCATTTGTGACTTTCAAAGATGCTTAATGAAATGTTTTAACTTTAATATAACCTAGGTGTACGTGTATTCAATACAAGTAAATGATAAAAGTACTAAATTTATTACTGTTATTAACGGGATATTTCTGTTTGTGAAAATTCTTAATTAAAAGTCATATTGGTACTTGTAAACACAGATAAAATTTTACAAATAATTGGCATGCCATGTTACGAAGTTATTTTGGATTAATATTTTATCCAGATGTCTCATACAGACAAATATTAGCAAACACTTCAAATTAAATGCACATAAAGCGATTCAATGTTTATTTGAATTAAATTAGGCTATTGCCACTTATACAAATTTTAGGAATATATATATATATATATATAATGTCATATATATATATATTATATATAGATGTTGGTTCGAGTGTGGTGTGTTGTTTGTAGCTCCAGTTCAGCAACATCGCTTGCTTCACTCTACATTTCCAACGCAATTAAACTACTTAATGTTTCTATCTTATTATGGAAAGCCATTTTCAGTCAACAAACACTTCTAGACCAAAAATATTTTAGTTAAACATAACTATATTAAATACATATCTAAATCTAAACATAACCGCCGATATTTGATGATAATTATTTTATATTGTTATAATAATGGTTATTTTAAGACATAAAGTGTTTACAAGTGGTGCAAGGGTCAATAGTCTGAACGTTACATGTATAAAAAATGGATAAACCTGTGTGAACAAAAAAATTTAAATCAAAATATTTTAATGCAAGATGTGGAGCTATATGTTGCCTTAATATCATTAGATAGGATAAACCGAACAGCACCGCATATAAACGTAGCAGTTACACCAGCGGTATCAGGAGACGATTTATTTATAGTCGAGCCAGTCATAGGTGACCAGTCCGCCATATATTGGTGTCAACCCTCTCTGCACCGCTGTCCACTGTGCAATCTTATAGTCGTGCGTAAAACACTACATTTCCTCATATTCAAAGAAATTATTTGAGCAGGTAATCTGAATATGTAGGTACTTTACGTAATTTAGAAAATTGTTATTCTGATTTGTGTAACATTCGTTACTATTTTTTTAAAGAGTAAGACTACTCACACATTAGACTTGATAACAGTAAACTAATAAACTTGCATAGAATTCCAGTTAACACAAAAAACGTTTACCTCTCTTTGGTATTGCAGTCTGAGCACGTTGCAGTGATATGGGAACGTATTAAGTAAACATATAGCAAGTACTGGACCGTATAATCTCTTTTGTTAATTACCGTAAACTATGCAAAATCAAATAAAAAATTGATCTAAAACTTTTGTTTAATTGTACAGGGTTTTAATTGCTGTATGTGTAATAAATATAAAAGGTCGGGGTAAGACTATACTGATGTAATTACATATTTATTTACATATATAATTACAAACAAATCTTTAAAAATTAAGTGTGTTGACTGTGGGGGCAGTTTTCACGGTTCGTGTGTGAATATGAGCCGTACCGATATTGACACCTTGAGTGCGGAGAACATGCCGTGGCGATGTGAACCGTGCGGGACCACTCGGCGTCAGAGCATGAGGCTGGAGTCTCAGGCCACCGACGGCACTCTGACCATCCAGGACATCATGAAGGTGCTGAACGACATCCGCACCGACCAGGCCAACTTCGTGAAGGACCTGAACACTTCGTACGAGTCACTCCAAGAACAACTTACTGCCAACACTGAAGCGATCAACAAGCAAGTTGAGAAAGTGAATGGCTGTATGGAGAAGTTTGAAGCCGTTATTGAAGAGAATCTGATACTAAAGAAAAAGGTCGAGGCTCTGGAGGTGCGACTGGAAGAAGCTGAACAGTACTCGAGACGGAATACTATAGAGATTCATGGGTTGCCATTTCCACAAAACAAAACAGAGACGCAAGAAGAAGTCATCGAGTTGGTAAAGAAGGTGGGCGAGGGTCTTGGCACAAACATCGACGAGTCCATGATCGACGCGTGTCACCGTCTGTCACGACGACCTATGGGGGACCGACCGCCGCCCGTAGTGGTGAAGTTCGTTCGTCGCATCGACAAGGACAGAGTGATGGAGAAGAGGCGTCAGAAACGGGAGTTCTCCACGAGACACATGGGCCTGGCGATGGACACCCCCGTGTACCTGAACGAGGCCATGTCCCCGGCGAGGAGGCGACTGTTCGCACTGGCGCGGGAGGCGAAGAAGACCAACAACTACCAGTTCCTGTGGAGCAGAAATGGCAAGATTTTTATGCGTAAAAAAACTGGTGATAGTGTTGTGTTAGTAACCTGCCAGGACGACCTAAACAAGCTTAAGTAGCCTTTTAGCTAGGATTACATGATAACTTGTGGTAAGTTTTTATTTCATTTTATGCGTTTTTGTTATTTTGAAGTTAAAACCAATTTTTATTTTAAATTTTAAAAAGTACTTTCTTATTTTATAAATGAATGTAAATAGTGTTATATCAGAGTTAATTGTTGATGAATCAAACCTGTTAGTAATCCATCAAAATATAAGAAGTCTTCGTAAAAATTTTGATTTATTTGTAGCGGAATTATTGGAGAAAAAATATTTACCTGACATTATTATACTTACAGAGATTTGGATATATGAATGTGAAAAAGGTATTTATGAGTTAAATAACTTTACTATGGCAGGTAGTTTTAATTATAGTTATAGGGCTGGTGGGGTGATAGTTTATGTTAAAAATAATGTATTTACTAACGTAAATTTTACAGGATTAGATATGGTAACAGCAGATGCGATTAAATTAACCTTTACTACATTCAGTCAAACTATAAATATATTAGCGATATACAGATTGCATGGTTTCGATGTAGGCAGTTTTTGTACAGAGATAGATGAATATTTAAGCCTAGATGAAAATAGTAAAACTTCGATAAAAAATCTGTTCATAATCGGTGACATAAATATCGATATATTAAATAACAATCCGAGTACTGAGAACTATAAAATTAAAATGTCAAACCATGGTTTAGAATCTTTGATAAATATCCCGACTAGAGTAGGTACATATTTCGATAGCATCAGACAGGAAACAATCATCTCAAGGACTTGTATCGATCACGTATTTGCTCGAGTTAGCGATAAGCGTATTGTGAGCGTGGAGTGTGCCGTGGTGGACGTGGGTATCACGGACCACGGCCTGTGCGTGGCTGTGTTGGGGGTCAAGGGTCGGCCTGCCGCTGCCCTGGACGCCGACACTGGCCCGCCTCGCCGTATCGACTACGCTGCGCTCTGTGACCGCTTGCAATCAGCTGACTGGGCGCCCGTGTACGCCGCGCAAACGGTTTCGCTTGCGTATAACGAGTTTTCTTCAATTTTACAGAGCAACTTTGATCAGAGCTTGAAACCTGTAAACAGACCTTTGCACCGTACTGAAAAGAAATTAAAGCCTTGGATGACAGACGCACTATGTTCTCGAATTCAAACCCGAAATACTTTATATAAACAGATTAAGAATAACTTGAACAATGCTAAATTAAAATCTTATTACACCCGTTTCAAACATAAATTACAAAAAGATATAAGATTAACAAGGGAAGCGTACTACAAAAATATTTTTGAACAGTGTAAAGGGAATTCCAAGGAAACTTGGAAAAGAGTAAACGAATTAACCAGGCAGAGGGAAAAAAGTAAGAGCAATATTAATTTGATAGTTGGTGACGGTTTAATAACTGATCCACAGTTGGTATCAAAGGAATTCAATAAATATTTTTTGACTGTTGCGGAAGGCTTGTGTTGTCAAGACGATGCGGAGAAACAAAATTTACCGAATGAATTAGCAAACTTTTTTGTAGTTAAGGACGAATTATCATCATTTTTCGTAGGACCTGTTTTGCCTGATGATTTGACTTTAGCTGTTAATTCATTACGGAATGGCAAGTCACCTGGATTTGATGGTTATAGTTCTTTTTTAATCAAAACAATTTTTCCACTCATTTCTCAAGTATTTTTACATATAGTTAATTTAAGTTTTACGCTGGGTGAATTTCCTGAGTGCCTCAAAGAATCTATTGTAATACCTTTACATAAGAAAGGCTCGAGAACCTCGTGTGACAATTACAGACCTATCTCCCTAGTTTCGACCTTTTCTAAGATAATTGAAAAATTAATGAAGCAAAAACTCATAAATTTTTTGTCAAAAACAAAATTTTTTAGCAAAAATCAATATGGTTTTAGAGAAGGGCTTAACACGGAATCTGCTATTCTTAATCTTGTTAAATCGATAAACAAAGGGATAAATAATACGAAGAAAGTCAGTGGGTTGTTCTTGGATATCAAAAAGGCTTTTGACACGGTCAACCACAACATTTTATTAAAAAAAATGTACAAGAGTGGAATAAGAGGCGTTGCGTATGATTGGTTTCATAGTTATCTCAAGAATAGGCGACAACGCGTTAGAATAAATGGCGTACTGAGCGAAAGTGCCATAATTAAGTATGGGGTTCCTCAAGGCTCAGTTTTGGGTCCAATTTTGTTTTTAATATACATAAATGACTTGTGTAATGGCAATTTCAAAGGGTTGGTAACATCATTTGCTGACGATACAGCTATAACTTACATCAAAGGCAGTAATGTGGAAATTCAAGAAGCTATGAATGCAGATTTGGCTGCTCTCAGATATTGGTTCGCAGTTAATAAAATGATTTTAAGTCCTGAAAAAACTGTTTATTTGAATTTTTCCTTAAGACAAACGTGTATACTTTTAAATCCTGTAACTTATAAATGTGTTGACTGTTTAACAAAATATACGGCCTGTAGTCAGAATTGTGTAAATTTAAAACAATGTAACAATATTAAATACCTTGGCATATTTTTGGATGAAAATTTAAATTGGAAAATACATGTATCAAGATTAGTAGGGCAGCTCAGCAATCATCTAAGAATTTTTTATTTCCTTAAAGATATATGCAGCAGTGAAGTGTTACGTACCGTATACTTTTCGCTTGTTCACAGCAAACTGGAATACGCAATTTCAGCCTGGGGTGGTACTTATGCAACGAATTTGAATTCTTTAATTGTTTTACAAAAACAATTCATTCGTATAATTAATAAATCTAAGTCGAGGGAGCCATCTTTTCCATTATTTAGTCAAACAAAAATTTTACCAGTAAGATATATTTATGTTTTTAAAGTTTTGAAATTTTTCCACATAAATCGTGATAAATATGCCGCAAGAGAAGAGGTTTTACATAGTATGGCATTGCGAAATAGAAGGAATTTTTGTGTCCCGAAACCCTATATAGATTATTTTAGAAAAACATTTAATTTTATAGCTCCTCGTATATATAACGTTATTCCTGGAAATATAAAAGCTTTACCAAGTTTAAAGTTATTTTTACGCAGTCTAAGAAGCTGGTTGTTCAAACAAGACAGTATAGACTACCTATTCAATGTAGTGGGCTAAGGCGTGACTTGTGGCTGGGGCGCCTCGCATTACTGCCTTCCATGCATGGACTGAGCTTTGACGGGCGGAGTGTCTCCGCTCAGAGCCGCATGATGGAGCAAGTGGCGAGGATGCCTTCAGTCTGAGTGGCGACCTTGCAGCAACATTCACAACAATTCGTACACTTACACCTACATACAATATTATCTAAGTAAAGAATGCACCCATACCAACACATAAACCGGCACACACTCACACACACAAAACGCTGTTTAAATCACGAAAACCTACAGACAGACAAAGTCATTTTTGTTTCTTTTTTAGTTTTTTTCTTGACACATTTAAACTTTTATGGCCAAAATTAGGGACATATGATCAGCACCTAAAAAGAATATTTTCCTATCATTATTTGTAGTCTATTAATTATATAATGAGTAAGCTACTATATTATTTATTTAATTATTATGCTCGACTTATAATATTTTGTCAATGTAGAAGATGTACCTCTGCACAGGCTTGCCTTTAGAGGTATATTATATTTCCCAAAATATAAAAAAAAGATGAATTATTTAGAGCTGGGGGAGAGTATTTTAAGTATGTTAGTTAACCAAAACGTGTTTTTTAATTTTAATTTTAGTACATTCTAGGAAAACAGTTAAGTTAAACTTTTAGATTATATTGATGTCTATGTAAATATTAATATTTTAATTTTGTGAGCTTCAATTATCTTAGTGTAAATCTTATAGCATATTTTTTCTGGTCGACACCCTGGCAGGTCAAGGACTTTATTGTATACATATCTGTTATTGTTTATTATGTATTAACTATGTTTTATTTTTGGGAAATAAATATTTTCTTTCTTTTCTTTCTTTCTTATCATGTTTATGAGAAACTATAGCGCTGTAGCCAATGCTACTATATCACGAGAACAATTTAAAATACAACCAAAGAGGAACTGCCGTGATTATTTCCTTCAATTTCTTCTTAGTTTAATGAACTTAATGATAAGAGATAAGTGCTGCTTTGTTTCTGGCAAAATCATTACAAAATTTGCACTACAACCCTTCTTCATGAGAACAACAATCAGTATAGTTTCTAACTTCATCGCTAATTTATGTTCCGGGTTGTGAGCTTTAAAGCTAGTTAAGGCAGACCTGGTGAATTCCGTAAAAAGTGTACTGGATTAACTATAAAACAATATAAACAATGATGAAATTTCCACGTAAAAAATTTATATTTTCCAATCTAGGATTGAAATTGTTAATGATTTAAAATCTGTATACGACTGAAAACATATCTGAAATAGTATTAAAAAATTAAACATGCTTAAGAAATTATCTAAAAATATTTTGAAACCTAAAGGTAGAAGAAATAATGAGGTTGTCACTTCAGTCCGTTTAGCTACAAGATTTTACATATTTTTAGTGCAGATACACATCTATTTTAGCCTGTATTTCATGAGACCACTACGGGCTCAGGGGGACCGCCTGCTAGGAGTCAGAGGAAAGGTTTTTGTAGGTCCATTGGTTGAGTAACAGATCTCAATAGATTAACCACAGTCAAAATGGCTGCTTTTCAAACTTTTAAAATATTGTTGAAATTTAATATATATTTAGTAAATAATTTAAAAATTATTATTTTAAAATGGTTTCGGCACAAAATATTTAAAATTAATAGGTTTACGTTGTTCCTAAGAGCAACTAAGAGGCATTGTCTCGATCTCTCTTAAATGAACTTATTTTTACAGAGTATGATTATTCGTACATTTTATATTATGTGTAGCAACTTAAAACTTAAAATAAAAAGGAAAAGGTATGTTACTTTTTCACACAGGAAAAGGGAAAAGTTTTAATCGAGGGTAACCAGATTTTCAAAAGTATTTTTATCATTTTAAAAATAATTTAAATTTAATGCTTTCTGGGCAGTATTACTCTGAAACTCAGTATTTACGAAACAGTTCAATTGTTATCATACTTGTAAAGTGAAAAAATAAGTGTTCGAGATAAAATGACAATAAAGCTGTCCCCAAGTGTCGACTCTCGGCGGACTTTCAATATTAACTCGCCGCGCGCACCTCCACGTTCCTCCTCTGTTCGCTTCCTTATCGTATACTCCCGTTGGTATTCTCTAAAAGTAAGCTATAGAAGGATATAGAAACAACTGCTTCTTACTTTTGTATACTCAGCTTATCTTTTGCTTTACATTGTTTTACTTGATACATTAAAAATGAAATCTTAAAAATAAACGAAATCTTATGGTGAATTACTAAAAATAGAATAAACTACGTGTGTGTGTACTGCTTGTTTTAGATTTCTAAGTAATAAATAATGACCAGGAATCCTATAACATTTATTTTCGTTTGTTTTTCTGTACACAGGATAAATGTAGAACAAGTATCGCTATAGATTTAAAATTGTGTTTGATATTTCACTTCTACAAGATTGAATCGAGTGTGCTTGTGGTGTTTGACTATTCATGGGCTTTGGCTGAACGTTAGCAAAGTTTATCAAACCTTTACATTATGAATTCAAAAACTGATTTGATAAATTTAGTTTCCAGTTAGTATATCAGTTCATTAAACAATGCAATTGAATTTCAAAATGTATATGGATAAACAAAAATTAATTCTTAATTTGTGTATTTGTTCCAAGTATGTATACCACAATTTAGGTTAATATAGATGAATACTACGACACGTTCATCACTCGCTGATACGAGCGCTGCAGTCCGCTGTGCTTTGCATATAAACCGTTCCTTCCAAACAACCTACTTTCCCTGTGCTAGAACATATAACACATCACATTGTGGTAGGGTTTATGTAATTAGAATTGTATTACTCTAAGGAATGCAAAATGGTTTTCAGAATGTTTCAGTAATAATTGCTTAGTGATTTAATACATATGAACACTCTGTGTATAATAATACTTGTATATCCACTCTCGTGTCATCCTTGACTCTTCATATAACCTGTATGAAGTTTATAAAAATAATTAAGTAGAATAATTATTAACATTGTTTCTGATTGGAATGTTTTAGATGTATCCAATGGTAGGCTAACTAAACATTTTGAATTGAATTAAGTCAGGCTTAGGGTTATAACAAAGAGTATTTAAGTAGTATGTATCACTTAATAAATAAGGATCGACAAAAACATATTTCAAAATCATAGCGAGTAAAATTGTCTACGTTCTTTTGCAGAAACGTTCTGGGGATATAAGTAAATTTTAGAAAACCACGTGCAAGCTCTTTTAACTCTAACATAAGCGCATATACGCCCATTATAAATAAAGAAGATTATAAATATAAAATTATTTTTTACTTACATAGTAGTTCAGCATAAAACTTATTTATGTATTAAATATAGTGTTGATTCATGGACATTTTTTGTTACAATTTAAGACAAATTCTAATAACCCCCTTTTACGAATTGCCTTTAATATTTTGAAGAGAAACCGTCAACTTTATCAGTGGCTAATAACTATAAATTTAAGTATAACAAATTTAAATATGTACAAATCACTGTAACATTTCCGATAGTTTTCAATATATAATTTTAATATAAAATTTAAATTATACAGTACAAGGTATTCAATATAGTAAGATGTCATTTACTGATGATAAGGCGGATGTTTACAAAAACTGGTCCATTTAGAAAAAAATTTCACGAAATCCGATTTTATCGTGGTTTTTAATAACGGTAAATTATGTAGTAAATACGCGCAGGTAAAAGGAATATTTGTTAGAAAATACATTTTATATCTTGTAAACAGAATTAATCAATGTTATATTAAATGAAACTGGTTTATTTCAATTAAGTATTACATATACACATTTTTTATAACATTCTAATATGTGTTACGTTAGCCAGTCGTAACTTTTAATATTAGAAACTTTCACAAGAAGGGATATCCATCGTTTACAGACGAATGGATTCTATCCTTGGGTTGTCAGCGGAATATTAATGGCAATATCCTTCTTGAAGCAAGAGAATTATTTAAGAATTAGACGTTGTTAAGAGACCACATTCCCTTGTAAACGTTCTGAGTGTACTTTCTGCAGTAATCATCATAATTAAATATGATGTATCTCCGATACTTTTACTCTATTGTTAGTAGAGGACATTCTGAAAAGGTAATGGTCAATTATTGTGTCAATCGAGCAACTTAAAATATTTGTCTATCCAAATATCAATAATGAAATGCAGCCGTACAAAGTATCGGTTCGTATACATGTAGTATGTCATGGAAATAATTTTTAATACAGTAACTCGGAAAATATTTAATAGATCTAGATTAAACTGAGTACAGAGGCAGTATTTTCACGTAGCATAAAGGAGTTTGTTAGCTATTTCCTTCCAATTAAAGAATTTAATATTCAATAACTCTTCAAAACAGTTTTGTATTGAGTATTTCAAAACAAAAATCCTAATTAACACGTTTTTATAAACTTCCAAAATATTTTAAGCAATATTTATTCTTGCTAATTTTTCGGCGCCTTATCATTGGATAAAGCAATCGTCATTTCAGTTGTTATTTACCACAGCTAAAAAGAAAAAAAAATTTCTCTCAGACTAGTAAAATTAGGTAGATTTTCATTGCAATTAATAAGGGTGGTAGATGGAGACTTAAGTCACTGTAAAACCTAGACCGGTAAAAGTCGGGACTCTATTTAAAGTCTCTAGAATATCCCACCTCCAATAGGCTTCGTATTCTACCAAGCACCTGCCTGGAAGCTTCGATAAAATTTGTTGTATGCAGCGTAAGTTTTTAAAACTGATTTAACCACATGGAGTTCACAATAATTGTACATATAAAAATTGCCTCTTGGTTTTCGCCCAAATAATCGCTGAACAACCGTCATGTTATAATTTATTATTATAAATTATAACATGACGTTCTATATTTAGAACGTTCGTGCAATTTTTTTACAAAATATATCTAACCACTAGGCGTGTATAGTACCAATTATGAGCTCCAAATAGGCTCACATACAAATTGTGAGCTATCTTTGGTCATTACATGTCAAGCGTGTCTTAAAATGTAATTTTTACACTCGATGAACCATTTCACTATTTACCACAATAGTGAATCACACCGAAGTAATTAACCATCCCGTTTTCCCTACTTCTGGTTCTGAAGTATCGAAAATCACTTGAGACTGGATAAATAACTCAATAAGGAAACATTTTGCTCGTGGCTGGAATTTCATCAGACTTGATTACATTAACACTGCAGACAGGAATTGGTTTTGTTTCCCCTTTTTAAAGCTGCGTTATTATATCGAGAGGTTAGTTTTTTGCTTCCTCCCTTAGCTCTTCTAGAATTAGAATTATTTTAGGATAATTTACGTTTAGTATGAAATGAAGTATGTAGTATATACGTTTCAGCAAGGTTAGTTTATTGATTTCAAGTAATTAGGCAAGTAATGCAATTTGATACTCTTTTGTAATAAAGTATGTTTTAATATAAAGTATAAAGTTTTGCTTAAATGCATTTTATGTATTATATCGAAGGAAATATCATGGATTATAATGTAATATTGTTTTAATATATTTTGCAGGAAATTTTTTTATGTACAAGAATTCTAAGATACCAGAAAAAGTTCTCGTTTATATATAACACTGTCTACTAACAATGCAAATACAAACATACAATATCTGCTTTATGTTTGTTTCAAGTTAAAAGATTTCAAAATTTCAAGTGTTTGCTAATATTTGTCTGTATGAGACATCTGGATAAAATATTAATCCAAAATAACTTCGTAACATGGCATGCCAATTATTTGTAAAATTTTATCTGTGTTTACAAGTACGAATATGACTTTTAATTAAGAATTTTCACAAACAGAAATATCCCGTTAATAACAGTAATAAATTTAGTACTTTTATCCTTTACTTGTATTGAATACACGTACACCTAGGTTATATTAAAGTTAAAACATTTCATTAAGCATCTTTGAAAGTCGCAAATGAACACAATGTAACAACAATATTTATTAAAATCAAGTGATTCATCACAACCATTCGTTTAAGTGAAAGCTCAGTTAAATAATGACATTAGTGCTGATTTAAATATTGCTTTAATCATATCAGGATACAATATAAATTTGTAGCAACCGTTGTACTTACTACCAGAGATATAAGAATACTAGTGGTATATACTCACTACTACTACTTGATACTTCTTATCAATATAGTAAAAATAAAATAAAAATTTTAATATTAATAATTATTATATGCAGTAATGTTTGTTTGTGTCTTAAGGTTTTACTATATGATAGTTGTTATAATATATATTTTTAATGGCATATATAGAGTCATGAGGGGAAAACACATTCTATAAAGTGGTCCATCGTAGATATCAGGCACGCACTAAAATAAAATAAAGTCCGATCGTAAATATCAGTAAAGAAAAGGTGGACATTTAAAAAAATTTAGAAGGAAAGCTAATTCTGATGCTTAAGGCTGTTGTAAAATTATTTAAATTATAGATTTTTTGTCAAAAATTTTGTATTGAATATTACTTAATCACACAAATGCAGTTATATTAATTTTTTAAAATATATAAAAATATTAAATTTTTTCCCATGCTATATGAAATGTATATATTATTTTTAGTTTACAATTTGCGAGATATTATTTCAGAACGCTATCTGAGAATTAAAATTTGTTACTAACTTACACACGAAATCATATCGATCTCTATTCAGATATCAAAATTGGTCTATGAAATCCAGAAATGATCAAGATTGTAATAATTTATGACCATATCATCTCTCTCTGAGAATGACATATAGTGTCGTTTATACAGAGTGGTGTATTACTAGCGAAATAAAAATTCGTTTAATGATATAAACAACAACAATTCCGACAGTCTTATTCATATCAAGGATTAATATAGTGATATCCACAAGTTTTAAACTCCCTAACAGGTTGTGACTGAAGCACATCTAGTTTCTTCCTTAGAATGACAGATTGATGTGTCACCATGAAGGCGTATAATCATTACGTTTGTTTGATAATAGCTCTAACTTTAACTTCTCTGGTGTTTTTATATTAATCTTTGCTGAGAGTGATGCAGTGGGACTCTATAGTCCTTTCTATATAGGTAATGTAGGCTGTGGATTTAGATACATCACTGGAAAATTAAACCCTCAATAATACCATAGAATCTATATTGATATTCATAATAATTATATAAATTATTAGATTTGGTATCACAAATTGCCCACAGATGCTGTGGCTGGACTGCAAGTTATTGTGAAACTAACAGGAATTATGGAAGATTTGTAGGCAACTCTTAAGTGAAACAAAAGGAAAGCTGTCCTTTGAGATTTGCAATATGGCAACTATTGCCATAATGCCAACATAGCATTGCAATATTATTTGCGATATCGTGTCATCTGTCATATTTGGTTCAGTTTATAATGATTATTGTTAATTTTATTTTATGTACGTTACTTACGCAGTAGTATTATAATGCATTGAGTTGACACGTAGTAACGATATTAATTGGTTTCTGCCTGTCATTATTTAGAGTGCCATTATTTAGAGCGTCTCCTAAGAAACTATAAGAACACTTCAAAAAGCGAAAAACTTTTTTATCCGTTCACATAGTTTAGTACTCAGTGTTAAATAATGAAACATGATATTGTAATATATAGGATTGCAGGTCACTGTGATAAATCTCACAATTAATTTATACATATATAGGCTATAATGGTAGTGTTGATCTACGTAATATTTACATACCTCTAATAGATTTTAAGACTGTAGTGTAGCTTCCGAACAACTTAATCAGCATTTTGTCACTAATAAATGCGGGGATGAATGGAGGGAGATAAAGCAGGGACATGATATAAAAAATAGCATCATTACTTCCAACAAACTTTGCATTAAATAAGAACGTTTAAGTAAATATTTTTAAACTGAAATTTGGATATGCCACTGGATGAAACAGTATCGTGTCTCAATTGGACCTTAGCTGTTGAGGACACTTAGGACCATATAATTTTGGATAACTCCATGCATAATTGTATTAGAGACAAACTTTACTTCCGATTAAACATACATTCGTTCGGATTAGGAATGTTTCATCGGTCCCAGACGAGAAGATTATCGAATTCCATATCTTAAACTCCTGTGGTTATACTTTCAAAACCATCTTTCTACTGAGAACATTAATAACCTACACGAAAACCAAAGCTACAGTATAATATATGTTAATCTGGTAACTCAGAATCGGCAACAACAACATAAAATTAATTCAACCTACACAATAAAGTGTAGTGTGAAATCCAAAGCATAAAAGTATTTAAAAACATTGGTATGATTTCTTTACCTTTATCCAGGATTTCATATCTGTTAAGTTGGTTACCCACCTGGGGAACTTATTAGGTTGCAGATCGCTTAATATAGTAGCGTATTATCTTATTCGTTTCAATTAAGAATGATAAGTACTTAACAACTATTCCGTTATCTTGAAAAGCTTTCATTCCCAAAAGCATACTTTAATATAATAGATCATTTTCTACCCTTCACTTTTATATGCTTTTTGTGTCACAAAAATTGCATAGTTACTTTATCTCTTCCTTAATTAATGATTATGTTCACGTTTTCAAACTTAAGTTTATAATCACTGTCTTGTGATCTACAATGATTTGGTTCCAATTAAGTATTATTTAAAATTAGAATAAAGAAAGCTCTGATATTTTTCAATAAGATGTTTATTACAATTACAAATAAATATTATCTTCAAACTCAAGCATACCAATATCATTTAAATCTCCAATACGAGAAAGAAATGACGTAAACGAGGCGGATATGGACGTGAGGAGTCGTGCAGGGGTGTCACCTATATTTTATACTTTGTTGTAAAACTGCTTGACATCTAATTTTATTTTCTAAATACATTTCAAGCATCAATTAATGAATAATCTTATAAAAATGTATGACAGCCAGATACTAACTGGAGTTACATTTTCCTCGTGATAATTGCCAATTAAACCGTGGTAATTGAAGTGAACAAGTTCTGCTGCATGCAACTGTGTGAAACCTCCTGACAACTTTTAAAATCTACCAATATATCCTTGTTATATCTTTGTTTCATGTGACTTCTTGTTTGTATTAAGTGATAAATTACTCATTTTGAATATACTAGCAATAATACCGTAGATAGCACAGTTATTAATTGCCGTTTTTAATTGTATTATAGCGTTTATTTTGTACATATCATGATTATGTGTATGCTCATCATTTCCGTAAAATATGAGTTAACACATCAAAACTGTTAATAAATAATAAGTTGATAATAAATATGCAAAACTATATAGTACACTGTTTTTTGTCAAAAGAATACACAAAGAATTTCATTACAATGTACAAATGATTGTATGCATTTTAAATAAAACTAATGTTCATGGTAGACTTATAGTACTGTACTAGTAACTCATATGTTTCGTTTAGTTTTAATTATATAGTAGGGGTATATAACTTGATTGAGAGACTATTATTTGGATTTAAATTTGTATTTCCCTTGTTTAAAAGTTGTAATGAAACAAAGCAAATTTTGATTACCTCCAGCAAATTTATATAAATTTATGAAACTTACAAATCATAAAAACATTTACTTATGTAGTTTTGTAGTTCTTTGTTAAACGTATTCGTTTATATATATATATATATATATATATATATATATATATATATATATATATATATATAAAAAACACTAAATTCGTTAAGTTCATCCTACAACAAATATTTCTCAATCCAGTCCTATGAAAGTTCAAGAAATGTTTATACCTACAGCAGCATTATGCAAAAATTCCCTTCATCATACAAAATAAACAATGTGTTGCATGTGTACAAAATTTAATCATTAGGAGAGACATCAACATATATATATATATAAGTCAATATTGCTCATTGGATGTAAATGCTCAATTATGCTAAACTTTATATTTTTCTGTATATCGTAAATCATACAATCTTTATAAGCATAACAAACCTCAAACAAAATTACCTTATCTTAGTGTTTTTTTTCTTAATCATTAAGGTTTATATTTTCTAAATTACTTATAAACTGATGCAATACTGCAGTGAATAGATGTTACGGTTAAACAGGTCACCATTATAAACTTATGACACGAATTTAATGATATCTTATGTTAGTAGTATTAATTTAGAAGTGAGTCTTCCTTTTATCACTACACCAAACCGATAACCCAACTGACCAGAGTGGCACTCGAGAAATTAAACTCCCAATGATATCGAGTGTTAAAATAACCCAGAGCTAAATACTAGACAAGTACGAGATATACACAGAACAAAGAGTTGAAAGATGATGGAACTGCAGCTTATTTTCTTCTTATACTTTAATTAGTCTAGGAAACTTTAAACGATCCTCTGCTCATTCTCAATTGGTTGACCTGCATAACCTTGATCTGTATTCCAGACTTCGTTGATAAACTTTATTCTATTACAAAATGGCTTTTGACCAAGGGTATTTAGAGAAGGACACAAACATCATTAATGTAGAATATTTGAACAAGCAAATGCTAAGGTTTCGTTCTCCCAATCTTTCAAAACAACATTGTTAGTGTTTTCCAAGGCCAGACATATATAATGCTTCATTGAGGGGAAGTATTCTACAAGATATTATACTTCCCATTTCCCGTTTTTCGGACTTGTTCCTGCCACAAAGAATCTTTAAAAAGCTAATTTTCTCTATGGCGTAAAAAGATAAATTTTTAGTTAATATATTTTTATAAAATTAATAAATTTGCATGAGATACCACTGAGTTCCCTATGGAAATTTTGAGGAAATATTTTGTCAGGGAAAGTTTCAGGAGCTACGCGTCTGGTATAGAATTAAAATGAGAGAATTTACTTGTATGCACACTTTCTCGAAATTTCGTTGTATTTAATACCTGTTACTAGGTATTATAAAACAGTTATGGATTAATAAGTATTTTACTCTGTTATATGTCTTATACATATTTCTTATTGATTTAAATGCATACTAACCTACAACCGTTGTCAATTATGTACTAATTGCTATACTGAAATTGAAATTGCTATAATAAAACTAATTTTAAACAAAGACCAACACCGATGATAAAGATCCAAACAATGAAAATTGTCTTTAATACTAAAAAAATTGTTTGTCATAGCACTCATCACAGAAAATATTTGTTAGTTTTTTTACTGTAAAACGTTTGGTGTACTATAACGAGGGTGGGGTAAGTGACACATCTGCCAGTAGGCCATCCATCACTTTTTTGGAGATTGAATGATGTGTTTACATTACTTCAGTTTAAGCGAATTATTTTGCAAAATAAAATTATTTATTTTATTGAATAGGTTCCTACAGTACAACCTTACCCAGACTTACCTGTTTACGTCAGAGTTAAAATACAGCCGGACAAAAATTGAGTGGTTTAAAATGTTTTGCTTGGCTTACAACAAACACGATTTGTAATTTATTATGTTGATGTGTGGTATGTCGAACCACTTACTGACTGGTAAATCAAGAATATAGCTTAAGATTTCCTTAGAGCTGTGTACATATAAAAAAATACAAGTACACGTTGAAAACTCGCCCAAAAACAAAGTATGGTGATTTTAATGATTAACAAGTAAGTAATAGGACTATAATTTGTTTACTTCACCAGTTTAGTCAAATTGGAGGAGCGAATACCAGTTTATAAAATTTAAACTTTTATACTCTACTATGTATTAAAATGTAACCGTATAAAGCTAACAATGAAGACCCTCAATGTAAAACGTTTAGCGTAGTGTTAATCTAATAGGTTTGAAATTGTTTTCCCGAAAGAACGCAACTGAAAAGATTTCTACCTTTAAAATATTAAATATGAAAACATCTGTAAGCAATAATTTTAGTGAAATATATTAAAATCATAACTTAAAATCCATATTGGACTGGCTAAAAAAGTTACAAATGCAAGGCTAAATGCATACGACATGATATTATTACATGTTTAAAGCTCAAATTATATTTTATTCTTTATTGTAAAATAAATACACTTGCCTTTCATGCAGGATATAAATGGCTTTTTAAATGCAATCCTACTCTTTAGTTATTTTTCTTTTGTTTTACATTACAAGAGAGAATGTTGTTCTGCTCACCTATGTCTGCCAATGAGGGTGGACTGAATACATGCCTTACCTTCATCTCATCTGTTACAAGCTAGTGTTTATCCGCTCCACTTTCAGCTATTATTCCTTACTCTATGAATAATTGAAATAGAAGGCGTAACGCTGGTTGAAAAATTGAAGTGCTTGGATGTTCATAATGCACACAAAATGGGTTATACCTTATTTAAAATATGGTAAACTCATTAGAGGGACTCTTTCGATTTATTGTATGTTATCAGAAACACTTTATACAATTTTAGATCTCATTTATTCTCATAGATTAGGTACGTACAAACTTTTCTGCTGTTACTGCAGGTGCTACCATTGTACACTCAAAACTGATACATTTCATGGCATTTTAAGTGACGCTTTTCTATAGATTGTTTTGACTTTGATGATCCTTTAAACACGATTACTAATTTGATCAATAATTATTTTACCGATGAGCACACATATACCAGTTATATATAGTTATATATACATACATATAGTTATGAACCAGATAATTAGTTGTCTAATTTCACAAGTTAAAAAAAACACGTAAGTAAAGCTAAAATTCAGATAAATAAATGACTTATTTGCTTCTTTGACTTATTTACCTTGTACAATTCAAATCGCTTAACTTAAATAATTTATTTGTATTAAATTACTAAATTTAAGATCAATCTTATGTTAAAAAAATATTAAAATCTATATCTCATATAAATTGTGACTTGTATTAAAGAGAGAATCTATTAAAGTGGTTTATGTATAAAGTACTGAATTTTAATAAAATTAAGGCACACAGATTGATATAGAAAATTATGTTTAACAATAGGTTTACAATAAAATGTCTTTAACTGAGGTTGCTTATATCAATTACAACGGTTTAATTGGCGTTAAAAATGGTAAAAACGTAACGAAAATTAGTACCTGATTGTCATTCAGTCCTCCTTAACCATATTACAGACATATTTAGTGTCATAAACTAAAAGATTTCATCGACAGCCCAAATTCTGCACAATACTATAAACACAAGGTGACACTCCTGATCGCTTCACGGGTTATTCCCTGCATTTGGTTTACTACTAAGCATTTGGCTACTTGGGTGATAGACAATACTGTTGTTTTGAAATATTAGTCAAGAAACAAGGTATAAAGTACTATTGTTAATTTAAGATTTTGGGATTGATGCACAACAATTAAATAGCATTGGCTTAAAATATATTGAAATAAGTAGTATAATAAATCGATCAACTCGTAAATAGTAATGCCTTGTAGAAGCTTCAGTACATAGAGTATTAATTCCCATTCATTATCTGGGTTGATACTTTTCTAGCTGTAGATACTTTGATAAGGGAATCAATATAACTCTGAAATTAAAATATTAAATATAAATACATAAATAATTATGTCAAAAATTATCATTAGGTGATATTTAGGACAAATTCAACCTAACGTTGATTTCTGATTTTATGCATGAATTTTTAACTTTGATGCAAAAAAAAGGAAAGAAAGGCTAAAAAAGGTAAAGGTGTTTATTTTAGGCATTAAAATAATACACTGGTAGCCTTACCTGATGATGACAATGTTAAGTATAACTGGACAGCTGTGGACAATCAGTCATGTGACCGGTAATAAATCTTACCACAGACACAGAGCCATCTGTCATTCTCAGGGAAAGATGAGCTGTGGTTCAGCCACAAATTATTAGAGTTGACAGTTTGTGAACATCACTGTTTATGAACATCACAATCGAAAATGTTGGTTTCCGTAAAATGAAGAATACATTCCGCCAGTAAATGAACACACACAGCAAGTCATTATCCTCATGGATATATTACAATGTGGTTCAACAACAAATTATTACAGATTTAATGGTGTGTTAGTACCACAGTTATATGTATATCAATATTACTATTAACGTTATTGCTGTTGGCCAATCTTTGGCCCGAGGCCTGATTTGCAGTAAAGTATTATTTTTCCACCTTTTTATGTAACAGTACGTAGAACTGTGTTGTTCTGCTATTGTGTGCTGGAAGTGTAGATTCTCTTGCAATATACTAGCTACAGTGATACGCGATTGGAAGTGTATAAATATATTATCCACTTCACTAGTCTACAATAAAGTAATTTATAACGCAATTAGTTTTTGACTTCTCTACGTAAGAGAACAAAGATCTGCGTTTTAACGATGTAATTGTGTACAAGAATCTATACTGTAATTTTATTTAAAGTTTAAGGTTTCAGAAATCTTTGAGTTACGTTATTAAAAGTTTCAAACGTTTCAGATCAAACAATTATCGTTAAGGTACTACGAAAACTAGAAAATGCAGCGGTCTATGCATCGTACTAAAAAAGGCACTAATTACATATTTAACTCGTATGGATAAAAGTACTGAAATTAACATAATGTTCAAAGAAGTTAAATTTTCAATGTGAAAGGGCAAAATGGTGTATCCCTAGAAACATTAGCAGAAGGTATACGTGGTAACACACGTGGATTTGTTTATTTTATTTAGAAGAACTCTAGTAAATTAAGAATGTATAAATACATGTTTTTCAGTTGTAATAAACACTTACGTACACTGTTAGTTAGAGTAAATAATTTTCCATCTTGTTACTTGTGGTAGTTATGCAATTTGTAAAATAATGAACAAATTATGAAATACTTTAAGTCCGTGGGAAAATTTATCTGAGATTTCAACTCATGAACTAAGTGAACTGCAACAGATTTAAAAAATGTTTTGTTTTTCTCATAACAATTCTGCCTTTACACCTGACTGACAAATGTGTTGAGCATTTATCAGATGTGCTTGAATTGAAGGAGTCGTTTCTTCTGCATCTATCGATCTGAATTTACTGAAAATTGGAATATTTAGGAAAATATTTCAATAAGATTTCTTCATTTAAATGTTTTGTTCTCGCATGGCTGTTATTATTAGATCCTTAACAGCGCAACGGGCCCCAGGCATAATGGTATTTACGTAGTTTGAGTGAAACGTAATAAAACTATAGCTGAAAATAATAAAATATATTATATCATATTTTGCATGCTTAAGAGAACGTTTAAAACACAGAACCTACTTCGCTCAAACAGCGTAAACTTCTAGCCTTTGTCATATACCTCAGGTCTAAGATATTTCCAGCACCACAGTAGACTTTATCTTGTTCTAACGAAGTAAAAAAGTATATATACCTAGAACTGAAATTTATAGTATTGTGATTCAGTGATAACTCTAATTGCACACTAATATTTCACCAGAGATGCAAAATACGTTGGTATGCAGATTACCTTAGTCGTAAAAGCTGCTAATTGTGCAAACAAGTAATTTGCACGTTTCACTCAATTTGTACAAAAATCATTGCCTGGCTGATGGAATGGGTGTTTACGCTGAGCTACTAATATGCCTTGAGTATGTTTGAACATTTATAGTTACTGACTGACACTGTCTACACAAGTCGTATGTTACGTCTGGTCTTCCCTCGTATTCTATGAGTATTTAAATATCTACAAAGTGAAACTTCTTTTACAATTTTAAAGGTATATATTTTATAGATGTTTAACTATCACATTGTAATCTACTTGAAGTTGCATTTTAATCCAAGGTTTTATATGATTATTTTCTGAGCTATAGCGAGCCTTTTCACTTGTAGTGCTGGAAAAACTTTTCCAGGTGTAATAACAAATATTACAAGTGTAATTAGTATATCTTAATTGAGATACTAGATTACTTACATTTTGTGTTTAATAAAAGAGACAGTACGTGGCCAATTATCGTAGACCTGGGAGGATTAGTTTTCCAGCCAGTAATCAGAAAGAAATACTGAAACATAATCCATTTGTTTTCATTCACGTGCTCTGTGCATCTTGGCCTGTCCAGTGAATGTCACCTGGTTGCAATTTTATTACCAAATCTCGTTTTAAATTTTAATAACGGATATGCATCTTTGAATACTATGTACATGACATTTGAAACCGACCTAAGATTTTACACGATGACTTAGACTATGCTATGGACTCTGATAGTGGGCAAATCTAATACCAGATATCAGTGTCAAAGAACTCGAGTAGTGTAGCCGATCCTTGAAGGTTGACCACTGGTAGATTCTATCCTTGCACAGCCGCCAGACAATGATCACCGTTGGTGATGCTTTAGAAGTAATCTCTAGTAACTATGTATATTTATGGTACGTTCATTTCAATTTAATATTTAGTATACATTTTAGAACAGAAATAAAAAAGAACCATACAGCATCATATTTAAATAAAATGTTGAGTTACAGTATGGATTTAAGAAAATCATATTTGACGATAATAAGTGGCTAACACTCTCATACCGACTTTGATATGTCGCTATCTTGTTTCAGTTATTGGCTACTGGTTGGTTGATATACATGAGTGCATGGTATAACGGTTGGGTATAATTAATTTATTTTAATTATTTTAATCTATATTTAAGTCATGTTAGATTAATCGTCCACCTGAGGAAGAGATCATATTGCAGGTCCATAAAAAGTGGTTTTACTGATTTCCCAAACCATTCAGTGGTATCAATAAATGTGTATTAAACACCTGTCGTTAAAACTTTAAACAAAATATGTTAGTTTTTGTAGTTTATTTTGAGAATAAAAATGATTCTATATGTAATAAAATGAATATAGCCAGTAAACCCATATTATTATCCAGAGATACACTAATTATTCTTACCAAGTCAATAAGTGTTCATCTAGAACCAACGTGGGTCATACCCCCAGAGTCTCTCCTTAATAAACCTGTGTTATAAGATGATAACTACTCATAAGCAAGGGAGCTAATTGTCAGCTGTAGTTGAGATGATGATGGAAGTTAGTAGAAGCTAAAAATATCCAATGACAAATATTATTATACATCATGTTTTAGACGTATCTCTATGAAACTACCAGAGACATATTTTAATAATATGCATACCAGCGTCAGAAAAGGAGGTGAAAAAACTGTCACTTCAATTATGTTCTTTCACGCAGTTCATATTTCATAACATCAGAATTTTCACGTATGTCGGATAAAATAAAATAATTATTATATTTACATCAGAAATAGTAATATACATTATTTACCACCATGTATATTAAAAAAATATATATATATTTGAAATATTTGTTTAACAAAAGATAGCACCAGGATTTTCACGTATGTCGGTAAAATAGAATATTTATTATATTTACATCAGTAATAGTAATATGCATTATTTACCACAATGTACATTTTTAAAACTACAGGACTTCAAATATTTGTTTAACAAAATATATAAGGCTCATGGACAGACTTGATGAGTTGTATTACTTCTTAAATATATTTTAACTAACCGTTTTATATATTGAAGTTTCATGTAAAATACGTTTTGTAAGGTAACTATATATAAAATCAGTTTGAGTCTACATAATCAAACATCTTCATACAATGATAACTAAAATTACACACCAACATGTTACCAAAAATGCACAATACTTTGACATGCAGGTCCCCAGAATGGTAAAAGCTGCTAATTGTGCAAAATAAGGGATCTGTAGGGTTCAGTTATTAAAAATCAATATATTAATCAACGTCATGGTCTGTTCACATGTTATGGTGAATTGTGCAAGGTTCTTGGCAAAGAGAATATTAACAGTACAGTAAAAGCTTTGCTGTAATTATAGCACAACGGCCACATTCTTAATGCAATAAAAATGCGCTATATTGCATTGACACAAATTTTGACGCCTTCTGCCGTGAAAATGTCTCCAGTTCTCCAAAACAAGTGAATTCATTTTAAGTTACATGTAATGAAATGTTATCTACTTTTTTATTCTTAATTTATAACACTTTTATAGAGAAACTTACTCACAAGTAAAAGTTACGATATATCCGTACAGCACAATTGAATTATTTTTAATTTAAAAAGTACGGGTTGCTTCTGTAAAATAATTATTAAAACATAAATTAATAATTAAAACATATACATAAGGAATGTTCCTGTAAGGTTTCACTGGTCGGGTGACAGTATAAACCTGACAGCTAATAGGCAGGTTATCTCGCCAGTGTGAAGTTATATCAAGTGCTGCTGCAGTATCAGGGTTAG
The DNA here is from genome assembly GCF_021130785.1 of Homalodisca vitripennis. Classification (NCBI taxonomy): domain Eukaryota; kingdom Metazoa; phylum Arthropoda; class Insecta; order Hemiptera; family Cicadellidae; genus Homalodisca; species Homalodisca vitripennis. The sequence goes on from NC_060207.1 coordinate 138,280,359, forward strand.
TGGATAGTTGTAGGTAGGTCTTAAGCTCCTAACCAAGTTCATTCTGGATAGCATAAATGTCTAAGGCTTTGGGGTTAACATAGCCTGCAGTAGTTTATTAAGCTACACAGTTATTGGGAAAATCAAGTTATTTGTGAAATACACCTTATTAACAAGTTATTGTGCGACTAAATTTCCTCATCGACTAACATTATAACATGAATAAATGTAAAACACATTCTATACTTTTGATGTGTTCTCCTTTACTAATTAGAAATGCAAGTTGCTTCAAATTGCTTATCAATGTAAAAGATTAAATTTTAAAATTATTTGCAAGATTACAATCCTTAGTCATCTAAAACACACATTCTTAACATAAAGTTAAACTAGTTCAATCGTCTTTAGATTCTAATGCAATATAACACATTAAGATTAAACATACGTATTTACGTAGCAAAAACAAGTCTAAATAAATAGGGTTTTAATAATATAAACGTAAAATGTTTAAAAGTGATTAAAAATTTAAAATTTTCGATCACGGTTTATTATTCAGCTTATTAAACAATAAAATATCACCTACTGCGAAATAAAGATCCCGGATTCCAATATGATATCGTTATGTTTTGTTTTACGATCACCTTAGAACGTATAAGACTCTGGAGTCCTCGTTTGCTATTTCTTCTTGTTACTGTTATTTTACTGCATTATTGAAAACTATAAATTGAAATAAGCGAATTTAAGTAATTGTAAAATCTGTTATTATTTTCTAAGCTTTCAATGATAACACGTATTCAGTTCCGTGATTAAACACATACTTTTTAATAATTGTGTACACGATTCGGCATATAGCAAACAGTCACATCTTGTTTAAAGCACGTCCCATTCGGAGGAAAATTTAACTTTTTGCTTTGTGAAAAATCAGAATATGGTGAGGAATAATAGCATTTTAGTACATCTCGTACATGGAATACACTTAATAGAGGACATCCTTAAAGAATTAAAGTATTTTTAACAAGTGCATCTTTTATTAAATAATATTATTGGGAAGCCTCGTTTACTAAAAGCACGAGATATATTAAAATTTAATGCTGAATATTCACAGTATAAAAAATTAATGGAAAAATATAACACATATCTAGCGTATGTATATACTGTGAGAATAAAAATATCGAGGAAATTAAAGAGCTATTTAGCATGTTTTATAATATAAGCAAACATAGTGGAGCACTACTATTAATTTAAGGTTTAAAATTAATTTAAAGAGTTAACATAGCGATTTGGATCTTACAAGAGGGTGTTACTTCTTATAAAAATAAACAAAAACATAAATTAGTAAGCTAAATTGAAGGCAAAAGTGTACCAATGTCACCAATACAAAAAAATTACACATTCATCTTTTTGATACTATAGTTTATAAAGTTACTTGATTTACATAAAACAATTTAAAAACGAATTTTTATTTAAAATTTAATAGAATATCAAACACTAGGGTCTTTGACCCGTTATTATTTCTAGTAATATACGGACACAACTACAGTATAGAGGCTTTGAAAAAAAAACTACAGATTCTAATTGAATTAAAAGTTTCTTATTATACGAAAAACGTTGTTTTAATCATACAAAAGTAAGTTACACAAATAAGTTCAATTACAATAACGGAGAGCTTATAATGAGTAACGGTAAGCTGTTATTATTTTATTCAACTTGGAACAAGACTTTGACAACACGAATTTTGGGTAGGCCAAAGTCAGGAAAAGATCTATGCTAATGAACACTAGAAAGAAACACACTAAGTGTGGCATTGTGACAAAGAGCCTGACTTGTGACTATTATCATCGTTAGGAGTGAAAGTTTGTTGATTGTTCAGATGTTATGTGTGTTGATTGGCTGGAAGTAAAAGAACGTTTGTTATTTTCTCAAACATTGGTGATATGTTGTATTAGAAGGTTACAAACATAAACAACAGACGGTTTTTAAGACCAACTTTACGAATCAATTAAAATAATGCTATTACTTACATTCAGTACTATAAACATTCAAATATACGGAATTCGAAATATGACGTGAATGTCACTTTTTTCTCCCTTGTTATTGTTCTGTTTGGCAAGTCAAACAAACTGTAACAAGAGATTATTAAATCGCTATAGTCTAAATTATTATTTCTATCTAGTAAAACTTATAGTCAGTTAATTATAGTTAAATTTTAAACAAAATAAATAGTTCCAGATCTTAATGCTACTTGTAAAGTATTAATGAATAGGCTACAGTAAATCAAATGTATTAAAATAATACAAACTCCCTGTAAAAAGAAAACCTGATTAGTTGACATTTATTTCCCCTACGAAAATCGTAATTCCAATATAACATTTAAACTTACGAAACATCACATGCAGAACGGTTTTTGGACACTAAAATAAGAAAAAGGGCCAAATAATATGCCTAAAACTTAAAATTCCTAAAAATCCCGTGTCAGAGCCTTAAGTATCACCACTCCTCTAACCTACATTACCTCACTACCAAACCAGTACTTTTTGCCCGTGCATTAACAATTCTACTCATATTCTAACTTATTTTTGTTGATGTTTTCTCCCATAGTTATTTATTATTTACATTTACGTTATTAAATTTATAACTAACAAACGCTTCACCCCCAAACCTCAATCACTCCAAATTGCTTCGCCAGGATGTCATACCACGCTGTTTTGGTATGCTATGCAACGTATTGCCAATGTTTACTTGTAGGCTACTTAGAACAATTGTACAAAGCACGTTTGTGCTAATAGCATAAACGTGTTTAAGAGTCGACCTATGAAACAGTCTCTCATTCACATGGATTCTAGCCGAAATCTTATTCTCGAATGGTAACCACTCCAATACATCAAAGAGCATAATTGTTACAGCAATAGTTTTACTATCGAATCCGGTGAAGCTCCTTTTACGATTTTCAGTTGCTTTACATCTGTCACTTTAGTGTTCCTATCTCCAATTTTAGACTCCTGGTCCTTGATGCTATTCACTAACGCACAGTGAGACTGTCTGGTCAACTGATCTTGCTTCAATAATCCCATTTATGTTAGTATATATCTAAGCACTCCTTTTCCATACTATTTCTAACTTCTTTTACATTTATTTATTTTCTATTCTTCTACCATCCTCGACTTAGACATACATTTTTGAGAAATGGATAGAGTGAGAGGGGTGGAAAGGAGCAAGAAAAATAATGGAGGGATAAGGAGAGAACCACCTAAACCACCGTTGCTATTAGTAAAATTGGAAATCTGCATATGCACATTCTTTGGAGCTGAAGCCATCTCCGAAGAGAAGCACGCACATTAGGATATCTAAGGATCACCAATAAATAAAGGCATCTTACTTTCCTTAACGTTACATTAAAAGGCTGACCACTTTTCGAAATACACTTACAATATAACAAGAACAAGTGTAATCGTAGGTATACTGTATTATCCGATCAAGGTATAAGTAATGTTTTCATCCATAGTTTTACAACACACCTTGGCCTTCAAGTTTTCTCCTCTGGCCATAACTACCATCCTTAGGAATAAAGGTATCTTGTAGCAATATGGCTTAGTAATTAGTCACAATGGTGTTACTGGTGTTTTTTACTCGGTCATTATAAAAAAACAAATCGGTATTGCTTATTACTGCCATTTCATGCCTACAACTATTTCAAGACCCTATTTAAATTAAACAAGTGGTATAAACTCGGCACTGTCACCTCGTGCTTTCACATATTTCAAGATTCCATTTAAATTGGGCAAGGTGCATCAACTCGTCAGTGAGAACTAAATACGGCTGGCCTTCTACAAGTCTAGTAATCAACTTTATAGAAATACGTTTCTTAAAATGCATATTTAAGACTAAAATTTAAGTCAAAGAAGCAGTTGAATTTAATTTAAATGATATTTTAATTTTCATCAGATCCCTTTTAAATAATCTTTTTCAAATTCGTAAAACAATTGTAAACATTACTATAGCCCAATATATTTTGTATTTGCAGTGCTTGTAAAGTTTCGTAGATATAAAAATATCTGTAAGGATAATAAAATGAATATTAAATATCAATTTAACTCCTTTGGGTTGTGAATTACTAACTAAATTAAGAACTTAGAGATGAGCTCATCCTGAGTCACTCTATGAGATATTCCTTTGACATTCAAGGCACGCTTTCCTTCCTAATTTTGAAATTAGTACTCCTTTAAAGCAAATATCCTTTGACGTAATATATTTAAATTAGATCTAGAAGTTCAATATTAACTATCATCACAGGGAATTAAAACCTACGATGAAGGTGATAAATAATATGTATTAACTATATGTATTTTCTAACAGATACAAACAATAATATAGAGCATTACGTTTCTACACCGAAATCTACCTCCCTCTTTAGGTCATAACCTCGGATAACATTAAGGATAAAGAACATCATAAACAAATCAAAATTACATGACAATATACTTAAAAAGTAAAAACTGACGAGAAGAAGAGTTTATGACCAAAAAAGATAAAAATTGGCCTAAAACTGAAAGTTCAGCACGTCAGGGAAGAAAAAACGTACCACTACTCTATGGGTGTCTCCAATACAAGATCTACCGAAAATTTACAAACGCAAATATTCATGTTGCAATATGTTAAAAATAGGAGAAACATTATACTTCTCAAATTACAGGGAGATTTTTAAACATTTGAAATGAATTCAAATACAATTGTTTTTGATTTTTGACATCCTATATAGATTAGATAGTATAGAACTTAGAGTAAATTCTTTCCCATTATTGGGAAATTGTTGATCCACTTTGTATCACATTCAAAAGTGAAATTGTTTTACTTTATCAACTCATAGTGTGAGATAGTGATTAATTTATGTGGGGGAAAACAGACTTGTGGGGAAAAATCACGTTCGTTGTATAGATATGTGTAATGTTGACGTAACTACTCATCTGACATATAATCAAATTTGTATTTGTAAGCTGTACAGCAGAGAAAGAAAATCGTTCAAAGGATTTCTGTAAACCATAACTTTACGTTAACTAAGATACTTTAGGTGTCATTTTAAGGTGTTTAAGTTAGAGTAAACAATAACGTAAAAAACTGTAGTTTGTTTCTATAATTGTTTAATGTGAAGATAAATATATGTTAATCTATTTTATGAATTAGTACATCAAAACACTATTACTGAATAATGACGAGTTTTGTAAAACGCAGAAATACCTTTCTATGTTTTTCTTGTAACTTTATCATAAGCATATAATCAGTTTTAATGACACTATACAAATAGTGGTTTATTCTAGTGTATATTTTACGGGAACTGTTCATTACATTTACAAAACTAGACATTTTTTTCGTGACCTGAAAAACAAATGAGTTTTTAAAAGTCCGCGTTGTCCAAATACCTTGTTACAATGTTGTTGTACAATGTTTTGGATTTCAAATACACACAGTTGTAACAATTCTATTGTTTTTAATGTATTCAGAAAAAGTATGTAGTCGTAACTTAAAAAATCTATTTTTATTTAAAAATTGAAATATTTTCCAAGTTATTTGATTATTATTAATTATTATGGTGTGTATTAGAATAAGACAGACGCTAACTTTTATGTATTAAAATTCTACTTGACCACTAAGTAAACTCTTGAATAAAGTATATGCTCAACATACAACTAACAGTGTCTTTGGAGTATTTGTATGCAAGGCACAGTTGAATGCAGCGTACTACTGATGAACCTCATAATTTGTCTCAGTCCTCATTTTTATTGAAAGAAACCCGTTGCTTCTTTCTGCCAATGATTCATACATTAGATATTCATTATCAGAGAGGGAGTTTTTGGTTGGTGCTCTATATTAAACTAGAAACTTTATTCAATCTTTTTCATGTAGGCTATTTATCCATAAAAACCATGTTGTAATTTCCTGAAGGCAAACCTTGGCACACCACCGTTTCAGTATCTAATATTTTTGTGGTGTTGTACATCGCGTCAACAAAGGCTATGTTGATGGGATTTTTCTGGTCATAAAATGACGCCAGACTTTTAACTCAGTATTTTATAAGTCAATGGCCATTAAAAGTGTTTTATATAGTCAGTATCAGCAGCAATATCAAGCCCGTCTTCCAGAGAATCTTCTTGTAATGATTTTTATCCCACAAAAACATCAAATTCCTTTAGTATTTTCATCTTTTCTTAAACAGTTCTAATCACAATTCTTGATTAGAGCTTCTACGTAAATTACAAACATTTAACAATACTTATTTAGAAAATAAATAATACATTCCTGAGATCATAAATGCACATTACGGACATAAATCGCTGTGACTTTGAGTTGTAATAATAGAATAGAATTATGTATATCCTACATTATAGAACCAGGAGGGAAATTTCCTTTCAAGTGTATTTTAATTTTATCATAGTTTAATCGTGTATGTTTCTCAACCCTTCGATGTACTAGATAGAATTTAAAGTATTCTCATGGGAACATGTATTTTTTTCTCATATACACCATATTCTAAACATTTTACTTTACGTAAGTGATTAAATGAATCTTGGATTATATTTATTTAAAAAGAACGTAGAAGTATGTTTAGTTTGTAGTATTAAAATTTTAAAAGTATTTTTAGTAATTCACCATGTGACATCGTTAATTTTAAAGACGTCATTTTAATGTATCAAGTACAGATGTAAAAGCAAAACATAAGCTGAGTATACAGAATTAAGAAGAAGTTGTTTGTATATCCCTCTATAGCTTACTTTTAGAGAATACCAACGGGAGTATACGATAAGGAAGCGATCAGAGGAAGAACGTGGCGGTGCGCGCGGCGAGTTAATATTGAAAGTCCGCCGAGAGTCGACACTTGGGACAGCTTTATTGTCATTTTACCTCGAACACTTATCTTTTTACTCTACGAGTATGTTTAAAATTAAATTGTTTCGTAAATAGTGAGTTTAAGAGTAATATTTTATGAATAAGCATAACGTTAAAACTATTTTAAGAAGATAAACATTCTTTTGAGAGTCGGGTCACGCACGGTTCACATCTCTCCCTTTGCCTGTTTGGGGAAGTGAAACCCTTTCTGCTTGTTATTTTCTATTTTAAGTTGCTGTACGAATTTAAAAATGTACGAATAATCATGGTCTTAAAAAATCATTTAGGAAAGATCGAGGCAACGCCTCTTAGTTACTCTTAGGAACAGAGTGTATCTGTCTCTGTTGTTTTAAAATATCTTATGATGAAACCTAATACAAAATAATAATTTATAGGTTATGTAATAAATATATACTTAGAATTTTCAAAAATGTTTAGAAACTTTGAGAAGCCACTGTTTGGTTAGTGTCAATCTTTTGACATCTGGTTTATGGCATTGCATGCTACTCGACCTATGCTCCTATTAACACGTTTCTCTAACTCCTAGCAGCCGGCCCCCATAGGCGTGTAGTGAGTGGTCCACTGAAATACGGGGTAAAATATGTTTTAAATCTGCACTAACTAAACGTATAGTTTTGTACCTATATTTTGAATGGTTTATATAATATTAAGCCATCCCAGGACTGAATTGACAACCTAATTATTTCTCTTATTTTTTGGTTTGAACATATTTTTATATGATTTCTTAAGTATGTTAAATTTTTCCATAACATTTTTAGAACTGTTGAAAAGCAGTACGTTATTGGTTTTGAATCGTTCAATAATTGATACCTACATTGGAAAATCTTTTTTGTTTTTAAGTAGAAATTATATCATTGCTTATATTGGTTTATTATTAATCCAGTATACTTTTGTACGGGATACCCCCGATTCGCCTGAACTAGCTTAAAAATTCATAACCTGAAAAAATAGTGGCAAAAAGATTTGATACTATACTCATGGCTGTTCTTATATAGTAGAGTTGTAATGCAAATGACCTTGACAAAAATAAAGTTGAACTTGTCTCTTATTAATTAGGCAATAACACTATGAAGAAATTAAGGGAAATTAAAAGAATAATTGTGGAAGAACCTCGCTACCGTTACCTCTGTTTGTATTTTAAATTGTTCTCGTGATTTAGTAGCATTGGCTACAGCGCTATAGTCGTGTTGTAAACACGATAAAGATGAAATTACGTCAATTTAGTCTTACCTCGACCTCCTATATTTATTTCACATACAGGAATTAAAACCCCGGTTTTTAAATCCCCGTAGAGTTAAATAAAAATATTAGGTAACTCTTTTAAATGGTTTAGCATAGTTTAGGGTAGTAAAAAAAAGAGATTATACGGCCCACAACTTGCTACATGTTTACTTACAACGTTGTCATATAACTGCAACGTGCTCGGACTACAAAATCGAGGAGAGGTAAACGTTGTTTATGTTAACTGGAATTCTATACAAGTTTATTAGTTTAATTTTATCTGGTTTAATATGTGAGGATCTCTTTAGAAAAAATAGTAACGAAAGTCACGCACATAAGAATAACAATTTCCTAAATTTCGTAAAGTAACATAAACCTCTATTTACTTAGTTTTGGATGACACTGCATTTGGTGACAATACGTAAGTAAATACATTAAATACTAAATAAATAATTTGTTAAAAAAACATGGATTCAATTGAAATTCATTTATAGTGCACAAAATAACAACAAAGAGATAATAATTCCTGCTCTAAAATGTAACGACCAGCTGATTAATTAATCAGCAGTTAGACAAAATTATTAATCTTTCAGTGTATTTTAAGTTAGTATGTTGCTCAGTTTAACCATTACAACTTAGTTATTATTTATCTTAGCAAAATGAATTTTAATTACTAAAAATCCATGTGGTCTGTGCTCCGATATTGTAACCAACTAGTCTTCTATCAAATTGTCTAGGATTAGAGAGCCAATTTTCACTACGTAATCACAAAATCCTGTTTCCCTTGTTGTATCGAAAGAGTAATGTTTCCTGAGGAAATAATTGATGTCAGCAATGCTATTTTTATGGAGGTCAAAATGCAGGGTGTCACAAGCCCTTGGCGAAGCCTAGTACTATGAAGACTTGAAAAATTTGCCTTCTGCTCGTTTGTCTGTCTTCACGATATCTAAAGAACGATTTTACCTACTTAATTTAAGTTTTGGAAGAAACTTAATTTTTTCATACACAGTATAAGATTGAGTTCGATTATTGTCCATTGTTGCGTGTTCTCCAGTGAGATTTGGTTTAGTATCATTGAAACCTATACCTCAGGGTTCTGGAAAAATATCTCTTACGTCTATCTGCGTTCAGGAGAAATGTATTTCTGTCAGGTTTGCTTGTACGCAAGATATCATAAGCATGAATGCATGCACTTTCGGCGAAGCCTGTTATGGTTGCACGTATTATAGCGTTCCCATTCTTTGTTTCTTAGTATAGCTACTAAAAACGTGACAGTATATCATTATTTTCATACTTTATATAATTTATTTTATAATAAATATTATATACAAAGTTTTTCAATAGAGCTACCTACTTAACTCCAGAGTAGAAATGTTATTAGTTTAATAGAGTGAGCAATCAGTTGAGTGTGACAGAATATTTTATTCTTCGATCCTTGGAATACGCCACCTTGGCATAAATCTAATTTCATCTTCGCAGTTCACGTTTCGTTTAAACATTACTGTAAGGAGTTATCTTGTCAACCGATGGTTGTAAGATAAACAGCCAGTATGAAATATTCCAAGAACATAATAGTCTGACTAATGTATAAGCGATATGTAAAGTGGAAAAGTTGCATCACTTTTTGAACATGGGGAATTGTAATGTTTTAAGCACGAATATAAGATTCTGTTGTGGACAGCGGTGCAGAGAGGGTTGACACCAATATATGGCGGACTGGTCACCTGTGACCGGCTCGACTATAAATAACCGCTGCTGATAACCGCTGGTACGTTTTCATACTCTTTGGTTTGGTTTGGTATCTAATGGTATTAAGGCTACATATTACTCCATTACTTACACTAAAATATTTTAATTTAAAATTATTTTGTTATTATGGTTTATACATTTTTTATCCAGTAACGTCCAGATTATTGGTCCCTGCGTCACTTGGAAACACTTTGTATCTTAAAATAACCGTAGTATATCCTTATAACTATCATCAAGGATCGCCGTATTTAGATTAATATAGTTATGTGTGATTAAAACATTTTTGGTGTGGAAATGTTTGTTGCAGAAAATAGCTTTCCATAGTTAGGTATAAACATTAAATCATTTAATTTTGTTAGAAATTGTTGAATGAATAAAGCCATGTCAGTGACCTGCAGCTGAGACTTCAAAAAACACATCACACCGGAACTAACAAACGTGGATCAATGACGGAAAGTTCGATTTCGGAAATTCCTGTATTATCGCAACGAGTCATCTGGAAATAAGAGGATAGAAATGCGATGTTCCGGAAAGTGAGGGCTAAGACAGCCGTCTTTGGCCGTATGCTCTGATCTTGACCTGAATATCATAATGTGTTACAAATTTTATTGGATGACGTTTGGTTTACTGTTACAGTTTTCGATTTCCTAATTAATTGCCGACATTGAGTTCTTCACCAGCTTCACTTTCGTTAGTTACAGTTTTGACGTGTTTGTGATCTAGGTTTTTATATATACTGGTATTTCTTGGTTCTTTATCTCCAGTCTGAACTGTATGTCAGGCTACACTTCATAATTATCGTAAATTTGGATTGCAGTCAATTGGTCACAAGTTTTAGTTTTTTACTGTCTCAGAACAATTTTTACGCCTGATGAAGATAGTAGTTTTCGATCATCGAAAGCTCATATCATTATATTTGTTATGTTTTGTAACATGTAATTTTACATGCATGATATATATATATATATATATATATATATATATATATATATATATATATATATATATATGATGGAAATGTCCAAAATCGTAATATCCTTTCCAAGCAATTAAATGTAATCAAATTAACTATCAATATTGTATTATTTGAGACACAACTGACTAAGTTTGAATACATTTGGGTTTGAAATTCATAGTTGAATACGGTATTTAAGGAGTCTTTCTTGAACTGTAAGAGGATTTTTCTTTCAATGTTCCAAGAACCTATTTATGTATAATGTGCAGAGAGAGAGAGAGAGAGAGAGAGAGAGAGAGAGAGAGAGAGAGAGAGAGAGAGAGAGAGAAGAGAGAGAGAGAGAGAGAGAGAGAGAGAGAGAGAGAGAGAGAGAGAGAGAGAGAGAGAGAGAGAGAGAGAGAGAGAGAGAGAGAGAGAGAGAGAGAGAGAGAGAGAGAGAGAGAGAGAGAGAGAGAGAGAGAGAGAGAGAGAGAGAGAGAGAGAGAGAGAGAGAGAGAGAGAGAGAGAGAGAGAGAGAGAGAGAGAGAGAGAGAGAGAGAGAGAGAGAGAGAGAGAGAGAGAGAGAGAGAGAGAGAGAGAGAGAGAGAGAGAGAGAGAGAGAGAGAGAGAGAGAGAGAGAGAGAGAGAGAGAGAGAGAGTGAGACAGAGGAAGTGGTGCTGAGCTCATTTCCTGTTTTACTTCAGGTGTGTCGTATTCCTGGAGGCTCCTTCTTTACCGCACGTAAACGTGTTAGCGTTGATGGGACCCTGGGAATTTACTTTATATAACATACATTTCTAAAATGCAACTTAGTGCTCATTCAATTTTAACACGTCTGACAATTGTTGATGGCTAAATATTAGAGTTTTCCTCTTCGATTGGTTTTCGAAGCTGTAACTTATATCGGGCAAATTAAAACTTATAGGGATGGTTATTTAATTGAATATTGTAACGACCTACAACTGACATTGTCGGTTATTTAAAAATAAAATAATAAAACATGGCGTGATCTGTACAAAGGGACAGAGTATTTAACTAGATTGATGTTTGTAGAGCAGAAATATATTGATTGAATGTTTGATAAACATTTTTGAAGGCAAATTATGATATAAATTTTTTACATACAGATTAGAAATATTAATCCTAGCAGTTGTTGCAGGCCAAGTCACATGCGCTTAAAAATCTATTTTCAGGGGGTTTGGATAAAAGTACTATTTATTTGCAAGATATGTGGATGATACTAATTTTTTCTGTAAGTTATTACACACACACACACGCGCACACACACACACACACACACACACACACACACACACACACACACACACACACACACACACACACACACACACACACACACACACACACACACACAAACAAACACACACACATACATACAAACAAACAAACACACACACACACAGACAAACAAACAAACACACACACACACACACAAATAGTGACAAGTTGGAGGTTGGTCTATAAATACTTCGACTGCTGATAACCTCTGGTATATTCGACACATATATTACGTTTATATACAATTCAGTTAGTATAAGAGTGCAGTTTGGTGACAGATATAGCAAGTATTGACACCAACATATGGCCGGCAGTTTACCTGTGACCGGTTGGACGATAAATACTTCAGGTGCTGATAATATCTGGTATATGTGACACATATATTACGTTTTTATACGATTCAGTTAGTATAATATAAGAGTGCGGTGTGGTGACAGATATAGCAAGTATTGACACCAACATATGGTCGGCAGTTTACCTGTGACCGGTTGGACGATAAATACTTCAGGTGCTGATAATATCTGGTATATGTGACACATATATTACGTTTATATACGATTCAGTTAGTATAATATAAGAGTGCGGTGTGGTGACAGATATAGCAAGTATTGACACCAACATATGGTCGGCAGTTTACCTGTGACCGGTTGGACGATAAATACTTCAGGTGCTGATAATATCTGGTATATGTGACACATATATTACGTTTATATACGATTCAGTTAGTATAATTTAAGAGTGCGGTGTGTGGTGACAGATAAAGGAAGTATTGACACCAACATATGGCCGGCAGTTCACCTATGACCGGTTTGACGATAAATACTTCGTCTGCTGATAACCTCTGGTCTATCTGGCACATAAGTTACAACTATGTAATATTCAGTTCGGGTTATCTCTGCAAATAATTCATGGTGTTATAACTGAGAAGAGTAGTTAAATATTATGTTAACAGTACTCATCGAATTTAGTTCTGAGTTTTAATTACTATTATAATCCTATAACACATATTTGGCATTATAAATTAAAATAATACAGTTATTGTATTGCATATTTTATTAAATCTCTAGTATATTTCAAGTAATGGTGCAATGTAAATTCTACATCGTACTAATCTCTGTTTGAATTGTTTAATGATTGCTTTGTGTTTTTTGTCGTCTGCTTGCCTGTCTTTGAGAGAAGTTTACTAACGAAATGAGGAGAGTAGTTTTATTCCAAATAGTAATTCTGAAAAAATAGCTTATTCAGAATTAGGACTTTAACCTTATCCGTCTCAATCCAAACTCTAACTCGAACCCAACTTTTACTGTCTATAATATTCATAAAATTTTGTTAAATATTTACTTAGTATAATTTTTACCATTATTTTAGTCTGTTACGATTATAACGTATTTCCAATAATTTAATGCAGGGTAGAGCAGTGATTAGTAAAAGACTACGGCGAGAAACAATATCAGTAGCACCCAGCACCGTAATGCCGCTTTTAAACACCTGTAATCGTAAGCTGGTGTCAAAGTACTCAATATACTTCCTGACACAAATCACAGATCAGAAACAAATCCCTCAAAATACAAAGCTCGTTTGAGGTGCTACCTAGTAGCCTTTGCATTCTACTCAGTAGACGAGCTCATGGACCTTGAGAATGTACCATTGATAACTGTTAGGTCAACATTAAAGGTGTAGTAACTATAATACCAGTAAACACTAGTATCAATTATACTGGTGAGAATGACTGACTAAATGATAGTTTATTTTCTACATAACTGTAGGAGTTATGAATGAGTGAGTAAATGTGTCAGAACTAGTAGCCTTTTATAGTGTAATAGGTGATAAGGAATGCCTTCGCCATAAATTGTTGTAAAATGTCGAGTGCAATAAAACTTATATTTCATTTCACGGCATAAATGAATGCCAATATCGTCTTCAACACTCCTGATCCATGTTTAAAATGCATACACAACCACTTAACCATGTACCCCGCACCGCACTCCATCTAGTAAATATAAGTGTGAGTTAAAATTATGAATAAGATTTGTTTAGTTTTTTATAATTGGAGGGATGTAACTAGGAACACATCCCTACAACAATAATTTTGCAGGAAGTTAAAGTAAATATTAATCACTGTTACAACTTTGCCCATTTCCCTAAAATGGGATTTCGGGGGAGCGCTCGGCTAAAATATAATAGAACCAAAACATAAACATCCACATTCAGATGGTAAAAAGCTTCTGTAGACAACCACTTTCCTCACAAACTCAAACCTGTTTTACAGTTATTACCTGCTCTCCAGGACAGGCATTCTTATCTCATCGGTTTCAATTAAGTTTAGTAACATGTTATGTTTTGGGTTGAAATTAACAAAGGTAAGACCTGTTTTAGTGATAGTTTACCTTGAAATAGAGTGTGTAAGTTAAAAAGAGCGTATTGTGATCCTGATGATTGAAGGCTACGGAGACCGAGTGAGATGATGAATTCAGGAGTTAAGCTAATGACACTTCTCGCAATCACAACCCTGTATCTAATTCGGGAGATAAAAAAACAATCCAACCTTTCAAGGAAGCGGTATTAAATGAGGTATTAAAAATATAAAAAATCAATGTGGTAATGGAATACTTTCTCGATGGTAAATTTACATATCCTTTGTTTTTAATAAGTTACCATAAATATACTTGGTCAAAATTTAGAACGAGTCCTTTTCAGTACTGATTAAATTACAAGAGGAAAACGAGTTGTGTGCACTTTCTGCGTGTCCTTGTGACATATTCTACCTCTCAGGTTATCTCCTGCTTGAAAGGTTCCATAGTTCTCCAGGGACTATCAAGTTCCAGCCACTTTGCCAGACTTTATTGATGGCAACAAGACACTGAGTTGTTCCAAGAAGTCCTCGCAGTTTCATGTCACCTTACATAATATCAACTCTAAAAATCTTAAGGGATCATATGAAGACCTTTTTACGGAATGTCGTTTCGTTATTTATTAATAACTACAATAAATGTATTATAAATGTTCTAAGATTTCGCATATTTGTTCAATATTCTTTGTAAACTATTAAACTAAATATTTACAACAGTTTATATTTCCGGAATCCTGTTCTTAAATATTAATCTGAATTTACCTTATAAATAATTATTACATTTCAAAATCAGTAAGACAAGTCAATACATTAAGGAAGCATTGCACTTTCTTATTCGCTGAACTTCAGAGGGGTATTAAGTTATGCATGATATATAAAACATAGTTCTTTAATGTATATTAAATAATGCATCCTAATGATTTTAATTAATATTTATATTAATTTAAAATAAGAACGTACCCTCGTTTTTTTTATGCTTTTACGCTCAAAACCTAAATAGTACT
The DNA here is from genome assembly GCF_021130785.1 of Homalodisca vitripennis. Lineage (NCBI taxonomy): Eukaryota > Metazoa > Arthropoda > Insecta > Hemiptera > Cicadellidae > Homalodisca > Homalodisca vitripennis. Next base: position 138,295,793 of record NC_060207.1, read on the forward strand.
GACATTTTACATGGACATTCCTAGAGCTGTTGGGATAAATATTGGCCTATTTTAATTTTTTTAATCCCTCCTGGTGTCTAAATATATATTCAGAGACCGGTGTAATATATATTGAAATAGCCTGTTAAATGTAATGAACTGTTCTGTATAAAGATTGCATTATGGCAGCACGATAAAAGGTTTAATTAATTTAGCCAATGTTTTCAATTTAATTAAATTTATAACATAACAAATATAACAACACTTCTTAATTCAACAATATGGCAAGAAGGTAAACCAATTAATTTATTCTGGATTATAAAGAACGAACTAAATTGGGAATGTGTACATATTTAAGGTATTTAATTTGGTTTCCGTATGCATTGTGTGACAGCATATTTACAGTGGCTTAAGGACCAAAAACGGATGGACAACGCATTAATTAGCTTGATTCATCAAACCGTCCGCTTCGTGACTATATTTTAAGCTAAGAAACGAGCACAGTGGTTCGGTGATTATATCAAGTGGAATCACAGATCACACCAAATCACACTAGACAATAAAGGCACTTTTTATGACAAAAAATCTTCAGGAGACATTGCAATCCTTTCTTACTGATGGTGTATACGATACCGATCAGGTATATAAATACTGATGTAATTCCTAGACTAGACGGAGGAAATAGTATCATATTGTGATACACAATGATACGATATTGGAAATCAGGAATATGTATTTTAGTGTATCCTGTATTATCTTTACATATGAATGACAACTGCCATAATATAAGTATTAAATGTGTAAGTATTAATGATTTGGAGTTTAATTTGCAATCCTCATTAATTGAAATATCTATATCCATACAATTTAGTAAAATGTACTATTTTCAATACAACCTTATTACAAAATTATACATATTTTATGTTTATATTGTTTATCCGGGACATAATACCAAAGTCCAATTTTGCGTTGGAAATATAATTAGTTTGACTAGAAGTGCAAAATTGATTTACAAGATTAATAAGAATTAATCACAATTTTACTTATTTTCTGGTTCTCTTAACCTTAAAAACTAAAAATGAGTGCCTGATATATGATTAATTAAATTAAACATTTATGGGACCCTGTTGCATTACATCTCAAGTGCTTTCACTTAAAAAGCTATGGACGTTGACTTTGGAATTCCTCTACATTGATATAAAATAATTCAAGGGCTACTGAAATCGTAGGGGTTGTTCAAACAAATGCACGGAATGTTGCATATAAATTGCTGGCGAAAACGCTAATACTCACAATTGATAATGATGTACATCAAATTAATGGAAAACCTCTCTATTATTGTAATTAGACCGTAGATAAATTGAATAAAGAGAGCAAATAATATAATATTACACTATCACGTTTAGAGATGGCGTAATATTGTAGTTATTAAACCTTAAATAATAAGCTAGTATCATTATAAAAATATGCCACAAATAATGCAACTTTAGAGATTCAATATTGGCTCGTTGTATTGGCTCGTAAAACATAAATATCGGTTAAGAAATAATGTTGATCGGTTGGTTGTTAGTAAGCTTTTAACTGTTGAGACGCATAGCAAAATTTTAATTGTGTACATGTCTATAAAATCAGCAACCGTGCATTACATCAGTTGGAAATTTAGATTATATATTTTTAGTGGCTGTTAATTTATTTCAGGAGTAAAATTGTTTGTATTTAAATATAGCAACATGCTTGTGCTATTATTAATTTCAGATTTTTTTAATCTTTACTGGTTTCCGATAATAAAAGCTCAAACATCCATTAGATAGACAGACGATAAATTACGACTTCCTGACCAATATTCATTTTCTATTTTTTTTTTTGTCTTGCAATGTAGACTAAATTCCTACAATATTATCGGAGAGTCCTAAACACGCTTATTGCAGCTACAGGCCACTATTATATATATTTTTCGTAACAAGGAAATAAGGTAAACTCCACTTTTGCTGGCCTTAACACTAAATCTAACTAAGAGAACCTTGAGATTTGCAAAATATCTATAAACACTTGTCTTATTTCTATTAAATAAATACAAATTCAATGTTCACCGATTTTCGCAGTTATGTGTATGAAACTGTCACGGCACAAAAAATAAAATTTCCTGTTTGCGATGAAAACCATTAAGAATAACATGACTCTTAATTCTTTCCTTCTCAGACTTAGCTTCAGTTCTACTGACACATTGACAGATCTCGCCCGCCCCCATTGTGGACCAATTGTGATTAACTGACTCTTGATGTCTGGATAGCCGTTCTCGAGATATCCTGTCAGCTGAGTAATTTGTTCACTTCTTAGTCGTTCCTAGCTTGTGGTTCCAAAAATGTAAGATCTAAAGATGCACTTTGAAAGCATGAAAATGAGATAAGGCATGTTACTATTTTACTGAGTAACTTATTGGATTACTGGTAGAAAAGCTAAGATTACTAGAAACTTAATATTCAGGCTGTTTACAAAATTGTGTCATAAACTTCTGTGGATAATAGTATTCATAATTTCAAAAAAGAATTGTTGTATAAACATAGGTCGAGAAACGTCTCATTTAGTCGCTAATCACTATTTTATAAACCTTTAAAAATAGTTAGCTAATTAAACCAAATTTAACATATAGGTTTGAGTAGATAAGAGGAAAATGTAATAAAACTAGTTTTATTTTATTTAAGATTAACCAAATGGCGTATTTTGAAAATTATAATAAAAACATAGTACAAAAAACTCAATATAGTTATAGAATAGTTACTAGACACCAACTTTTTTAAATAATTTCATTATAATTCTAACCGTACTTGTTTTAACGAAATCGGTCAACGTTTAAGCGTGCATTGCCATTAAAAAGGAAGGCTTGGCACAAGCCTGGAGTAGAAAACATGTTGTCTTTTACAAGGCTTCAGCTGTATTACATAGGTTATAAAAACTTTGAGATGAAAACTATTTTAAAATTTTTGTAACAATTCCAACGGTAATTGTCCATAGAAATTCGTCTACGCATAAGCGAGCACGACCACTTGAAAGATACGCCGTTTCAAAAGCCAGGAACAACAAACAACTGATACATCTCAACTGTGACATGTTTGGCGTATAGACTTATAGCTAAAGATCTGTTCTTATTTACCCACTGAGATGACAGTGCCTTCTCTTGGAGAGGGTTTCTTTCTTTATTCGTATTACTTTTCATTTGTGAGCTTTGTATTCAGATAGAAGTTAAAATACAATACACATGGACATTTCGAGCTGATATCGCCTGCGAAAAATATTTCTAGAACCTGAGTGGTTCCGAAAGATAATTTATTGAAAAATATAAATGATTTTACTCTTTGAATTCACAAATATCACATGGAGTAGAAGCCTAGTAAATCTATACATGTAGATACACAATCATGTATACATGACTGTGTAGGCAACTAATTTGTTCATTGCTCAACCAGACCTAGCTGCTACTACAGGCACCTGGTTGCGAAACCGGCAAGAATATTTTAAATTTATGTACTTATAATACTATGCACAATATAAATGAATCTGAAATCCATCTCACAATCCCCATAAGTTATCTTTAACAATTAAGACATAATCCTTCAACCATTGTTTATGTTATTAAACTCCGTTAAAACCAAGTATCCGGGACAGCACGCGGGCTAATAGATACATAATGGAATGACTCTTCCGACTCAGAGCAGCTGTTAGTGAGTTATGGTAACAAAATTTCTTACGAATTTAACAATACTCTTACAAATTACTAAGAAAACATGAAGTCAAATACTACCAGCGTGTATGGATTTCAACGAGCAACGAGCTATGGCTGATATAACGAGGAAAAAATCTGACAGACATCAGGTGGATTAACATATGTACACTGTTAAATATGATTGAATATAAATATGAGTAAAACATGGGATTATATCCGTGAAGGAGCATATAAAACTAACTTTCAACTGCAATTAGTATCATTTATATAAATTTTAAAAATCTATACGTATCTAAATATCATATTCTATTCAGGTACATATGTGTGTTTAATGATAGAATAGTGTGAACAAATCGTTAGTGAATGAGTTTTCTAGTTACAATTGAGTAACTCTGATTCGTTTAAAATTAAAATGTTAAATTAAAATTAATCTTCCCGCGAATGAAAAAGTGACCAGGCCCTAGTTGACATGATAATCAGGTTTGTTTGTGTCAACAAGATTAGATTTTAATTGTTAAAGACCACTGATGTTTTTACCCTATCACATCTTTCCTGTGAGAACATGCTTTGTTCTTCATCCAATACAAACATTTAGTTTCAAAAATTTAACCATCAAAAAGGTAAGGAAAATTCTTTTTTTATTTTAATTAAAATGGCAATAGAACATGGTTGCATGATATCAGCCATCCACCACCCTTCACTCTAGTGTTATTTATAAAACTAAGACGTCTCCTCTACTTACAATTGGAATGGTCCAGCCGTAAAATATATAACTGCGAGACGTAAAGTGCGGTAGGTATCCTCTCAGCTTGACCTCAGCAGCCAGATGCAGGAGATTTGTGTTCGAAGAATTTCAACAAGGTCTTGTAGTAGAATGAATTCACTGATCTTGGGAAGGAAAGTGAAATACTCTTAATATCCATCATCTTGCAACCTTCTTTTACTACATTCTCTTGCGTGGTACCTTAAAATCACCTCTGATTAGCTTGAACCAGAGGTGTCACATTCTTATTAGCCCAAAAGGGTGTATCTGTTCGAAATTCTATTAACAAACTCTTTAACTAACTATTATTCTTTATGGAGCAAAATTTAAAATGGAGGTGACAACTAAGCTTACAAAGCGAATTAAGTTCAACCCAAACTTTGTAGCATGTTGACGCTTTAATTTTGAATTTGAAATAAATAATTAATTTTGATTACCATGGAAATAATGAAAAAAGTTTCTAATTGTTAGACTTTCCGTTTCAAAATCTTAATTTTTCAGCCGTGTAGCTTTAAATACTGTGTACTTTAAATAGCGGAATGCAGTGGCAGTAGAAGCTAAGCGGTAAAGGGGCTGATCGAAATGCCACTGTGACTGCCTTCAATTTGTAGTAACCGCGCTCTGACCACTGACTACTTCAGTATGAATAATGCTGTCGTGTGTGTAGTGCACGTAGTGAAAACCCATGCTTTCGCACCCCATATTCAATACATATTCATATCGTTTACTGTTATTTTGACATGTAAGTGATGTATTTCAGGTAGAATTAATTTTTCAATTAGATATCAATACGTAATTTGTTATTAAGTTTATTTCTGATTGAGTTTTAAATAATTATAGATACATTATTTATGAGCAGAAAAAGATCTAGCTTAAATAAAAAAGAAATCTAAGAACCATCGTTTTCATCTTATTAGATCAAGTTTTATTATCGATTCTAATGTTTAAATGTCTATAGGGATGGGATAACTGGACTTCATCCGACATTTGTTGTACCTGTACAATCAAAAGATCTTGCAGTATTCTGTTAACTGCAAAAACCCTCTGTGGAGCATACAAAGCACACAATGCATATTTTAAAAGATTTTAGCTATATTTCTTTTACGATATACAGTGTAAGTTAAAAGTATGGATACACTCTGTTTAGTTTTTATGGATAAACATAGAGTGAAGGAACTAAGGACAACCTTCTAGGAAATAGAAGTGAACTACTTAGTCACTGTTACAACTTTGCCCATTTCCCCCAAATGGGATTTTGGGGGAGGGGGATCTCAAAAGTTTTTAACTTATAGACACCTTATTTGAAAGGTCTTTATAAAAGAAAGAGTTCAGTGGAAATCAGTGATACCATCTATACCAACGCAATACAAAATGGAAGCTCAATGAAACTAATTAAAAATTAATTGAGGTAAAACATGAACATACACATTCAGAAGGTAAATAACTTCAATAGACAACCACTATCCTTACAAACACAAACCTGTCATACAGTTATTAGCTTCTGCAGGGCGGGCCTCCTTATCTTACCAGTTTTAAGGAAGAGCGCAAAGTGATTAATAATGTCATAGGCCGAACAACTCTTACAGCTCTTCAATAGATGCACAGTTTTTAAGCTTAATCTTTTTATGATACCGAACTAGAAGCTGAATGTTTTAAGTAAAATATATTTGGATTTTATATAGATTTAAAGTAATAATCTTACTCATCATAGGAACAATAATAATATATACCAAATATTTTGAAGTAAATTGGTTAAAGGCAATTAGCTTTAAAAAAATATTCCACTTCTGCTTCAAATTGATAGCAACAAAAGTGAAATGGATGTTAATTGGAAATCCAATATTGGTTGTAGTTTTGCTAGGGTAGTTCTCAAAGCAAAGTAACCTAAACCGTATCAAATATCATCTTCGTAGCACAACTTTATATTCTCAAGTAGCAATAACGGAGTTAGAACAAGTTGTTATTGGAATGCTTTCTTTGATGTAGAGACCTCTTGGTCTGAATTGGACAAACATCCGCTTTCATTTGTAGAAGAGTTTGTCTCCCTAAACAAATGCACATTTTAATAACCTGTCCGAGAGTCCATTCATTCGCTGTAAAAGAACAAAATTGTGTTTAAATTTACAAATTTAACCACAATTTATAAGTTAAGTTTTATTATGACAGCAAGTCTTTTAATTTATTGAAAAATAGAAAAAGTAAAAATTTACATTAAGTTATATTTTTTATTGTGACACAGGCTACATTTTCATTATACTATTAACTGAAAGGTTTTCGTACTCATCTAGAATAAAAATAATTGCACAACATTCCATGTTTTACACACTGCCTCTAATTTATGCATGAGTTGTTAATAAAATCCTGTTCTCTGATGTTCAAAGTTTCGTGGATAAATGATTCTTCCGATAAGCCATAGTCTCACAGCTTGTGAGTCGACGTCTTCCTTTAATCTTTGTTAAAATAGAGACATAAATTATCAATTTAATGGAGTATAAAAATTAAATTCTGACGTGTTAACTGTCAATAGACATGATTTAATGAATATATTTTTTACATGTCTAAGTTAATTATATAATGACGTAAAAGATATTATTTGAGGGAAACATGAGATTAATTTGCAAAATACATAAAAAAATGATAACGAGGAAGAGCAATGGCTGTGTAATGACAACCAACTTCAATCCTGTTGAAAAGCAGAATATTTAGAATATTCATAGTATATTACTGGAAGTCTGAATACTGAACGTTATTACTGACGTTTTAATTGAAGTTGTGCTAACGTATTTTTTCCACTTATTTCTTAATGATGTTAATTGGTACGAAGCTCATAGACTTTGTTTCATTATGACGATCTTAAGCATTTCACGAAAGCTAACAGTAATTCTGACTCACATATAAAGTACTGACTATCGCTAAACGCAATTTAAAAACGCGTCCCAAAAACAAGTTCCTGTTTCCAGGTCAAATCGTACTGTCCATTTGACAAGAAGAATTGTTACAAAACATTTATTTGCACCTTATGATAACCTCTGGATATAATTTCATGTAAAATAGAATATTGAGGTATTTTTGAATTTTTCCTCAGTAAAGTTTGCATTCCGTTTGCATTTACATTGTGATCATGGCATTTTTACATTGATTATGTAAAAAAAGAAAAATAAACAATAACATGACTGAAAGATCAATTATTTCTCAGACTAAAGTATAAAAAATAACAGGAATTCTATAACACAAAGCCTTACTTACATCTTACTAACGATAATTTTTAAATTTTGTGTCAAGGATTTGTCCAAGACATTGTTTCCAGGAATAAGGTTTTTTTAGACTATCCCCATAAACAATAATAGTTTTTTGAGTTCTACGAACGTATGTATATTTTCTTAATCGGACAACAAGCAAAACTCAACTATAGCATTGGAAATATCTTAGACCAAAAGTAGACACTTTAACCGAACTAGTTTTCCGACAGCTACATAAATGTTTTTGGATCGAGGAAATAAGGCGAACTATACTGTGGCACTGTGAGTGACTTAAAACGACGGGAAGCAGATACCTTTTACCAAGGTAGGCATCTCAGTCATTCAGGTATACCTACATTTAAGTTAATATATAAGCAGGTATATACAAATTTTCTTCATCAGAACTACAAGACAAACTCCACTATGGCACAGGAAATATCTTATACCGTAAGTATATGAGAAGGGCTAGTAGTCAGTGCTTTTTGAACGAAGTAGGAGAACTATGTATTTTAAGGAGCGCGAGGCGCAATAAGACAAACTCAACTGTACCCAGTTTTTATAATTTATAATTTTAAGTATATTTTAAAATTAATCTTTTAACATTTTGGTGTGTAAGACGATTAAAAAAACATTCAAATTAAGTAAGATATGAATCTGTCCAAATCCTCTGCAACACATCCCTTTCACCTTTCAAGTAACATAGTTTTGGTAGGTTTATCTCTTCATTAAAATTTTTTTCGGGTTTCAACAATGTGAAAAAACTTATTTAAACTTTAAAAGCTAAATAATATTTATAATATAATCTTTTACAATTACTGCCTATTAAAAAAACTAAAAACATGTTTAAAATAAAATACAATTTTAAATATTACTCGTACGGCGTATAAAAAAGAACTTATATTATTTATTTAATTTTCACAAAGTTTTCTCATTTGTTTTGACATCACAGTATCCAGATCTGGATACAATTGTATTACAACCATTAGTCTCATAGCTTTGTAACGCCGCGCCGTCAGCTAACAAACAATACCGCCGCTTACAATGGCCAGCTCTGAACAATACAAATAATTAGAAAGTCTTTTATCTCTCTGCATCTCGAATAACTTGCAGCATAATTTCTTTGCTTTGTATGTAAATTCTTTTTACAGATATATTTATAAGTAGTGCTTGCGTAAATGTTTACCTCTTCTATCTTTATAATATGAAGTTTTATTTGCGACATATTAAAAAAAATATTAATTTCTTTCATTAATGGTGAATTTAAAAAATATTACTCATGTGTAGTAAGATTACATATTGATATGTAGCCAATATATCTATATTAGATACTTATTTGCTTCAGTTTTAAAGTACCCAAGATACATACATAGAACTCTGCAATAAAGTACTCATTACAGCATGTTTTATTAAACATACAGTTTATAAAATAATATGTTCCTAAAAAGAGAGTGACAATCCTAAAAGAGGGAAAGTCTAATAATACGTGTTGAGCCCCTTCAATCGAGTCCTTTCATATTTATAAGTTCATTAGGGAGGCGGTATTTTATCAAACATATAGTAGCGGTAAAATTTCTCGTTGCTAGAACACAAACCTTAAACTCAGGGCTAATGAGCCGGTGCGGTAAACTCTTTAACTAGCCTGTGGCTGTGAAGCCATAAAGATTTATCGTTTTAAAATTTATTCAATCGTTTGTTCAACTTTTCCTCTCATCAATCTAAAGGTAATTCCAGAATTTAACAGACATGTTAGCGCGTTTGTCACCCACAACATTTATCTCATGCATAAGAGCTCCTTCTATAAGAGCAAGTATTGGGCCTAAAATGGTCATATTTGCCCACTTTAGGCTTTGATATTTCCAAAATTTTGAGAAGAATAACTTAACAGTAAATCACTGCTTTTTACTCAAAATGGCGATATTTGGTTCTAAGGACATAATGACTTAATGTACATGAAATCCAGTAAATTATATTTGGATTGATACCTTTTTAGGTTTTGGGTAATATGTAAATAGTGGTTGGTAAGACTACTCTTGAGTAACGAAATATTAAATATTATTTTACAGTTGTTATGAAATACCACTAGGATAAATATAGCTAAAAAATGTATTATTGTGCACTAAAACTAGAGCACTGCTTTTATACAAGTATATTGGATTTTAAGCCAACAATAAATGTTGAAGATTCTAACAATGTGAGATCATTTAACTGAATGATTTCTTTTATACTGCATGATGACAAATTATTCACTAATTTATTAAATACATAAAGCATTATGTTGAGGAATATGACAATATGTGTATGTGTTCTGTAGACCGACGCGATTCCACATAAGATGTAAACTGTAATACAGTATGTTGTTCTTTGACTTGTCTGGCCAAAAATAATTTGTAGGGTCCCTTGATAACATGATCGTATGCCACGACTAGTTTCTATTCGACCCTTAAATGCTGTTAATTCCGTCTGAAAGGATTTAACATGCCGAAATAATTGCCAATACAATCAGCAATTGCTGGGATTTTAAGAATTTTCGGCAACACTATGAATTCATGGTTGTTTTAGTGTTAAATAATTTCGTGGGGTTTATCCAAGAGAAATGTAACGTAATCTAGGTGAAGAGGTATTCTAATTGTCTCATCAGGGGTACAATTTAGTGTACTACGACCCTAAAGTCCGGTGGAGTAACCGAGTTTTCTACACAAATAAAAAGCTATGGTGGAAAGGGTTTATTGAATGTGAATGTTGAGGTTTAGCTCTATTTCACGTTCCGCTTAGTGCAATGTTTGAGATTTGACAGCCACAACCTTGGAAGTTGACTCCATATTCCAAGATATTATGCATTGAATGAACATTTTCCACCGTAGTGTTACTTATGAAGTATTTTACAACATCAAACAATTCCATATATATATATATATATATATATATATATATATATATATTTATATATACACACATATACATATAAATATAATTTTTCAAACGACTTTTATTTACATTAAATTGTATAAATGGCAATAGCCTTATTTAATTTCAATAAACATTGAATCAAACACACACACACACACACACACATATATATATATATATATATATATATATATTATCCCATATCATTTTTGAAAACTGGTTATTATTAATATATTTCAATATTCCCGTTTAATGATGTAAAGATTATTTATACTTAAAAACTACCGACGTGAAACATTGAAGATTAATTTTACCTGCATGCCCTCGGGGTACCACTGAACACTATGTATATTATTTGAAATTTCGTTGTTCGTTCTTTATGATCAAATTGGTTACATTAGGTCAAAGTATTGTTGCTGAAACCTTAATGACCTTCAAGCGAAAGCTACCGCCGGCTGGCCAACTTGAAACCTTTGTTACGTGCAATCTAATTTGCATTGTACAAGCACGGAACCTTAGTTTTTCTTGAAATCAAAACATTAATTTTTTTCCGAGGAAAGAAATTTATCTTCAGTCGAAATTAGCCCTTCGGTGGAGATCAAAACGAAAGAGAGTTGAGTGGTTTTCAAATATCAAACAACAACCTTTCTCAGATTTAGTTTTTAGTATGGTACACTTTCAATTTCGGAGACATAAACAAGTTTTATACTATTATCAGTGCATTAGATAAGAGAGACTGAACTTATTATTTTAAGGAGCACTATGTGATTATCTGACGATTGAAACTTTGTTTAAGTGTCTATTGTTGATTTTAAGATTATCAAGCAAAGAAAAATATGATACGAGAAGAATTATAGGTTTATGAATTAATTCATTCCATATCTTTTTATTTGGACCCTCACCATTACTAGCAAGGCTGAAAATATGTTCTCCTCTAGGGAGAATTTATTATTGAGTTTCAATAAAAACCAGGTTGTGCGCTTGTACCGTAAAGTTGGCTCTGGGCTTCTTGACTGCAATGCTAAACGGTTGCAACTGTAATTTATATAGTTTATTCCACTAACGGAGTGCATTTCCGACTTCATATGTAATCCATGATTGAAATGTAGACTGTACATACTCTATACCTGCATTAACCTCTCACAGCAGTGATGGAGCACTCTTCAGCATTCAGAGGGAGCAATCATTGTTTACCTTGATCTCCAGCCTTATTTTTAATTAAAGTTTATGAAAAATTGATGTTCAGTTAAAGCCAGTAAATTGTATTAATGATGTAAATATAGTAAAAAAGTAATAAAAATCAATAAAAGTTCTGGTTTTCAATAGTTCACTAGAATTTACCGTATAACAGTCTCTTCCCGAAAACATACGATATATGGTAATGAGCACTTATCTCACGCTTACATTAAATACGAATTCTTCCAACCCAATTTAATCTACTAATAAAAAATCGAAAATTCTTTTAGTAAATATTAGGAAAGATAAATTAATGTTTGTACCTACAGAATACGTTCCTGAGAGACATTACGTATGTTAGGAACAGCCTGTAACTCTTATGAAAGCTTTCTCTAAACATTATCACAGGATTTCAATTTCGACGTGTAAGATAACAACTTGATGACGAACACGTAAAGTGTCCCCGTGGAGCTCAAGTCCAATATCGTCTGGGTTACTATCTCGAGAAAGACACTTAAGGGATACCTTCTCCACACATTCTATATCTTTGAGTTGGTGATAAAATATAATGGCTAGATCTTTTACCCTGTAACGAATCTACAATAAACTTGACGTATTTGTGTCTATTTAGTTGTTACTTTACGTGTGACTTCATGCCTGAAGATGAGTGTAACTACTTAAAAAAATACAAATGCTGTATAAATGAGTATAATAAGTACAATTGCCTCTGTGAAATAGTTGACAGGAAAACTGATATCGTGTTATTCTATTGGTACTAGTAAAAATCTGCAGTTATTAAAATACAAATCATATCTTGAAATATGAGCAATGCTTACTATATTATGTTTATTAAAAAATCTACAAATATTTACGTACAATACTACCGGATGAAAAATTCTATATTACGTAACTGTCAAGAAATGCAAAACTTTTAAGTCGATTTTAAATTTCCTTGAACCTATGATTTCCAATCCTTCATGGAAATTAATAATATAGACGGCTATTAAATCACACTAAATCACAAAATGCGTGCACAAGTAGCTTATGACAAGTGATGACATAACTGATATCAGTGAATGAGGACAAGTCATTTCGGTTATGAATCAAACAGTTCCACAAAGGCAACAATAATAGCATAATTTGTGTTCGGCATCATCAAACCCTCGGCTCTGTTTGAAAACAATGCTCGATATCAAGTGTCCCTTACTACCAATAAGTTACAGTTAATTTTTTTAAGTATTTTCAAATAGTTGAATTACTAATAATAAGTTTTGAATAGGTATACAAAATTATTCAATATTTGCAAACAATCAAGATTAGTCAAATGAAAATTGTAATTACATAGCGTTTCTCCTGCTTTCTATACTATATTCTCTTATTCTGAGTCATCAAACTATCCCTTGGACTAATGGTTGTGAATAAAATACAGACAGCGATTTGTTAATAATTTTGTTATTGAGAATAGATAGCGCTGGAAATGCGATGATATATATATATATATATATATATATATATATATATATATATATATATATATATATATATATATATGTGTGTGTGTGTGTGTGTGTGTGTGTGTGTGTGTGTGTGTGTGTGTGTGTGTGTTAAGAGGCGTAGAAATAGCTTCTAATCGAGAACGAGTATAAGCTTCAACATTTTTGCTGCTGGAATTCGAGGTCTAGTTGAACGTGTCAAGGCAATTAAAGATTAACCCTTGACACGTTCAACTAGACCTTGAATTCCAGCAGCTAAATGTTGTAGCTTATACTCGTTCTCGATCAGAAGCTATTTAAACGCCCCTAAATTACGCAAAAATTGTTGACTCAAGAGAGAGATTACAAATTCCAGAGAACTATCCAAGATGGTTTTTCAGTCAAAATTGTTTCGATTACAGGTACTTCATGTATTACACTTATGTACTTTGTGTTAAATCAACTGGAAACTTATTTAGCCTTCTATTAAAAACGATTGTTGAAATTGTACTCGTACTTTTAACAAATGTCAAAGACTGAGAATATCGCATTACACTCATGCTCGTTTGGGTTCCTTCGAAACTCCGACTCAGAGATTTCTCACATTCATATTGATGTGATTTTCCCTCTTTGCCCTTAAAGTTCTTTCTGATATTACCTAACTGTCATAGATCGTTTCACTCCGTGGTCCGAAGTTTATCCAATACAATTCATCACTGCGGAATCTGTAATTCACGGCCTTTTGGACTGTTTGAGTTCTCGTTTCAGCATTCCTGAGGCTCTCATATTTGATCCTTGAGCTCATATTGCCCCTAACATTTTCAAACCTTTTACGAAAGGTTTTGGAATCCAGCACAACTTTACTACAAGTTGACATTCAGCTTGTAATGGTTTCATTGAGCGTTTATGTCGTCAATTGAAAGCTGCAATTTCATGTTTCACTCTGAGACTGATTGGGTTCATGCTGTGTCTCCTCTTGTTGTTCTCAGTGTACGAACTGCTTTCAAATATTACAAGATCAAGTCCACTCCAGCTAAACTTATTTGTTAAGAAACTTTACGTCTACCTTGTGAACTCTTCCCCTCAAATCTCAATATTCATAATCTTCTTGAAAAGGGAAGCTTTATTTCAAGTTTACGTGTCGTTTACAACCATCTCAAGCGTCAAGATCTTGCTAATCTGTGGTTTTTATTTTAAAATAACAGGCAAATTGCAGTTGATTTCTGAGAAATAGACCAACGTTAAAAGTACTGTATTAGAACCACTATATACTGCACCTTATGGAATTCTTGATCGATACATCAAAATTGTAAATCTAAAAATTTGTAACAAGCATACCAAAGGTTCTATCGATCGTGTAAATCAACTTTCATTCTGCAAGAAGTACCTGCGTACATGCATATGTTCCTGTAGCCCTGCCTGTTCCTACCAATACATCTTTACCTACAACTACTTTGCCGTAGTTTCCGGAAAAAGAGTTCGTTTCAGATATGTTTGGGACCTGTAACCAAAGCCACTGGCCATTGGCCAGGAAGGGAGTGTGGGAATAGTTGTAGATGGTATGTTTATATATATTTAAAAATATATATTTTTGACACACATACATGGGAATGTATATATTGCAATGCATATATCAAAAATGTACAAAAACGAAATTGTTTAGAAAATCGTTACAACAATAAAGATAAAAAAAAAATAATAAAAAATGTAAAATAATTCTGATATTTTGGATGATTCTACTCTATATATACGGAACATCTGAAGATGTTATTGTTAGAAGCGAAAAACATCTGAAAGCTTTTCCCATTTAATTGGAATCGATATTTTCAAAATCATTACATTAATATCGACATATTCAAAAATTGTTGTAAAAAGTTTTCATTGGCAGGACTGCTTTGCAGGATGTATTTTAAATTAACATGTCTATATTATTCGAAAGTAAGGATTACAAATTATTTGTGCTCTTTCAAAAACATACATTTTATTTAAGTGAAGAACACGAAAGGTATACCAGCGCTTACTCACCTAAAACATTAACCCTCCATTGCTCCCAGTTGACACACCGGTCACGATCGAGCTATACACTATACAGTTTATCGCTGACGGTTTACTACGCACCGAACCTAAAGCAGACTATTGAATCTTTTACTTCATATTTTAGAAAAGGTTGAAAATACCCTCCTTCTTTACGAAATTAACACGTAGCATACGTTGTATAAAATGTTCCAGTTGGGATTATGTTATCTTAGATGTCGTATATACAATCCCACATAATTTTAATTCAATAGAGAAGTAACAAAGTGAGGAAATACTGAAACATAAATAGTTTAATAAAAATATTTTTTATGAAATTCCATATAGTATTCAGTTTGTGTTGATGAATAATATAATATTATAATATAGGTTCGAGTTAGCGTTTGTAAGAAACTACGTACTATTTTGTAATCACTTAATCTCCAGGAATGATCGATAAATTCCAAACTATACACACACACTCTCTCTCTCTTTTTATAAATGAGTAACCCTTGTAGCTGCTACTTTTCACTGGGGTTTGTGTATTGGTATTTGTTGTAAAACCATGTTTAATTAAAACCCATATTGTATAATTTATTCTGCAACATGACTTTTTGTTAAATAATGGGAATGTAGGTCCTAATTTCGACTAGGGTCTAAATTCCGCCCAGCAAGCTTTCACATACTAGGGAGTGCTGCAGTCTCATGGAAAAAATGTGAAACATCCTCCCAATATATTGTCATTGTTCTGTAAAATCGTCAGTTCCGCCTGCCCGTAGATACAGGGTAAGTCCTTAAGGTACCATCCACTCATTTTGCATTATATGGATAGATAGGTACCATAATTGAATTCGATCTTTACTTATATCAAAATACAAATCTATTTAAAATTTCCAAATTATACCTCAATACATATCATAAAATTATAGAAGGAAAGTAACTTGTGCTATTTTGGTTCACTGGCTAATCGAAGCGAAGGTATTAAATAAGGACGTTTAGAAAATATGTTGTGTGTGTGTGTGTGTGTGTGTGTGTGTGTGTGTGTGTGTGTGTGTGTGTGTGTGTGTGTGTGTGTGTGTAATTTCACGTAGTTTTGTCCAGAAATAGAATTAATGGCTAGAAGTAGTCATTTTTTGACAGTAGGCTTATCAGACTATGTATACATTTCATTAAGCTGATCAATAAGGAAAACTTAGGCACTGCAACTATAACTCATTCAAACCAGAAGCGACCGCTCGAGCATAACACCAGAAATATGTGTCATATATTCATAGCTTATGTTCACAAAGTCTATTGTGAGAAAAAATGAGGGTACTAGTTAACACAGTATCACGTATTATAATAATTTGTGTAAGTAAAATCACTGCATTTCTAAGTTAAAATAGTTTGGGTAAATCCCACAATATTTTATTTAATACTATTGTTTATTTTATGTTATTTATAATATACAGTGTATTATGTATTTGTTGTATTATTACTGTAAGTTATTAAATAAACATTTAACTGATCACAATATATGAATGTTAGAATATGTCATATACCTCTAAGATCCTTTCTGTAATAATTAGTAATATGCGGCCTTCACTTCAGTTCGAAGATGAGATAAGGGAAGCTTCTTTATGTCCAAGACAAAGTATGGCCATGATATCTTGTGTTTAACAGCAGCAAGTCTAAGTACATCAATAAACTCTATAATTAACCTTTTTCTAAAATAAAAACTCCACTATTATATATGTTGAACACAATTGATTTGTGACATTGTTAAACATATCTGGCCATTAAACATGCAACAGTATTATTATTAGTTAGTTATGTTGTCAATAAAATTTAGATTTTATAAAAATGGTCCAATTTCATCCAAAAGCATACTTTTACCGCTATTATATAATGACCATAAAATCTTGGAAATTTTTAATTGAAACGTTAAGAGGTATGAGCATACTATATATACTTGCAAACATCTTTTGTTAACATCTGCCTTGGTTAGATATTACTTACTAATTATACTTATAATTACTTACACGAGTATATAGAAGATCGTGTGAGCTCCAAAGTCCAGGTGAATTAGTGCTACACACGTCAGTTACTGGTAATTTCCAATTTTTTAACCTTTGTGCTGTACCAGTCAAACATATTACCATAACCGCATGGTTAGGCTTTGCAAAAGTTTGAAGAAAACTCGACAAGTACAAATATCTTAAAAAGTTATTGAAAAAGTAATGTAAAACAATACATACACGTATAAATAAGTTCAAGAGTTATATTGTGAAAATATCTTGACTATCAGATAACTGAGGAGACGTCATAAGGTAGAATCCTAGTGATTGTAGATTATACAATGCTGCAAGGACCCTGACCTAGTAATTAACAGTTAAGGCAGTAGCGTAACTGAATATTGTTTGTGTCCTTAGGTTAATTAGATTGCACAACTTACAGAACACCGCGCGCTCCTATACAGCAACACAAAGTAGCTCTGTATAGGTTATTTATTTAGTCTAATAAGTATATGAACTACATGAATCTTTACTTCTCTCTCGTTCGGTACTCAGAATCTAACAATTCCAATCTCAATAAGATGGCTAAAGTAATTAATTTTTGTAATTTAGAAATTAATTCAAGACTTTATGCCTTTAATGAATTGTAAAACTCATATTCTCGGGTGCTAGATTAAAAAATGTCATAAAAGGTAATGAATTTATGTTGATAAAATATACATATTTATAATGAGTTTTATTGTACAAAATGTAATGTGCGGTAAGTTATTTTTTCTTCCAGCAACTAATATATAGTCAACAAACACGCAATATGAGATAAAATTCCAGTTTAAAAATATACGGCGCTCTTTGAATTATCCATGAACTACGTGAGTTGTGTCCTCCATTGATACCTTTGGTGAGCTGAATATTCATGTTATTAATTCTCAGTATGTTTGTATGTATTGTAAACATAGGTGAGTTACCGCTTGTGAATTTTTAGTAAAGAAATTAAGGTATCATAATACTTTGTATGTTGAATTTTAACGCTATAATCACATTTTAAACTATTAATTTACCAACTAATGTGAACACAAATTGATTATCAGCTCATCTGTTATTTATTAACAAGGCGTTCGCACAAACTGATACCATGAAACTATTACAACATTGTATTACTAAGGGACTGCCACCCTTAAAAGCTGAGTGAGCGCAACCCTTGCATTATCAGCGGGATATTAATGGTAATATCCTTCTCTGAGGGAAAGCTTGTTTGGTATAGTATGTTATTATAAGGTAACGTTCTCTTGGAGATGTAATTGTAATCATGTTTTAAAGTAAACACATAATTCCCAAAAACCCCTAGTTGGTCCTTAACTATCGATATATTACAAAATAGTTTAGCGTTATGTGACAAAAGAACATGTATATTTAATTATTAATAAGTTATTTTCGTATTACTGAATTGTTTATTAAATATTGTAGCCATATTTTACATAAAAATGAAAACATTTTACACCTTAAACGGTATATATAATACTAATGTATAAACAGTTTATTGTTATTGACAAAACTATTTTCTATACATATGTTGCACTTGTAAATAGTGTACAAAGTGTCTCTTTTACTCTCTTTGGAGCAGAGGAGGAACAGTGATGTAACCAAAATTAATTTGAATTTGGTCAATGATGCTGGCAGGGTTCCGGAGAACGGAATACTCCTCAGGAGATCTGGAACATATTTTCCTGAATAGTTAAGACACTAGATGCAATATTGTAAGTTTTTAGATTGTCTAAGATTAATTCTCGAGCCATTTCATAGTAGACAGGGTTAGAATCCCTAAACTTCTAACAAACATATTCAATTCTCCCTTCCTTCCATATTTACTTATACTATTTATGCTATCGTGCAAACCTGCTTTTATTATTATATCCTATGAATTGAATGCTTACAATATTGCAAGAACACTTTTAAGTTTAATTTAATTAACCAATTTCCTATCCTTCTGTTATTCATAAGAACGTATGAGATAGCTCAACTATCACTCATGCTCACGAATGAGCTGAACTCAAATATCGTACTATTTACATTTTTGTGCCCCTTAAATAATTTGAGAAAAAAATCTAATAATCTTCAATTCCGTTTAATATTCTCTTCTTCAATTTTAAAGGTTTAAATTATTTACTATCGCATACAGTTTTATTTACAGTACATAATAGTCAACGAAATGTACTGAAGTTCTTGACGTTATTTTGTATGTCACTCACTCGAAGCACACAAATACAAATAAATTGAAATTAATTACTCTTCATCGTGCTACAGGTTGTTTTCAACGTGTAAAAATACACGTGTTTTAACACAAGCACGCGAAAAAGCTACTATATTAAGAATAATATTGAAAAGGAGGAATAGCTAGTGTTATCATTGGTAAAGATTTTGAGACTTTTATAAGTGATAATCTTATTATAGTCATTGTATTTAAATTCGATTTTGTAGATGAGAGATCCCAGACATAACTTTGCCACTAAAGTGCAGGGGAAGTAGGAATCGATACTGGCGTAAAGATTATGAAATTAAAAGAACCTAAACTACTCAAAATGAAACTTACACTTGAACATATTACATAAAAATTGCGTAAATAATTATTCTTATTTTTTTATTTCAAATAAATCGTAAAGTAAATGTTGAGTTTTCCTTTACTTCTCCTTCTTACTGCAGCATTTAAAATCGGACGCTCTCACAGGATTGACTCCTGGAGTCTGAATGTTCTCTGATCTGCAATATATATTTTCTAGATCGGGAAACAGGCAATAACAAGTATGAAACAAAACATACTAACAACACATTAAATTACAATGACATTAAATACAGTGTGAGTTAAAAGTACGGATACACTCTGTTTAGTTGTTGTATAATTATGGAGGGATAGAACTCAGGGGGGAAAAAGAACATGTTTCCTGGAAGTAGAATATAACTTTTTAGACGCTTTTAGAACTTTGCCCATTTACTCAAAATGGAATTTTGGGTGGTCGGCTCAAAATTTTTAAGTAAAGATCCATTAAGTGACACCTCATTTGAAAAATCTTGATAAAAGCAAAATACCAATGGAATTCACCATCTTAATGTGGATTTTCCTGTTTTAGCTAAATTAATTTTTAATCAACTTCAATTAGCTGGTATTTTGTACTGGATTGAGATGGAAAACTCTAGTGTAAAATTTTTTTTTCTCTTATCAAGACCACTTAATGGGTATTTAAAACTATAAACTTGCTTCCCCACCCAAAATCCCATTTTGAGCAAATAGGCAAAGTTCTAACAGTGACTAAAAAAGTTCACTTATATTTCCGAGAAAGACTTGTCGAGTTCCATTCCTCCATCTTTATCCATAAAAAACTAAACAGAGTGTATCCATTAATCTAAGTCACATTCTATACAATTCCTCAATAAATAAATATGCAGGCACTGGAATCAATTATAAATTATAAATAGAGTGTTATTTATTTCTTTTATATAAAATTATTAATAAAACCTTGTTCAAACATTTCTCATTAAATTTACAATGGCTAACGGTACTATTTCTTAATGTTTTCAAAGTTATGAATCTGAATCAATAAAACTGCTATAACATTTAAGTGCAGTGAGGTTTCAAATATTAATGTTTTAAATATTATTTTACTTAACTTTGAATGTGATGGATTAACATTTAGAAGCCTCTTTTTAAAAGCGATTCTTAATTTAAAATACATATAGGAGAAAAAAAACTAGCTGTGGAGATCAGATGAACAGTCATTGGCTGACCTTTGAATAGTGAAGAGTGCTCCATCGCTGCTGTGAGAGGTTAATTAAATAAAACAATTTCCGGGAGCAGAGCAGATTGCCTGCCAAGAGTGGCCGTATAGAGCATGTATAGGGGGCGTCTGGAGGGCGCGAATCCTACACTTGACCTTTTGTGTCGTTGGCCCTTCTCCAATGAGTAACGGTCGCTGTTTGGCTGTTTGAAATTATTATTGATTTTATTAGGGGTAGTACGCCTACTTTATACTGTGATTTGGTTTGAGAAAAGGGAGAAAACACTGAAACTTGTATCAGTATTAAACAAGGGAGTACGCAACACTGAAAGTCGAGTAATAGGCTTCTCTGAGATTGCATGCAAAATTAGACTCATTTGATCCTCGAGATTCCTTCGGATAGATATTATATCATAACGTAAGGAATTTCGCGCAAATACAGTATTAAATTATATTACTTATAGCCAAATTCCATGCTTGAACTTGCATTAACATTTAACACATTCTTGTCTATATAGAAATGAAGTTTCATGTAAAATACTCGTATAAAGTCTAAGGATGAAATATTTCTCGAGAATCTTGCTACATGATAC
This sequence comes from Homalodisca vitripennis, assembly GCF_021130785.1. Taxonomy (NCBI): domain Eukaryota; kingdom Metazoa; phylum Arthropoda; class Insecta; order Hemiptera; family Cicadellidae; genus Homalodisca; species Homalodisca vitripennis. The sequence continues at coordinate 138,317,417 of NC_060207.1, forward strand.
ATTAAAATTTAACACATTCTTGTCTATATAGAAATGAAGTTTCATGTAAAATACTCGTATAAAGTCTAAGGATGAAATATTTCTCGAGAATCTTGCTACATGATACATTAAAATTTCTGTTCGTTAGGTTAGGTTTCATAGCAATGTTCAAATAATAAAAGTTCCAACGAGCTAGAAAGGTTGCTACAACGCAAGAGTGCGCAGAAATCAAGTCCCGTCACCGACTTTAACACTGACGTTCCACATATTCCTTTTTCGTTTTTCAATATAAATAAAAACATTACTTGTTAAAATATCGCATGATTTTATGCAGTTCATGCACAAGTTTTCTTATTCCGCTATGTTCTTGTTCCCATTATGGTTACCCATAAGACCAATGTAAAGATATTTGTTAACGCTCAGAAAATCTCATAGAGTGTCAAACACTATAATATAATTCAGTGTTGCTTATAGAGAAATAAAGCATAATGCAAATTTCAAACCATTAACTTATTTCGTTTTAGACATATTGTTCGTTTTAAAGACGGATAGCAGACAGACAGAAGTGACATTTTTTGAGCCTCTTGAGCGATGGGCTTCGCTAAAATTAAGCCAATAATAAGTCCCTCGTCTAATACTATTAATGAGATAAATTGGTGATTCTATGATACAGTACAAACTTAGAGGATGTCCTAATATAATCAGCATAATATATACCTTTAGGAAAATCATTTACACAATCTTTAAGTACCAGCTAAATATACTATAATGACGTACTTTTTGTTATAAATGATTTTTCACTGCAGCGTTAGACTGAATACAGGGATGGATGTACTTTGACAGACATTTCTAATCAATTTTAAATCCAACTAAAGCCTTATGTTTAGTTATTATTACCACATTAAGCTAACTATGCGAAGATATAGTACCTTTAATTTAAAAAAAATATAGTATATTCAAACGGGTAGTGTAATATGCGTCGTATAGTTTTTTAAACTGTATAATGCAGTTTTTGTTTATGTTCATATATTTGCAGATTTAAATCAAATATGTGTCTACTCCAGTACAGAAAATGTACAAACAAATCACAGTTGTGTCTTTATATCGTTTGTATATTTATATTACATTTATATATTAACAGCAGAGTCTGTCTTACTAGCTGATGAGAAAATCAAATTTCTCTTTTTGTGATTGATAACTTTTAAATGAATTACGAGTATATTAGGGGGTAGACATTTGGTATTTTTACCTCTACTCCCTCTATAGTAAAAGTAAAAATCATAAACATTGGTTTATTAGAAGTCCCTGTACGGGCCACGATAAGTGGCCTTTCACGCTAACCAGAAGTCTGGTGTGCGTTTATCATTAATAATATGAAGTAAATCGCTTATACTAAATAGAATGAGTTACCATTACTGACAAATAAACATTATTAAAATTTTATTTTGAAGTAGCAGAGTATTTTTTTTAAATCTTGGTTTTATTGCGTTTGAATATTGAAAATGACAATTGAAGGATTGACTATATTTCTAGACATTCATGGTCAGCCTGACTTACCAAGGTTAATAAATCGTAATATTAACAATAAACTGCTTTTGAAGTTACAGTATTGTAAGGGGTTGTTTTGTTTTTATTTTACTGCAATTCCCCTCAGTATATAGGCTCTCAGAGACAACGTGCAAGTAAAATTATTTGTATATTTTCGCTGACGTTGTCTAGGCCGCCTCGTGACCGCGACACGGGTGGTGAGAGGGGGAGCGGTCAACTGTTTATCATTTAGTTGTTGGTTCTTGTTGCTTGGTTCCCTGTTAAAACTTACTCGGTATGGGAAGTTGCGTAGAGACATGTTTCTTTTCTGAAGTAAATTACACTTATACAAATATAAATTCGTTTAAAACATGTAGTTGTTCCCCCTTTTATTTAATCTGCTCTACATTGCGTAGTATTTTCGTATTTTTGTACTAATTTGTTGTTTTGACTTAGTTAATTTGTTGTTTCGACACCAGACAGTCAGTCGGAGTTGGGAGTCTGGGTGTGTCTGTCGTTTGCTCATGTTTATGTTCTGATGTAAATTACACTTCTTCAAATGTAAATTCATTTCAAAATGTAGTTGTTCTCCCTTTTATTTAAACTGTTGTAAATTATAAATCTTAAAACTTAAGATTTAGTATGATAGCCACTATACATTGTATGTATATATCTACATTGAAGTACTGCTTTCATAAGTTGTGGAGAGCAGAAGTTACTAGAAGCCATAAAAACAGCGTAAAAGAGGTTGTATATTAGTTTATTTATTTTAAATATATTCTGAGAAACTTAAGATTTTCGATAGTTTTATTCATTACAGATCAAATTGTAAAGTGCAAAATTTTGGTTTCATTTGGTGTAACGAACTCCTTTGTTGTCGAGAGGTAAGATATTTATCTTAATTAATTAGCAAGTAATTTGTTTTACGAATTCTGAATACATTTTGTGTATCTGTTTTTGGGTAATGTAAAGAGATCCAAAATAACAGTTTTAATACCGGCGTTATCGCTATAAACTGATCTTCTATTCTCATGTGTGTATAACAATATACCACAAGTCGTTATATATATATAAGAAAGGTTTATTTCTCGCAAACCAGGTTTGAAATTATATGTACTATAGAAATTGTTTTACATACAAATCGAATGATAATTATAAGAGTATTCAAGGCTCTTTTAGTCGAATCAAAACAAATCACTTTTTGTTTCATATTCATAATATATAAAAGGGTGAATTAGGTCTATAGACCCCTGACATAAAATAACCCTATTTAATCAGATCTTTAAAGCTATTTCATTATATCCCTTAGATACCTTTAGAAAATCATTGCTTCGCGTCTTGGAGTTCAGACCTTTTGGACCTACCGGTCTTCCAGCTTAGAAGTAAATCTCCGCATATAGCTGCTCCCTTTCTTTCTGATAGGTATCGGTCTCTGGAAGATCCAGGCCTCTTGCAAGTCTCAGTTTTTATGAGCAATTAGCCACTTAACATTTGGTTTATGGAAAAAATCCAGTTTCTAGTTGAAATACGAGATTCTCGTAAGATTCTGCAAAATCCAGACTAATGAGAACTTCTTGTCAGCATTGTTGCGTCATGGAGTTTGTGGCTTATAAACACTCTTCGCCTGCAAAATAAACTCTTGTTTGTTTTTTTCTGGCTTTAAAGATATCTGAATCCATAAAAAATAATCCAACAATAGAATCTAACGCAAATATCTGTTCTTGGTACCTGGAAACTTCTTGCGTCTAGAAGGTACTATTTTAAAGAAACATGTCTGCAAAAACTACTAGGATTGACGACCAACCATTATTTCCTACTCCTGGAATACTAATATTGGAATACTTAACACTCCTGATTTGTAGAACAATCACCGAAGTTGATGACATTCCAAAGTTCTAGCTGATACCATGGGTAAGAACGTTAGAAGATCTGAGGCATTATCGCTGGTGAGCACGTTTCTCTGTATCATGTTATACAAAATAATATAACAACGTTCCTTTATGTAACGTTCCAGTTTCTGCTTAAGTATATAAATAAAAAAGTCTACACATCTTTGTAGCGGAGAAAAGCTTTTGTAACTTTAACCTCTTAACTTGAATGCAGTTTTTTCTAATTTTTATATAATATCTTTATGGAATTTAAAAGAAAAACATGCAAATGTTTTTAGGACATTAGAGATAAACTTGTTTGATTAAAGAGGTGTTTAGTAACCGTTCTTTAGTAAATTGTTTCATAAATATACCTATATCAGTCTATGCAGGATTCCATATATACATAAGACAGTAATTACACTATCGAAATCAGTCTTGACCCTAGACTAAGCCCAAAATAGAACACCGTAACATAACTTAAACATAATGCATTCTTTACAACATGCGTATTTACTTGCTAGCGGAGTATTTAATCTGAAATCGCTTCTAGTTTTCTGGGGGTAAATATAAAGCTTTTCTGTGTTTTTTAACGTTTATTCCGGTTTTGGGGTACACAAAAATATTTTATCTTAAGTAACTAGTAATACGGGGCTGATATGTTAGCGTTTATTATATTTTATATTACAATATACGAGTATACTAGAAGTACGATAAAAAATCGCATTGTTAGCATTAAATTAATACCCAACTATGCATGTGGTTAGTCTTAATACCTTTTCTACACAGTGTAATCATAATCTGTAATCGTAATATTGCAAAATATAAGATCTAAGTTTTAAAAAATCAAAGCAAAAGCTAAACCGTTGAAACATGATAAATTACATGAAATCACAGCCTTTCAAAACCGTTGAAGTGTTTTATATAAATACTAGATGAACAAGTATATAAAAAAGTCAAGAAAGAAAAGTATGAAAATAAATGTTATCCAAACAACTTTGTAGGTTAATGCAATACTTATGAAGTCGAAATGGAAACATCTTTTATGTGGTTAACTTTTTAGTTACGTCCCAATATATAAATGTGAGATTTGTTTAATTTAATTAAATTAATTTATGTTATTAGAGTACTCTTTGCAATTTGCATTTAAAGTATATTTGATAATATAACATATACACAATTTGTGAAAACAAATGTTTTATTTAACTTTGGCTTGTAACTCATGTAATGTAAGTAATGGGTAATGTGTTACTCATTAATACATTTATTGCATAAAACTATTTATGGTTTGAAATATAACATTAATTTTATGGAATAAATCATATTAAGGTTCTTATCTTGAAATTAGGTTAAGAAAGACAGAAAAATCACAAATATCCTCTTATGGCTGTACTAAATATACAAGTTTTGGCGTTAATTTCTACTTTGTATATCAAACCTTTCTAGATATAATATGAGCGACTCCCCATACGAACATACCACCTTCTAATCTTCGCGTACAAGAACTTTTTCGGAATGGTACGATTGACTATGTAGAAGAATATGAGATCGGTATTCAAGCACTATGTAACACACGTTTTATAATATAACATATAAAATATAATAGCATATAATATAAAATTTACCTATTTTCATTGTCAAAGTGTGGAAATATAATTGAAAAATGTTAAGTTTCGTGTATACAGTATTTTAATTAATTATTTTACGTTTGTCCAAACAGGTAACACTGAAATGTAGGCTGCTGTTAAAATGGAAGTTTAATGAAACGCTGGGACAGTACCAAAGAATTGCTCTCATGTCTTTCAGAAATGAACATTTGTTTTGGAATTACATTGTCCTCGTTTTACATTGACGTGACAAGTCTTTGTCCAGTTTCTACTTTAATTAATAACTGCACTTGAAACAAACTTCTGAAATACTATCACAAATAAGCTGTAATAGTGATCAGTAATCCTGGTAAATTATGATTTTAATGTGTAATGTTTAAAAGGCCCTGGTACGCTTTACCAAGGACTAAAAGTATAACAGTTCCGGTATTTTAAAAATTGTGAGCTTATTATAAAAAAATAAATTCTATATTAAAATAACATTAGTAGCAACAACTTCTTACAAACTAACTTACACAAGTAAAATGCCATAGGCCACTGATGCATTTCTCTAAGCAACTAACTTTCATCATTACAAAACTTTTATTCTTTGTTTTTTAACACATCAATATTGTAAATGTATCTTCAATGCAGTTTTAGACTGAGTGCCCTTATCAGAAAGCATTACAGCGTATACGTCAATCATTCATAACTAATATCAATAAATATACTTATCAGTATTATTACTTTACTCGAAAAATTTTCTAGTATGTCACAAAATTATAGAGGGAAAGTAAAGTGTTCTTTGGTTCACTAGATAAGAGAAGAGGACGTAATAAGCAGAGCCGAAGAGTTGTTGCTTGTGTGAGTAGGTTTGTCTGGAAGTAGAATGTAGTGACTAGAATTAGTAGCTTTTTGACCATAGGCTTATCAGACACATTTGATTTAGAGGAGCAATAATACAAACTTAGGAACTGAAAGTATTATTAATTCAAACCATAAGCTCTTGCGCAAGCATAAAACCGAACATATGCCATTCGTTCATTTCTTAACATCTAAAAGCCTTTTACTAGAATAATGAGCGTGCTCCTAGTTAACACAGTATCAAGTATTTTAATACACTCGTATACACTTACAATATTTATTTCATTCCTTTACATTATGAAGCATATACAAAATGTTCCAGTAATACTGACTTAGGTATGAAGAGATGTTGGTTCATTTTACATCCACCTCCTTCAAAATTTCTAAAATTGAAAGAACAACTTGTTAGTAATTCATTGTTTCTTATTTTAAGCGAAGCCTTTTAAAGATTATGACACAGGTAAAGTACCGAGTGCTCAGAGTAGCAGATGATAAACGCGCTTTCCTGTCTGTTAAACTCTGGGATTACCTTTAGATTGATGAGAGGCAAAGTTAAACAAACGATTGACCAACTTTCAATGTTAAGTAATAAATCCCTCCTTAGCTCACAACCGCATCGGCTCATTTGTCCCGAGTTTAGAGTGTGTGGTCCAGCAATCCAATATGTTACTATCCCACTCATCGCTTAGAACATACCACATTAAAATTTGCTCGTTATCTTCGCAAGTTTACAAGGACTGCGAATGAGACACACGATTATAAACATATTATTGAATACCCATACTACGCTTAGTTCCTAAAAATGTCATGATTAATCTTCGAAATATATTTTGTTTTAAATATGCATATTCCGTGTATTTCTTGTTGAATGTAACCGGAGACACTTTGTTAATAAAAACTCACGGTTGTAGCATTTTCAGTACGTAGCAGTAATAAATAAAAGGCAATAGAACTAAAGTCTCGCATTAATGTCAACTCTCTGTGTCTTCTTTCGATACTTATTGTACATATAGAAGGATCGTGCAGGAATAGGATTTCATCTATCAGCAATTGGTGGGAGAGATTTCTCTAAACTCTCAGCCATTAAACTAAACTGAAAGGCATTGGTACTTTATCGGCTAAAAATATATTTTAATCTGTTATATCTGCTAAATGATTCGGGTGGATGACTACGGATGGATTTACATCATACCTAAGAAATAATATTATTTGTACTAATTGATCAAATTTTCCAAGTCGGTTATCTTGTCTGGGTGTATCATTTTACATTTTCAGTTACACTCTAGTCTTAAAAAAATTACAAAACTCTAGATTCGAAGTTGTTTCAATATCCACGTACAACTTATAAGACTACAGTTGCTATTGACTTATAATTTTAAAACAACTGCCTCCCAAAATATCGAATGAGAAATGTCTTTGGGAATTATGTACCTAGTCACAATTAGGTGACGTGAGCGCTTTACAAAGACTTCAAGTTATTGAAAATATTGATATGGTTGTCTCATAAACATACATATATAACCTAAGACTTCATAGCGTTATACCACTTCTAAAACCTCAAGGGATTTTAAATTGATGATGATTTATCATATTTTATTTTTTAACTTTATGCACAAGAAATCTAATACTGTAAACAAATATGCCCTTGAACTAAAGTAAACAAATAAATAGAACATCTTAAAAATTACTAAACCTTGCTTTATAACCACGATGCTGCTATGGCTTTAATAACAATACTCTGTGCAGGTTTTAGCTTAAGACAGCCGAGCAACTACTGCTATGCAGAAACTGTCTAGTTTATATTGAGGCTAGTAATAACCCTTCTCCGTACCTTTCATCTCTCAACTTCCGGCGTTTACTTCATAATGGCTGTTATTTATACATTCATGTGCGATACATTAAAAACTAACAACAAATATATTGTTTTTTAATTTCTAGAAATAAATTATTAGAAAAATATTAAGCATATTATGTAATACCCATAATGTTTAAATTTAAATATATAAAATATCCTTTTTCAGGATTATTACAAATGCATTTGCTCATTCAGTTGCACTGGTTATATCAGAACATAATAAAACGTTAATTTTCAGAAGCCTATTTCTAAATCGATGACAACTAGGCCTCCTACTTTACAAACTTTCCACTCATCTTGCACTCGTTGAGTTTCTGTTTGAAGAAAAACAGATGTAAGGTACATAACGTAGGCTAATCAAATGCGAAGCCTGTATAATTCTAAACGAGATTCAACATATAGGCGAAGATTATATAAATATTGTTATCACTCTTGCACTATATATACGAAATGCAACTATATTTATATATCAAACGTTTTTATTAGTTTGATTTCTTAACAAGTCGTAATTACACGTAACACCCAATTTGTAAATTGATTGACAAAAAAACTTTAAGGGAATTAGAAGATTTGATACATTAAAAATAAAAAAATATAAATACATGTATTTTGAAAATGAATAAACGTAGATTTTTTTAAATAGTTCCGTGATCTTATACGTTCGAATGAAACGTAGAATAAATCTATTTATAAACTAAGATTTCTGTGAAGGTTCATTATGTGACATTTTTCAGCAAGTCACCAACAAGTGTCATGAACTTACTTTGTATAACGTGTTCGCTTTCTATAAAGACTAAACGTGTTTAACTTAACCTAGAAAGTAGCACAAAGACTACCTTCTTTGGTTTGCAGTTTGTGTCCACTTACGAACAAAAGATGAAGTTTATATATTATGAACTTGTAAAGTAATTTTCAGTTACATCTGTAAAACGTACCATTAAATAGCTGAAAAAACTTTTCCGCTATTTATCTGTTTAATTGTGGCTATATTCACGTAAATACAAAACTTATAAATATCATTTCGTTTACTATATTATTTTAAATATCATAAATAGTTTACATTAAGATCTGCCCACGAAATTAATTCAAGATTTAATACCTGTTTGGCTCTAAAGTGATACAGTATATAATATTGTGAGCAGTAATGTGAACAGGCTGCCATTGTACACGTTAAGAGTGCTGCACCCGTTTTAAAGAAGATAACTTCATGATAAATGTGTTTAAAGCCAAAGTATAATGCGCGAAACTATGAACAATGTTCTGCAGTACGTGGGAGACATTTGGTGGTGTAAAATGAGATCTAGAACTCTGTATGTTTATATGACCAAAAACCACATGAAAGAACCAAGTGATATTAATGGATCAATGATTTAGTTTATGTGTATGGTGCTTGAATTAGTTTTAATTCCACTGTAACGTGTTATACTTCCACTGTAAAGGAAATTATTTTATTGCCGTTCAATTATATGTTCTAAAAAGAACGCTATAACTTGAACAGATTCTTAATTGTATTATATCATTAATTTCATCACACCATTAAAATGCTATGAGTTCTAATAAACCATATCTACCGAGAGAAGAAATATTGGTGTAAAACGCGAATCTTGTTTGTGCGTTTTAATAATATGACCGATTACATATTTGATTTCGACGTTTCCTATTACCTTTATGCTAAATAATTTCAGAAATGATTTTAAAACTTCGAGACAGTTTGTAGCGATCTTAATCCCTTTCTCTTCAGACAATGAAGACATTTAACATTAGAACAATGCGCAATCTTCCACTGACTTAAGATGTCAACATAATCTCAGCTCAATCTTCTTCTCATAGAATCAAACTTAGCACTTTACTTTGTCGGAGTTCATTAAGTACTTTTATTTTACCCAACGGTACTTACTATTCCAAATCTTCGAGTAGTTAAATTTGCTTGTAATTTTAAAAAAATCCGATTTTTCATATACATTTTGAACATTTCCTATTTTTTAAGTTATTAATTATGTAAATTGTTTTAAACTTATTTTTTCAGTCTTAAAGATACTCAAAGTGATTGGCTAAAAATAAAAATGTTTTCAATTGAAGAATCTAACTATAGCCTACACACAGCTGTCTATATTTTGAATTAACCCATTAATAACTATAATATTTGTGACAGGGAAATAATATGGGTAGATAATACAGGGTTAAGATCTAAAATCTAAAATAAACAAAAAAACTAACCCTTGCTGATGCATAAATTTTCTGTAGCGAAACTGACATAACAATATAGATAACTGAGTTTGAACGTTAACAACAACAAAAAAAAAACAGTAGAGATACATTATCTACAGTTACATAAATAAGACTTAGGCGTGCCACAATGCTTTGGTAAGATTTGTTTATTTTAACCTAGTTTGTAGTTAATGTATTAGGTTAGTTCTTTACTTGAAGAAGAGATCAGATTGCAGATCTCGAAACGAAGTGTTACTGATTTCTTGTTTAACTGAACGATGGGCAAATGTCCGGAAAAATTCTGTTTCCTTCATAAATAAGACGTTTTTAAAATTAGTTACATAAGTTGTTTTAAATAAAATGTTGTATAAATGTATGGATTATGTTAGTATAAAAATGTATGTTTAACTGAATGTGAAAAAATTAAACAGGAAACTTGTGTAAAGTTTTCTTAAAAATAGCTTTACCTGGAAGCAACATTTAGTGAATTACGAACAAAATTAACTATTACTATTCGTCTGTCCTTCTTTTTAAGAAATGTAAGTGACAGTAATGTATTGAGAACTTTATACTTTCAATTAGTACATAGTAGATTGGAATATGGTATTATATTTGGTGGGGGAACGTATTATTCAAATTTTAAATCTCTTACCCACAACTCAGAACAGGTATTTGCGACTTATATCCAAAAAAGCCTAAGGTATGTACCATCTTGTTCTCCTTTCGATTGCTATAAGATTCTTCCACTTAGACACTTGTACGTCTGCAAGGTATTAGAAGTTGTTTTTCTTAAGAAGTCAGAGCTGCAATTACGGTATTGAATATAAATCTAAACTAAGAAATGCCGAAAACGTTATTATACCTAGACTGATATGTACTGCATTTAAAAAGTCTTATAAGTACTTACCACCCTATCCATTCAATTTAAAGGAATTTTAATTAATTTAAAAAACAAGAGTAAAGATTTTCACATTTTTTAAAAACTAATTAAAAGTTTCTTATTTTCTAAAGACAATTTAAAAGATTTATTAGTAAATAAAAATGTTATGAAATCTTTAAGCTTTGCTTGCAACGTATTCTCACTTGTATTTTGTTCTTGAATTCCGATTGTATCCATTGTTTTATGACACTTTTTATGTGGGCCTAGTGGCTCTTTGTTAATGACAAATGAAATAATGAGTAATTCAATATGAATTTCAATATATTTCTTTAAAGAATAGGAGTGTTTTTCTTTTTTACATAATAAAATTGCTTTATAAGTGTGTTATTGTTCAAGCCTATTTAAAATGTTTAAATATAAATTGTCCCTCCGTACAGGCTTGGCCTTGGAGTTTCACCTTTATATTCTCTTCAAGTTTTTTTGTTTATTTTTTTTTTTAATTATTGGTACATTAGTACATTCGGCAACATTGTACTAGTCAGACTTGGCATTTAGATTAAGTTACGTTTGTGCTATTCTAATTTGTATGTTTCTTGTAATGCTTGTTTTAGAAAATAAATGTATTATTATAAAAGTTTAGCTTGTTTACTTTTACATTTAGGCACATAAAGTTAGTAACTTCAAGGCACACAAAACCTTCTACTTTTTATGTCGTTAGCAACCATCAAGTATACAAAGTAAAACAAAGACATTCTAGAACTATTAATTATTATTAACAAATTTTTGTTCCTACCCTTAAACAGAAAACTAAATCAAATTAACAAGATCATAAAAAAACCTTCTATTTTATGAAGAACAATAGAGAAATCTATTTGAATGTAAAGCCCTTAAATATCACCGCTTTACTTTGACCAGAATTGATGTTATTTGAGCTGACATTAAATTAATAATATATATCTGGAACTTTATAGTCCCTGGGGAACTCTGGGATCTCAAGGCAGGAGATAACGTAAGTACGGAATGTGCACTACAGACACTCAACAAACACACAACACATTTTCTCTGCTATTACGTGCCATTATTCGTATTTTGAATTGTGCTCTTAATTTATTTTCTAACAAATAAATTAACTATTTTATGTTCATTTACTTCCAAGTAAAAACCACTAGTCTGTGCATGATTATAAAAAACAAAAAATTCGAAATATTTCAGTGCATTTGAGCTTAAACATGTATCATTATTATTTTTGGGATTTATATCTAAATTACCTCAATACCCTTGTTAAGTTTATATTCACTCTTGATGGTAGTAGTAGCAGAGACTTTTAAACTAGTGGTAAAGTTAACATTTTTTTTCTGCCTACATGCTACAAAGACTGATACTTAGGGCAGATAGAAGGAACCTTGCTAATCATAAATCATAATAATCCTCATTATTTTGTACATTAGAAGATTAAATGAAAATACTAAAACACATATGACAATTTATGTAATATAAGTAATTAAATTTTTCGAAGTATTAAAAGTGTAGGAGGTATTTGTTTAAATAGGTAATGCCCATCCATGCTAAGGGAAGGTTTTGCAAGGGTAAGTACATCAGTAAACTCGGCAGGTTATGATGGTAGCGGTTCTACCTTGGATTATACCACAAAGCTTATCTATTATGTGGGTGAACAACCTCAACAGTAAAATATTCTACACCATCCAGATGTCTGTATTTGCTTTGTTGTATTTATGAAAATTGTGGACTTTTTTTTCTTTAAAGGAATGTCTTATGGCCATGGAATTTTAATCAATTTTCTAAAATGCTTTTAAGAGAAAATAATCCAAATTCATTTGAAACTTTTAACCTCCCTGGAAATCGATCGTATAACCCCTCGTTTAGAGTGCCGCAGCCTGCCTCCACACTACTCATTGAAGCCATTGAATCATTGATATTACAATTTCTGTCTTCCGTCGATATAACTTTGTTCGATCTTTTTATATCCATCTTTATATTGTTCTATGTCCTCCCTTCAAGTTTCTACGGATCAAAAATATTTTTGTCTTGCTTCCTGAAATACCAACAATTGTACTAAGATTCCGATTTAACCTATTCCATGATCATTCCTTTCCTATTTGGCTAATTCTATTATTCCACCATATCGGCGCTTCATACCTGGCATAGTTTCTACAGTGACTGGCTGCACTTCCACCCAAGTTCTTGTAGGTGTACTAATTATCCACGGTAAAAGTACTGTCAGTGAATAGAAGCTATTTTGAGGTAGCAACTAATTGTTGTAGCATGAATTAATTTCTTTATAACGTTTACTGAAAAGACAATGCAATTGTAGGCATGTCAAGATTTTTGCATAGAACTAGGACCAGTTCACAAAAAATGCTAGTGTTGCCTATGTCCCTTAAATATAGGTCCTAGTTTCTGGCCGTGGCATCGTGCTGTAATCTTCTTTATCAGTCATACTCGATTTGTTTTATTTTCTGTGGTTACAACTGTGGCACATTTGCAAATGGCAGTTATGGTAATAGTTATTTAGACCATAACTAATGTCGTTCATTACCACATTTTTTACACCCAACATGTTATTGGAGATTTAAATATAGTTAATATGTTTCTTTGGATTAGGAATTAGTCGGTTATTAATAAGCTGTATATGTAAAAAAAAACAAAAAATTAATTCTGGCCACGCACATTGGACAGACAGCTTATTTACACCCAGTAACAAAGAGAGGCATTGTTTACTACCGCAGACAAGATTATTATTGAGATATGAAATGGTTGGTCGCTTCTCCATACATCAGCCGGTAACAGCAGCTGTCAGAGAGACTTGTGATGTATGACATTATCGTCATTGTATTGTGCCGTATAACACCTGCATACCTTCATTTACATTGGAGATATTGGTTTTGGTACAATGAAAAATAGTCAGGATGAATAACATAGCAAGAGAATTTTATGATTTAAAAGTCTCCACGATTTCTCCATAAAGTTTTTTGATGTTATACAAAAACTATAACTTTATTATGAGTACCTGCAAATCCAAAGTATCCAAGTATCAATAATTGTAAAGTAGAGAAATTTAAATGTTTAATAAAATATATAAATCGTAGATGCATTGGGAATTATGATGAAATTCTAGGTGGTCTTAACTTTTTGCTGTAATATTATGTTAAATAATAAAGAGAAACATTGAAAATAAATAATAACAACATTGAATTGCTTGAAAGTATTCAATAGATTATCCGTCTAATACTTGAGTAGGTTGAAATAAATTACTTAATGATTTTTTTACTAAAAGAAAAAAAAACTCTAATGGCTCTAAAAAGTTAAATTCTTAGACCTAGCAAGATTAAAATGAGATATAAATCGATTGTCTATTGTCAGTAAAAATGGAAAGTTAGTTCAGTGAAGTTGGTAATAAGAATGAAAGGAATACCTTACTATATCTAATTTTTGTTAGCTGAGAGGTCCTAACATAATTTGTCTAAAATACTTAGATCTCGTAAGGTTAATATGAGGTTAATAACAAAAGTTATATTTGAGAACCGTCGCTATGGTAAATACCTGTCTCTTTAACGACAGTTATTTAAAAAAAAAAACAGAGTAAATAGATAAGCATTTCATGAACAAAGACAATTAATTTCCTTAACATGCCTCGCCAGTAATTAATCTCTATCGCTTAACCGACATATTTAATAAAAACATTTCACATAGTGTAGGATGTTTTTCAAAATACAATGGAGCCTAAAAAGTTTCTATCTAATCATTTTTATTAAACGGCTAATCAATACCGGAGTGGATTTTGTCTTTAATTATGCATCAGTTTTTTGAAAAGATTGTGTCCTATGCTAAAATATGCTGCAATTAAATGTAGTGGTTACGTGAAGCATATGAGATCAAATCTTGTTGCAGATGCTACACGTAAGAGGAAGGTGAACTGGAGCTAAACCCAACATTCGCATTGAATCAACCCTTTCCATCATAGCTGCTTTAGGTGTAGAAGACTCGGTTGCTTCACCGTGCTTTGGAATCATGTTATCCAACATCGTAGTACGCTTAATTGTGCACGTGATGAGACAATGCGAATCATCTAGATTGCACTAATTCTTTTGGTCTGGGTGTCTTTGATGTCGAAACGATGCGGGGGGTTTCGTGTTGAGCTCCTTCGTTACTCGCCACCGACTGTTTTAGGATCCCTTCAGCCGAACATGATTTCAGATTTTAGGAGTCGAGTCTGCAACAGCTAGTTGAACTGGAGCTAAACTCAACATTCGCATTGAATCAACCCAACCCACTATAGCTGTGTTATGTGTAGAAATTGTTATGGTGATGAACTAGCTGAATTAAAATTTTATAACATAACAGTTTGCACGTAAAAATTTAAATCATATACCTGAAAGAAGACAGAACATTGCACAATACAGTCGCACTGTATAGCAAAGCTTTGCCTCATAATTATAAGTGAAAATACTATAAAAGTGTATGTAGTAAACTCCATCACACTGCATTAAGGGAAAAAACTGTTACAATGTTACTAGTGTGTATCTGGGAATGAGGGTAAAACACAGGATTAGAAAAATTGCGTCAAAAGATCAACAGAAAATTTGTAAACAAATTTAGGATTCCCCTTGAATATTTTTTTTATATATTGCTAGATTGCTAAAACAGTGAATCCAACATTATGGGTGTATATATAAATGTAACCAAGTACACTTATACAAACATGTAAGCGCGCACGCGCGTTTGTGTGTTTGTATTTGTGATTATTGTTATAGGTACTGTAATTAAATCTATAAGAACTTCTGTGCTGATAGAGTCGACTGAAGTACAAATATCAAGAAAATAATTGGTTTACTTGAGAAATAAATAATGAATTATTTGAGAACAAAACGCGAATGACTTTTTTTCTGAACGTAAGAACTAGATGCTAACTGAATAAAAAAGCTAGATATTATTTCATGGAATGTCACTCTGCGATATGCCATTGTCAGACGTGTAAGACTTGTTTCTCAATGTACGGACTAGATGTTAATTGAATAAAGAAGCGAGATGTGATTCCGTAGAATGTCACTCGTCGCTATTCCTTTGATATTTAAGACATGCTTTTCATCTTCATTTTTGAAGCTATTTCTTCTCTTATGCTTAGAAGCTTTGATGGAAGATATACAGCAATAGTTGAACTATTTGTTTTAAGTATAGTAATGTATAATATATTTATAAATAATTCCCTCTCTGGTTTAGTTATTCATTTTAAATTATTTATATTAAATTGAATTATTTAATTTCCATAGATTGTCCATAATTTAGGTCCCGCAAAGAACAAAGCTTGTCAGTCGTAATAAGTATTAGTATTTATTTATAAAATGTAGACTTGTATGGAGATAAAAGTATAAAAAGATTGTTAATTTAAATTAGTTACACAAATAATAAGAGTGGATGATTGTAGTGGCACATTAAACCATTAATCTATTAATCTCAACTCAAGCCTAAATTAACAGACATTAAGATCCATGTCCAAAGTTACCATTGCATATATAAAGATTTAGGAACTAGTTGCAATTATAATCTGTAATATGCAATTGAATGCAAGAAAAAACATAACAGCCAAAAATGTTCCTTTCTTCCAGTAACTCTAAGAATGTAGTGGACTGGAATGGACATCGACTCTATTGAAACCTCAAAATAAAAACAAGAATCAGCACGTGCTGTTTTTTCTATATATATTTTTCACCAATAGTGCTTTCCAACTGACCCAACTATCAGTGAATACATTTCTACCACCATTCTACCTGATTTCTTATTTTTGTACCACTAAGCTTTATTTTCAGTTACACGTATTATAGTTTACTTAAATGTTGTAATTACTCGTAAGCATTATATGCCTGGTAATAAAATATTTTGAACTTGAATAATACACACACGCAAAACAAAATAAAATTTTGGAAATCCACTTAAATTGTATTCTAAAGGTTATGACCGGTTCATTTAACCCTCCTGGGCTGGGAACAAGAACCAAACTCAAACACAATATTACGTGACAGTATCTTTGCTTTAGTTATACCCTGGGGTGAAATAATACACCCGTACAACCAGCCTTAAGACAAAATGTACTGCACTATAGATTATACTCACTACAGTAACTACAGATGTCTTCCATTGAAGTGTCATGAGAACCGTGCTACAGATATCCTGGCCCTGTCATCCCTTTACTTTCACATTCCTGTCTCAAGTAACTAGTTCATGAAATACGTAGTGTACGATCTGACTTACGAACGTTACTTATTAATACATTACTATGTTTATGTAATTCTAATGAAGATCATAAGATATAAGATACTGTTTTTTCTTATATAAAACGTAAATGCAAGAGTTCAACATCATATGGTGAAGACAAATTGATGTTTGCTCATTACTGCACAACCAGACGATAATTGACGATAATAGTGGTTCAAAAAGAATCAAAACGAATTTAAAATTTTTGTTGAAGTCACACCTATCTTTATCGTTACTTATGTTTTGACTTCCTATATACCCACAGTAAATAAGTAAAATAATTGCTTTCGTGGAAAAAATTGTTTTTTTTAAATTCAAGTTATAGATAAGTTCTGGAATTCACTTAGAAAAAGAGATTTTTCGAAATATAGAGACACACATCACGAGATTTTAACATATTAGAAATATTAAATTTAGAATATATTTTTGGTTGGAACCATTATGAAAGCGGCTTGCTTTGAAATGCAATACATCAATGTCTGCTGGTTTGAAATACAATAACACTAGTACATCAATTTTGTATACAAAATTATGGAAACGTAGAATGCATATTAACATAAAACTTATAATCCAGGTGCTATAAGAATCAGTGGGCGAGGTAAGATGTTGATACCCACAGTAAACTGGGCACTTTATATAGCCTGTGGCGTTGTCTGGTATTAAAGCCAGCTGACTTACCTTTATTATTAACCACGAAAATCCACGTTCCGTGTATGTTAATAGATTAGACTGATAAAGTTGTCTTGTTCCATTCTTCACAAGACGGAATTTTAAAATATTGCTTTTAACTTTTATATAATAAAAATTTAATTCGTAGGAAATTGAAAGCATGTTTCAAACAAAAATAATAAGGAAATCTCACACGTTGGTGTTTAACTATGTAAAGACTTTTCATATGAGAATAATAGTGACTAACGTAATATCTAACAAAGAATCTATGAGTGAGCATGATTTCATCTATACGAGTTTTATGATTAAAAAATAGATTGTTCACGTATACAAGAACACACAAAGGTTCTCAATACACTTAGAAACATGTATTTTAATTCTAAATGATTAATGCTAAGGATTGAGCATCATAATTCGAATTAAAAAACTTGTATTTCCGATGCAGATAAAAAGGCTCTGCTAAGGAGAATTCCTCGAGTGAAAAAGTAGGCAATAAAATGTTACATAAGCAGATTGCACATTGGTACAAAGTAAAAGAAAAAAATAGGAAGGAATGAGGATTAACAAATACTTTGACATTTTTATATTAACAGCGACTGGTGGATTTGAAGTCGTCATGAATCAATCCTTAGTCTTCGCTCTAGGATGTGTAATGGGAACTAGAGTGCCAGATGGATGTCCTCTTGAGAGGTGGGTTGATAACCACTTGGAGAGAAGAACTGGGTTACATTTCGCTTTATGGTTAAAGATTAAACCCATGAATGGTTACTATCCAAATCATACTGCTCTGCTCCTTAATTCGTTTGTAAATATTGCTTTTTTACTTAGGATATTTTTTAGGTAGTAAAACTAATTTTACTTAATTTGTCATATATATATATATATATATATATATATATATATATATGTGCTAGATATATAGCACATTCACTCCCGGCAAGTGAGAGATCCGGGTTCGAGTCCTGGCGGAGCAAGTACTTTTTGTGATTCAATATGTATTTAAATAATATATATATATCTATATAGAATAGAATTTATTTATTCACCAATCATATATGCATTTGGCCCCGCTAAGTTAGAACTTGTCAGCGGGGTCCAATAATAGCTGTTTTGTGATATACTGGTGGAAAAACAAATAAAATTATAATATAACATAAGTGCTAGAAAAGTACAATCTATTGAGTCTACTAGTGGCACAAGTGGGCAAATCCATGACAGTGATCAAGTGGCTACTTATTTATACATCTATATCGCTGCCTCCAATCAAATTAATCTAAAGACCAGCGGCACATCACCTGCAAAACCTAGCAAATGTTACATTACAGTTCTAGGTTTAATTATTATAGCTTACCTCTATTATACTTAAAATGATTTGATTTAAGAATCACGTGAGAGTATACCGTATGCAGTATTCATGGAAGGGGATGAATTTCCTAACTTACTCCCCCCACAGGTCTCTCCGGTTACAAAAAACTGTATTGCACCAGCCCCCCCCCACCCCCCCCCCCCCCCACCCCCCCCCCCCCCCACCCCCCCCCCCCCCCACCCCCCCCCCCCCCCACCCCCCCCCCCCCCCACCCCCCCCCCAATTACTTCATCATAAGATATTACCCGATCTCCGTAGCCACTTATCATTAGGATCATAATACGCTCATATTCACTTAAACACTCTATTTCAATGTAAAGTATCACAAAGCACGTCTTAACTTTTTTAATTCCACCCAGAAAACTGAACATGATACTGGACTTCCTCAAAACTGATAAGAGAAGCCTGCCTTGCAGCAGGTAATAATTGTAAAAAGTTTTGAGTTTGTGGGGAAAGTGGTTGTCTATTGAAGTTATTTACCATCTGAATGTGGATTTTCATGTTTTAGCTGAATTAATTTGTAATCAACTTCAATTAGCTGATATTTTGTACTGGATTGGGATAGAAAACTCTAGTGTACAATGTTCTTTTTCTATTATCAAGACCACTATTGTTTAAGGGGGGTATTACACCGTTTTAAACGTCAAAAGTTTTCATTATTTATTTCTTCATTATAATTGTTTACTAGTTTGTTCTGATCAATACAGTAAAAATATTATGATGGTATCTTGATTTTTAGCTGAATTATGACAAAAAAAACCAAATCGATACATGAAGCTTTTTGTCCAAAATCCAAATCTTGTACACTCCTCTTGTTTTTAGATTTCGTTTTTCATACATTATACATTGAGAGTAAGTAGTGTTTTGCTTTACAAACTTTGATTTGTTTTCTTATTTCTATTTTACAGGCCTATGCCTTTGGTTCAATGTATTGTTTGTTTGCATTAATTGAGTGAAGATTAGTGTCAACGTTTACGTTTTCAGTGTCACGTAATCGAAAATGGATAAGAAAGGTGTTTACAGACCAAAGAAACAAAAGTTTTTTGTGTAAATAGGCATACTCCAACAGTTAGTAATAAAGAAGTAAGTAGCACTTCAAGTAAATAGCTGAAGTTGAGTGTGGATTCTACTTCATTGAATTCTAACCTAAGTAGGCTTAGCCCTAGGTACACAGGTACTAATCAAAATCCCACTGGATACAGGTTTATTGATTTGGAACAATTTGGCTTACCAATAAAAATAGTGTTAACTGTAAAGCTTGGGGAAGTGATGTGTGTTTAGTTGAAACTGAAGTAAAGGGCCTAGATTCAAAGCTTATTTTGAAATGCGAACTGTGTGAACCGAGTGATGGGGAGTTTTATACAGGTAGGAAACTTACAAATAAAAATAATGCTTTTGAAATAAACAGAAGGGTTACTTATGCTATGAGAACTATTGGTGAAGGATTAACTGGAATGAAAAGATTTTGTGGTGTAATGAATATGCCTCCGCCTGCTACTCCTCGGACATCTAACATAATCAAAATCGCCCAATCGAAAGAAGCTGCTTGTGTCGAAAGTATGAAGCAGGCTGTGTTAGAAGAGGTGGAACTAACCAATACAGAGCCTAAATCTGACATTACTGTTTCAGGCGATGGTACTTGGATGACACGAGGACATGAGTCCCTAATGGGTGTGTGTAGCGTTATAGGAGCAAATACGAGTAAGGTTATCGATGTTGAAGTTCTTTCATCCTTCTGTCATGGTTGTAGTACCTGGAAAGGGCCAAAGACTGGGGAAGAATATAGGGAATTTATTACAAAACATAGAGAGAGTGGAAAATGTAACAAAAACCATATTGGTTCTGCAGGAGCGATGGAAGTAGTGGGCATTAAAAACATTTTTACAGATCGGAACGTAATTACTCAGTTCGGTATACAAATTATATTGGTGACGGCGATACTGCTACATTCAGGACTGGAAAAGAAAGTGAACCTTATGGACCAGACGTGCCTATAGTAAAAGAAGAGTGTGTAGAACACTTTCAACAAAACTTATCAACAAGGCTTCGCAAGTTAAAACAAGCAAATAAAGCTGTAAAGCTAAGTGACGAAAAAAAACAATTGGCGACAAAAATAGATTGACAGACTCTGTGATTGACCAACTAGGTGTGTACTTTGGTAATGCTATTAGAGCCAATCCCAATGACTTGGTATCAATGAGAAAGGCTGCTTGGGCAGTATGGCACCACAAGGCCAGTTCGGATGAGAAACCACTTCACCATTTTTGTCCGACTGGCCCAGAATCTTTGTGTAAGTACCAGCAGGCTATATCTAATAACTCAATAACAACTTTTAAGAATAAAAATACAATACCATACCCTGTAATGGATTTCATTAAATCAATATTCTTAGATTTGACAAAGCCTGAACTTTTAAGAAGATGTTTAAAAGGAAAGACCCAAAACGCTAACGAGTCATACAACAATGTGCTTTGGAACATCTGCCCTAAAAAAGGTTGCAGCACATGAAACATCTTTGATTTATAATGAAGGGCATTTAGGTAGGTTAAAGGTTCTTACTCATTTATCCATGACTCCGGGGACTTTCTGTGAAAAATGGTTGAGAAATTTTCATGAGATCCGTGTGCGCGCATCGCTAAAGAAAGTTGAAAATCAAAGTTTGGAAGCCAGAAGAGCCAGAAGGAGATTGAGACTAGACCAGCAAAGCAGATTTGAAGAAGTAGAAGGGATAACATATGCAGCAGGGTCTTTTTACTGTAAGTTAAAACATCATTTTTAATAGTTTAACTTTAACGGTGGTTTTCCGAAAGTTGCTTTTTTGCCTACTATTTATGTGATTTATCAAAAAGTATTCAAGATATCCTTACCAAATTTTCAGGGGAATGAATCAATATAACTCAATTTATTAAGGTAAATAAATGTTTTTATATAAATTATGCTTATTTTGTCATTTCTATTTTTTAATTATTTATTTTAACATTAGACCAACATCCCTAGTTCATGCCATAGACCTAGGTCTAACAAACAGAATGATACCAAATTTATGTGTGAAACTTTAATTTGAGCGATAAAATTATGTTAATAAGTACGCTACGTAAAAAAAAAACAAAAAATGTATTACTCAGTAATAGGATAAATATTTGATTAAAAATAATTTTAAAATAAACTGAAATATATATCTAACTTACTCACGAAATTTCATATGTGTAGGTGTATCAATGGTTGCACAAGAAATAAATTTGTAAATGCAAGCGGAATGGTGTACTAACCCCAGGTATTTAAAAACTATGAGCTGCCTATCCCCCAGCAAATAGCAAGTTCTAACAGTGACTAAAAACGTTCACTTCTATTTCTGAGAAAGACTTGTCGAGTTCCATCCCTCCATCTTTATCCATACAAAACTAAAGAGAGTGTATCCATAAATCTAAGTCACACTGTATAGACTTTATTAATAAATAAATATGCAGGTACTGGACTCAATGATAAATTATAAATAGAGTATTATTTATTTCTTTTATATAACATTAGTCTTATTAATAAAACCTTGTTCAAACATCTTTCATTAAATTTACAATGGCTAAGGGTACATACTATTTCTTAATGCGTTCAAAGTTATGAATATGAATCAATAAACCTTCTATAACATTTAAGTGCACTAAGGGTGTTCTGTTTTAAATATTATTTTACTTAGCTGTGAATGTGATGGATTACCATGTAGAAGCCTCTTTTTAAAAGCGATTCTCCATTTAAAATACATATAGGAAAAAAAACTAGCTGTGGAGATCAGATGAACAGTCATTGGCTGGCCTTTCAATAGTGAAGAGTGCGCCATCGCTGCTGTGAGAGGTTAATTAAATAAAACAATTTCCGGGAGCTGAGCAG
This sequence comes from Homalodisca vitripennis, assembly GCF_021130785.1. NCBI lineage: Eukaryota > Metazoa > Arthropoda > Insecta > Hemiptera > Cicadellidae > Homalodisca > Homalodisca vitripennis. The sequence continues at coordinate 138,340,371 of NC_060207.1, forward strand.
ATTGGCTGCCAAGAGTGACCGAACAGAGCATGTACAAATGACGTCTGGAGGGCGCGAATCCTACACTTGACCTTTTGTGTCGTTGGCCCTTCTCCAATGAGTAACGCTCGCTTTTTGGCTGTTTGAAATTATTATTGATTTTATGAGGGGTAGTACGCCTACTTTATACTGTGATTTGGTTGGAGAAAACACTGAAACTTGTATCAGTATTAAACAAGGGAGTACGCAACACTGCAAGTCGAGTAATAGGCTTCTCTGAGGTTGCATGCAAAATTTTGATTCTCATTTGATTCTCGAGATTCCTTCGGATAGATATTATATCATAACGTAAGGAATTTCGTGCAAATACAGTATTACATTATATTACTTATAACCAAATTCCATGCTTGAACTTGAATTAACATTTAACACGTTCTGGTTTATATAGAAATGAAGTTTCATGTAAAATACTCGTATAGTCTAAGGATGAAATATGTCTCGAGAATCTTGCTACATGATACATACAAATTTCTGTTCGTTAGGTTAGGTTTCATAGCAATGTTCAAATAATAAAAGTTCCAACGAGCTAGAAAGGTTGCTATAACGCAAGAGTGCGCAGAAATCAAATCCAGTCACCGACTTTAACACTGACGTTCCACATATTACTTTTTTGTTTTTCACTATAAATAAAAACATCACTTGTTAAAACCCCGTATGATTTTATGCAGTTTATGCACAAATTTTATTATTCCGCTATGTTATTGTTCCATTATGGTTACCAAGAAGACCAATGTAAAGATATTTGTTAACGCTCAGAAAATCTCATAGAGTGTCAAACACTATAATATACTTCAGTGTTGCTTATAGAGAAATAAAGCTTTATGCAAATTTCAAACCAGTAACTTATTTCGTTTTAGACATATTGTTCGTTTCAAAGACGGATATCAGACAGACAGAAATGACATTTTTTTGAGCCTCTTTAGCGATGGGCTTCGCTAAAATTAAGCCAATAATAAGTCCCTCGTCTAATACTATTAATGAGATAAATTGGTGATTCTTTGATGCAGTACAAACTTAGAGGATATCCTAATATAATCAGCATAATATATACCTTTAGGAAAATCGTTTACACAGTCTTTAAGTACCAGGTAAATATACTATACGTAATTTTTTGTTATAAATGGTTCCCTACAGCGTTTTATTGACTACAGGGATGGATTTACTTTGACAGACATTTATAATCAGGTTAAATCCAAATAAAGCCTTATGTTTAGTTATTATTACCACATTAAGCTAACTATGCAAAGATATAGTACCTTTAATTTTAAAAATATCGTATACACAAACGGGTAGTTTAGTATGCGTCGTATAGTTTTTTTACTGTACAATGCAGTTTTTGTTTATGTGCATATATTTACAGATTTAAATGAAATATGTGTCTACTCGAATCGGGGTCTTATTACGTTTGAATATCAAAAATGACAACTGAAGGAGTGACTATATTTCTAGACATTCATGGTCAGCCTGATTTAGCAAGGTTAATAAATCGTAATATATGAACAATAAATTGCTTTTAAAAGGGGGTAGTTTTTTTTATTTTTACTGCAATTACCCTCAGAATATAGGCTCTCAAAGGCAACATGCAAAGAAAATAATTTGTATTTTTTCGCTGCCGTGGTTTAGGCCGCCTCGTGACCGTGACGCGGGGAGGTGAGAGGGGGAGCGGTCAACTGTTCATCATTTAGTTGTTGGTTCTTGTTGCTTAGTTCCCTGTTAAAACTTACTCGATATGTGAAGTTGCGACGAGACACCGGACAGTCTGTTTGAGTTGGCAGTGTGTCTGTCATTTGCTCATGTTTCTTTTATGAACTAAATTACACTTATACAAATCTAAATTCGTTTAAAAACATGTAGTTGTTCCTCCTGTTATTTAATATCCTCTAAATCGCGTAGTATTTTCGTATTTTTGTAGTAATTTGTTGTTTTGACGTAGTTGTTTCGACACCAGACAGTCAGTCGGAGTTGGGAGTCTGGGTGTATCTGTCGTTTCCTCATGTTTATGTTCTGATGTAAATTACCCTTCTTCAAATGTAAATTTATTTTAAAATGTAGTTGTTCCCCCTTTTATTTAAACTGCTGTAAATTATAAATCTTAAAAAGTAAGATTTAGTATGATAGCCACTATACATTGTATGTATGTACATTGAAGTACTGCTTTCATAAATTGTGGAGAGCAGAAGTTACTAGAAGCCATAAAAAAGCGTGAAAGAGGTTGTATATAAGTTTATTAGTATAAATATATTCTGAGAAACTTAAGATTTTCGATAATTTTATTCATTACTAATCAAATTGTAAAGTGCAAAATTTTTGTTTCATTTGGTGTAACGAACTCCTTTGTTGTCGAGAGGTAAGATATTTATCTTAATTAATTAGCAAGTAGTTTGTTTTACGAATTCTGAATACATTTTGTGTATCATATATATAAAACCTTATTTTAATTTTCCAGTACTGTAACTGGAAGTACGATAAAAAATCGCATTGTTAGCATTAAATTAATACCCAACTATGCATGTGGTTAGTCTTAATACCTTTTCTACACAGTGTAATCATAATCTGTAATCATAATATTGCAAAATATAAGATCTAAGTTTTCAAAATTCATAGCAAAAGCTTAACCGTTGAAACATGATAAATTACATGAAATCACAGCCTTTCAAAACCGTTGAAGTTTCATATAAATACTAGATGAACAAGTATATAAAAAAGTCAAGAAGAAAAGTATAAAAATAAATGTTATCCAAACAACTTTGTAGGTTAATGCAATACTTATGAAGTCGAAATGGAAAACATCTTTTATGTGGTTAACTTTTTAGTTACTTCCCAATATATAAATGTGAGATTTTGTTCAACTGAATTAAATTAATTTATATAATTAGAGTACTCTTTGCAATTTGCATTTAAAGTATATTTGATAATATAATATATACACAATTTGTGAAAACAAATGTTTTATTTAACTTTGGCTTGTAACTAATGTAATGTAAGTATTGAGTAATGTGTTACTCATTAATACATTTATTGCATAAAACTATTTATGGTTTGAAATATAACATTAATTTTATGGAATAAATCATATTAACGTTTTTTATCTTGAAATTAGGTTAAGAAAGACAGAAAAATCACAAATATCCTCTTCTGGCTGTACTAAATATACAAATTTTGGCGTTAATTTCTGCTTTGTATATCAAAACTTTCGAGATATAATATGAGCGACTCCCCATACGAACATACCACCTCCTAATCTTCGCGGACAAGAACTTTTTCGGAATGGTACGATTGACTATATAGAAGAATATGAGATCGGTATTCAAGCACTATGTAACACACGTTTTATAATATAACATATAAAATATACTAGCATATAATATAAACATTTACCTATTTTCATTGTCAAAGTATGGAAATATAATTGAAAAATGTTAAGTTTCGTGTATACAGTATTTTAATTAATTATTTTACGTTTGTCCAAACAGATAACACTGAAATGTAGGCTGCTGTTAAAATATAAGTTTAATGAAACGCTGGGACAGTACCAAAGAATTGCTCTCATTTCTTTCAGAAATGAACATTTGTTTTGGGATTACATTGTCCTCGTTTTACATTGACGTGACAAGTCTTTGTCCAGTTTCTACTTTAATTTATATCTGCACTTGAAACAAACTTCTGAAATACTATCACAAATAAGCTGTAATAGTGATCAGTAATCCTGGTAAATTATGATTTTAATGTGTAATGTTTAGAAGGCCCTGGTACGCTTACCAAGGACTAAAGGTATAACAGTTCCAGTATTTTAAAAATTGTGAGCTTATTGGAAAAAAAAACAAATTCTATATTAAAATAACATTAGTAGCAACAACTTCTTACAAACTAACTTACACAAGAAATGCCATAGGCCACTGATGCATTTCTCTAAGCAACTAACTTTCATCATTACAAAACTTTTATTCTTTGTTTTTTAACACATCAATATTGTAAATTTATCTTCAATGCAGTTTTAGACTGAGTGCCCTTATCAGAAAGCATTACAGCGTCTACGTCAATCATTCATAACTAATATCAATAAATATACTTATCAGTATTATTACTTTACTCGAAAAATTTTCTAGTATGTCACAAAATTATAGAGGGAAAGTAAAGTGTTCTTTGGTTCACTAGATAAGAGAAGAGTAATAAGCAGAGCCGAAGAGTTGTTGCTTGTGTGAGTAGGTTTGTCTGGAAGTAGAATGTAGTGACTGGAATTAGTAGCTTTTTGACCATAGGCTTATCAGACATACATATATATACATATATACATTTGATTTAGAGGAGCAATAATACAAACTTAGGAAGTGAAAGTATTATTCATTCAAACCATAAGGTCTTGCGCAAGCATAAAACCGAACATATGCCATTCGTTCATTTCTTAACATCTAAAAGCCTTTTACTAGAATAATGAGCGTGCTCCTAGTTAACACAGTATCAAGTATTTTAATACACTCGTATACACTTACAATATTTATTTTATTCCTTTACATTATAAAGCATATACAAAATGTTCCAGTAATACTGACCTAGGTATGAAGAGATGTTGGTTCATTTTACATCCACCTCCTTCAAAATTTCTAAAATTGAAAGAACAACTTGATAGTAATTCATTGTTTCTTATTTTAAGCGAAGCCTTTTAAAGATTATGACACAGGTAAAGTACCGAGTGCTCAGAGTAGCAGATGACAAACGCGCTTTCCTGTCTGTTAAACTCTGGGATTACCTTTAGATTGATGAGAGGCAAAGTTAAACAAACGATTGACCAACTTTCAATATTAAGTAATAAATCCCTCCTTAGCTCACAACCGCATCGGCTCGTTTGTCCCGAGTTTAGAGTGTGTGGTCCAGCAATCCAATATGTTTACTATCCCACTCATCGCTTAGAACATACCACATTAAAATTTGCTCGTTATCTTCACAAGTTTACAAGGACTGCGAATGAGATACACGATTATAAACATATTATTGAATACCCATACTACGCTTAGTTCCTAAAAAATGTCATGATTAATCTTCGAAATATATTTTGTTTTAAATATGCATATTCCGTGTATTTCTTGTTGAATGTAACCGGAGACACTTTGTTAATAAAAACTCACGGTTGTAGCATTTTTAGTAGCAGTAATAAATAAAAGGCAATAGAACTAAAGTCTCGCATTAATTTCAACTCTCTGTGTCTTCTTTCGATACTTATTGTACATGTAGAAGGATCGTGCAGGAATAGGATTTCATCTATCAGCAATTGGTGGGAGAGATTTCTCTAAACTCTCAGCCAATAAACTAAACTGAAAGGCATTGGTACTTTATCGGCTAAAAATATATTTTAATCTGTTATATCTGCTAAATGATTCGGGTGGATGACTACGTATGGATTTACATCATACCTAAGAAATAACATTATTTGTACTAATTGATCAAATTTTCCAAGTCGGTTATCTTGTCTGGGTGTATCATTTTACATTTTCAGTTACACTCTAGTCTTAAAAAAATTACAAAACTCTAGATTCGAAGTTGTTTCAATATCCACGGACAACTTATAAGACTACAGTTGCTATTGACTTATAATTTTAAAACAACTGCCTCCCAAAATATCGAATGAGAAATGTCTTTGGGAATTATGTACCTAGTCACAATTAGGTGACGTGAGCGCTTTACAAAGACTTCAAGTTATTGAACATATTGATATGGTTGTCTCATAAACATACATATATAACCTAAGACTTCCTAGCGTTATAACACTTCTAAAACCACAAGGGATTTTAAATTGACGATGATTTATCATATTTTATTTTTTAACTTTATGCACAAGAAATCTAATACTGTAAACAAATATGCCCTTGAACTAAAATAAACAAATAAATAGAACATCTTAAAAATTACTAAACCTTGCTTTATAACCACGATGCTGCTATGGCTTTAATAACAATACTCTGTGCAGGTTTTAGCTTAAGACAGCCGAGCAACTACTAAGCTATGCAGAAACTGTCTAGTTTATATTGAGGCTAGTAATAACCCTTCTCCGTACCTTTCATCTCTCAACTTCCGGCGTTTACTTCATAATGGCTGTTATTTATACATTCATGTGCGATACATTAAAAACTAACAACAAATATATTGTTTTTCAATTTCTAGAAATCAATTATTAGAAAAATATTAAGCATATTATGTAATACCCATAATGTTTAAATTTAAATATATAAAATATCCTTTTTCAGGATTATTACAAAGGCATTTGCTCATTCAGTTGGACTGGTTATATCAGAAGATAATAAAACGTTAATTTTCAGAAGCCTATTTCTAAATCGATGACAACTAGGCCTCCTACTTTACAAACTTTCCACTCATCTTGCACTCGTTGAGTTTCTGTTTGAAGAAAAACAGATGTGAAGTACATAACGTAGGCTAATCAAATGCGAAGTCTGTATAATTCTAAACGAGATTCAACATATAGGCGAAGATTATATAAATATTCTTATCACTCTTGCACTATATATACGAAATGTAACTATATTTATATATCAAACGTTTTTATTAGTTTGATTTCTTAACAAGACGTAATTACACGTAACACCCAATTTGTAAATTGATTTTTAAAAAAACTTTAAGGGAATTAGAAGATTTTATACTTTGAAAATAGGTCAAAACTATGTTTTGAATTATTAATTAATTGGCAATACAATAATAAAAAATATAAATATGTGTATTTTAAATATGAATAAACGTACATTTTTAAATTAGTTCCGTGATCTTATAGAATCGAATGAAACGTAGAATAAATCTATTTATAAACTAAGCTTTCTGTGAAGGTTCATTATGTGACATTTTTCAGCAAGTCAACAACATGTGTCATAAACTTACTTTGTATAACGTGTTCGCTTTCTATAAAGACTGAACATGTTTTACTTAACCTAGAAAGTAGCACAAAGACTACCTTCTTTCGTTTGCAGTTTGTGGCCACTTACGAACAAAAGATGAAGTTTATATATTATGAACTTGTAAAGTAATTTTCAGTTACACCTGTAAAACGTACCATGAAATAGCTGAAAAAACGTTTCCGCTATTTATCTGTTTAATTGTGACTATATTCACGTAAATACAAAACTTATAAATATCATTTTGTTTACTATATTATTTTAAATATCATAAATAGATTACATTAAGATCTGCCCACGAAATTAATTCAAGATGTAATACCTGTTTGGCTCTAAAGTGATACAGTATATAATATTGTGAGCAGTAATGTGAACAGACTGCCACTGTACACGTTAAGAGTGCTGCACCCGTTTTAAAGAAGATAACTTCATGATAAATGTGTTTAAAGCCAAAGTATAATGCGCGAAACTATGAACAATGTTCTGCAGTACGTGGGAGACATTTGGTGGTGTAAAATGAGATCTAGAACTCTGTATGTTTATATGACCAAAAACCACATGAAAGAACCAAGTGATATTAATGGATCAATGATTTAGTTTATGTGTATGGTGCTTGAATTCGTTTTAATTCCACTGTAACGTGTTATACTTCCACTGTAAAAAAAATTATTTTATTTCCGTTCAATTATATGTTCTAAAAAGAACGCTATAATTTGAACAGATTCTTAATTGTATTATATCATTAATTTCATCACACCATTAAAATGATATAGGTTCTAATAAACCATATCTACCGAGAGAAGATATTGGTGTAAAACGCGAATCTTGTTTGTGCGTTTTAATAATATGACCGATTACATATTTGATTTCGACGTTTCCTATTACCTTTATGCTAAATAATTTCAGAAATGATTTTAAAACTTCGAGACAGTTTGTAGCGATATTAATTGTTTTCTCTTCAGACAATGAAGACATTTAACATTAGAACAATGCGCAATCTTCCACTGACTTAAGATGTCAACATAATCTCAGCTCAATCTTCTTCTCATAGGATCAAACTTAACACCTTACTTTGTCGGAGTTCATTAAGTACTTTTATTTTACCCAACGATACTTACTATTCCAAATCTTCGAGTAGTTAAATTTGCTTGTACTTAAAAAAATCCAATTTTTCTTATACATTTTGAACATTTCCTATTTTTTTAAATGTTAAATATGTAAATAGTTTTAAATTTATTTTTTCAGTCGTAAAGATAAAAAAGTGATTGGCCAAAAATAAACGTGTTTTCAATTGAAGAATCTAACTATCACACAGCTGTCTATGTTTTGAATTAACCCATTAATAACTATAATATTGGTGTCAGGGAAATAATATGGGTAGATAATACAGGGTTAAGATCTAAAATAAAAAATCAAAACAAACTAACCCTTGCTGATGCATAGATTTTCTGTAACGAAACTGATATAGAAGTATAGATAACTGAGTTTGCAAGTTAACAACAACAAAAAACAGTAGAGATACATTATCTACAGTTACATAAATAAGACTTAGGCGTGCCACAATGCTTTGGTAAGATTTGTTTATTTTAACCTAGTTTGTAGTTATGTATTAGGTTAGTTCTTTACTTGAAGAAGAGATCAGATTGCAGATCTCGAAACGTAGTGTTACTGATTTCTTGTTTAACTGAACGATGGCAAATGTCCGGAAAAATTCTGTTTCCTTCATAAATAAGACGTTATTAAAATTAGTTACATAATTTTTTTTAAATAAAATTTTGTATAAGTGTATAGGTTATGTTAGTATAAAAACGTACTTTTATCTAAATGTGAAGAAATTAAACAGGAAACTTGTGTAGAGTATTTAGGGATTTTCTTAAAAAAATTGCTTAACCTGGAAGCAACATTTAGCGAATTACGAACAAAATTAAATTAACAAGTACTATTCGTCTCTCCTTCATTTTAAGAAATTTAAGTGACAGTAATGTATTGAGAACTTTATATTTTCAATTAGTACATAGTAGATTGGAATATGGTATTATATGGTGGGGGAACGTATTATTCAAATTGTAAAATTCTTACCCACAACTCAGGTATTTGCGACTTCTATCCAAAAAGCCTAAGTATGAACCATATTTTTCTCTTTTCGATTGCTATAACGTTCTTCCACTTAGACACTTGTACGTGTACAAAGTATTAGAAGTTTTTTCTTTCTTAAGAAGTCAGAGCTGCAGAGACAGTATTGAATATAAATCTAAACTAAGAAGTGCCGAAAACGTTAATGTACCTAGACTGATACGTACTGCATTTACGAAGTCTTATAAGTACTTACCACCCTATCCATTCAATTTAAAGAAATTTTAATTCCTTTAAAAATCATATATTGTAAAAATGTTCATATGTTTTGTAAACTAATAAAAAGTTTCTTATTTTTTAAGGAAAACCTAGAAGATTTCTGGAACGATTAATTAGTAAATAAATATGGTATGAAATCTTTAAGCTTTGCTTGCAATGTATTCTTACTTGTATTTTGTTCTTGAATTCTGATTGTATCCATTGTTTTATGACACTTTGTATGTGGGCCTAGTGGCTCTTTGTTAATGACAAACGAAATAACGAGTAGTGCAATATGAATTTTAATATATTTTGTTTAAAGTATAAGAGTTTTTTCTTTTTTTCATAATAAAATTTTTTTATAAGTGTGTTACTGTTCAAGCCTAATTCAAATGTTTAAATTTAAATTGCCCCTCCATACAGGCTTGGCCTTGGAGTTTCACCTTTATATTCTCTTCATGCTTTTTTTATGTATTTTTAAACATTATTCTTACATTAGTATATTCGGTAACATTATACTAGTCAGACTTGGCATCTAGATTAAGTTAAGTTTGTACTATTGTAATTTTTATGTAGCTCTCGTAATGCTTGTTTGAGAAAATAAATATATTATTATTATTAGAATTTAGCTTCTTTACTTTTGCATTTAAGCACATAAAGTTAATAATTTAAGAACAAAAACTTTCGACTTCTTATGTTGTTAACAACCATAAAGTATACAAAGTAAAACAAAGATAATCTAGAATTATTAATTATTATTAAAACATTATTGTTCTTACCCTTAAACAAAAAGCTAAATCAAATTAACGAGATCATAAAAAACCTTGTATTTTATCAAGAACAATAGAGAAACCTATTGAATAAAAGCCTCTTAAATATCACCGCTTTAGTTTTACCAGACTTGATGTTATTTAAGGTGAGATGAAATTATGAGGACTTCACAAGACAACTGAGTATATTTTTATCTGAAATAAAGTCTGGATAATATCTGGAAATTTATAATCCCTGGGGAACTCTCGGACTTCCAGGCAGGAGATAACGTAACTACGGAATGTGCGATACAGACACTCAACAAACACACAAAATATTTTCTCAGTTATTACGTGTCATTATTCGTATTTTGAATTGTGCTCTTAATTTATTTTCTAACAAATAACTTAGCTATTTTATGTTTATTTACTTCCAAGTAAAAACCACTAGTCTGTGCATGATTATGAAAAAACAACAAATTTGAAACATTTTAGTGCATTTGACCTTAAACATGTATTATTATTGTTTTTGTGATTTATATTTAAATTACCTCAATACACGTTTTAAGTTTATCATCACCAGTTAATAACAGATTATAGAAACAAGGTAAGACTAAGCCACACGTAACAGGATTCGCTGAAGTTCAATGTAATAATTCAATTAGCTTAATAAAACTTGTTTTGTCTGCGATGGGGTGTTGAATTTTGTCTGCTTGTCTGTTCATAGAACATTTGGAGAATAAACTGAACTACAGAATTGAAATTTTGCATGCAAGCTCAGCAAGCCTAACACGTGGCGTAGGGTGCCCTTGCCATAATGAACTAGGGTGTCACGAGACCGATATAAAACTTCCGGGAATTCATTCTATCAAAAACTTCCGAATTAAAGTGTTAACAGATATTCAAGTTTGACTGTATGTATGTGAATATGGTAGGCAATACATCTTTACTTTGTTTAGTTTCATATACTTATTGTTCATGGATTGGAAAGATAAAATTGAAAATGCAAGCCGTTTAATCACTTTTTTATTTTGCCACTTTATGCTGTGATAATCACATATTAAAACTAACTATAATTAATACGCAGTTATTCACAAATGAAATACAATTATATATTTTACTGTATTTGTTGGACACAAAATAGCCATTGTTTACAAATTGTATTACTATTTATACTACTTAAAACTGTTAATACTTATATTAAGTAAACTTAACGTTACTAATATCTAATTAATATACTCGTACCTTGTCCCCTTGAAATATATCTTTCATGTGTTTAAGTATCTTGCTGGGTCAAAGTGATGTATTTGAATGAAGTACTATAAATAATTAATGATTATGGAAAGCCAATATGATGATTAGTGAATGCTAACATAAATAAACAGGACTGTACCTTCAAATGTGTTGCGAAATAAATGACCTAGTGGATTATCAGGATAGCCATAGCATGTTTATTGGTGAAATTCATAGATAAATTTATTTGATTATTGATTTTTTCCAGTATTTTTGCAGAGAATAATTTAAAGTTTAGTGTTAACCCTCTTTGCTCACAAGCTCCAGGGCCCTAAGGAAGTATATAGCAGTAATATAGAATTACTGCAGGTAAAGTTAAATTTTTCTTCTGCCTACATGCTACAAAGACTGATACTTAGGGCAGACAGAAGGAACCTTGCTAACCATAAATCATAATAATCCTCATTATTTTGTACATTAGAAGATTAAATGAAAATACTATAACACATATGACAATTTATATAATACAAGTAGTTCAATTATTCGAAGTATTCAAAGTGTAGGAGGTATTTGTTTAAATAGGTAATGCCCATCCCTGCTAGGGGAAGGTTTTGCAAGGGTAAGTACATCTGTAAAACTCGGCAGGTTATGATGGTAGCGGTTCTACCTTGGATTATACCACAAAGCTTATCTATTATGTGGGTGAACAACCTCAACAGTAAAATATTCTACAGCATCCAGATGTCTGTATTTACTTTGTTGTATTTATGAGAATTGTGGACTTTTTTCTTTAAAGGAATATCTTATGGCCATGGAATTTTAATCAATTTTATAAAATGCTTTTAAGAGAAAATAATCCAAATTCATTTGAAACTTTTAACCTCCCTGGAAATCGATCGTATAACCCCTCGTTTAGAGTGCCGCAGCCTTCCTCCACACTACTCATTGAAGCCATTGAATCATTGATATTACAATTTCTGTCTTCCGTCAATATAACTTTGTTCGATCTTTTTATATCCATCTTTATATTGTTCTATGTCCTCCCTTCAAGTTTCTACGGATCAAAAATATTTTTGTCTTGCTTCCTGAAATACCAACAATTGTACTAAGGTTCCGATTTAACCTATTCCATGATCATTCCTTTCCTATTTGGCTAATTCTATTATTCCACCATATCGGCGCTTCATAACTGGCATAGTTTCTACAGTGACTGGCTGCACTTCCACCCAAGTTCTTGTAGGTGTACTAATTATTCACGGTAAAAGTACTGGCACTGAATAGAAGCTATTTTGAGGTAGCAACTAATTGTTGTAGCATGAATTAATCTCTTATAAATTTTACTGAAAAGACAATGCAATTGTAGGCATTTCACGTTTTTTGCATAGAAACTAGGACCAGTTCACAAAAAATGCTAGTGTTGCTTATGTCCCTTAAATATAGGTCCTAGTTTCTGGCCGTGGCATCGTGCTGTAATCTTCTTTATCAGTCATACTCGATTTGTTTTATTTTCTGTGGTTTACAACTGTGGAACATTTGCAAATGGCAGTTATGGTAATAGTTATTTAGACCATAACTAATGTCGTTCATTACCACATTTTTTACACCCAACATGTTCTTGGAGATTTAAATATAGTTAATATGTTTCTTTGGATTAGGTATTAGTTGGTTATTAATAAGCTGTATATGTAAAAAAAACAAAAAATTAATTCTGCCACGCACATTGCACAGACAGCTTATTTACACCCAGTAAAAAAGAGAGGCATTGATTACTACCGCAGACAAGATTATTATTGAGATATGAAATGGTTGGTCGCTTCTCCATACATCAGCCGGTAACAGCAGCTGTCAGAGAGACAGGTGTGTCCACCTGTTCCCCGACATTAATATTTTTATGTTAAAGTTATATCATATTTTTGTACCATTTTTGTACCTTTTTGTAATACCAATAAATAATTTTGTACCACAATAGTTTATTAATAAAGTACTATGTATAAACCGGGGAACAGGTGGACACTTGCACCCGACATTAATATTTTTATGTTAAAGTTACATCATATTTTTGTACTATTTTTGTACCTTTTTGTAATACCAATAAATTATTTTGTACCTCAAAAGTTTATTAATAAAGTACTATGTATAAACCGGGGAACAGGTAGACACTTGCACCCGACATTAATATTTTTATTTTAAAGTTATATCATATTTTTGTACTATTTTGTACCTTTTTGTAATACTAATAAATTATTTTGTACCTCAATTGTTTTTTTAATAAAGTACTATGTATAAACCGGGGAACAGGTAGACACTTTCACCCGACATCAATGTTTTATGTCATGGAAAATCTACTTTCGTGTCTTATCGACCCTAGTAAAATATAATAAGTAACATAGAACTTGCTCTATACTCTTCCCAATAAGAAGGTATGTAATATATCGGTATCCACACAATTCAACACAACTGTGTGAATATTGCAAGGCCAAATCCAGCCAAGGTCCAAGACGGCCGAAGCGACGTGCCGCTGGACAACGGAAGGCCATCTGGAGGGTTTTATGGTCTTATTGTTGTCAACAGTAGAGATATCATTCATAATTTATGAGGGTTGCAGGTGTTCGTCGGTTGCTCCCGATCTAAAAAGATTGGTCTTTCCATTCACTTCCAGAATTTTTAAAACGTTTCATTTATTAAAAATACAAGAACTCCTTACTGTCTGAATTACTAGGTTTTTCCTATCAAACCATTCATAAGTTTAGACCTACACTGAAGTATTCATTCCAAATTTAGAGGAAAAGAAATTTGTTACACTTTTATTTATTTAGTAGTAGCCATAATAAACAGTACTGAAACTGAATAAGCTGTAGTTGCCTTCTCGATCAGCTGATTCAATTGTCGATAGTTGCCACGGCTTCGTGTTCATTACTCCTTTCTTATTTGAGGTTTTTGCTAACATGGTGCTAACAACGGTAGAGAAAGTTTTTATAGTAGAGATTATTTTCGCTCATACGGGAATTGGACGTGCGGGTGGGCCAAGCTTGTCACTGCATTACGTTTTTAGGAACATTTCCACAAAAACCCGCCTAATAATACTGTGATTATTAGGGTTGTTGAAAAATGTCGAACAGGTAGTGTGTTGACACAGCGAAAGGGCTTTTCAGGTCGCCCAACTACTGTCTGTACAAATGAAAACCACGGAAGAGTGTTGCAACAACTGTTACAGTCACCGAAAAGAAGCCTAATGCGAGCATCTCTTAAACAGAATATTAGCAATACGTCAATGCGAAGAATTGTCAAAAACATTGGTGTTTTCCCCTACAGGATACAAACTGGACAACCTTTGAACTATAGAAACAAACTAGCCAGAGTTCAGTACTGTGCTTCAATGTTAGTAATATGCTATGAAGAACCTGAGTTTCTGAGTGATGTATGGTTTACAGATAAATGTCATGTGCACCTAAATGGTTTTATAAACAAGTAGACAACACGTTTCCTTGGATTTGAATGTCCTGACATTGTTGTAGAGAAGCCACATCATTGTAAGCGTGTAACCATTTGGTGCGCTGTGTCTGGGAGCAGTGGCGTAGCGAAGTGGGGAGGTCAAGGGGGTCCGGACCCCCCAAAATTTTAAGACATATTAAAAAATAAAGCATGGAGCAGGAGAAAAAGGGAGAGTTATCATTACCCTTGTCTACAAACATTAAATTGATTGATGTATTTGATTAAAGTGACCGTTGTTAAACATATAATTGTCCTTTCGTTTAAATCAAAGTATCAAACGATACTTTTGGACTCGGCCTTTCGGATAGTGTATTTTAATCACGGTATTTCTACAGGGCGCGGTCACGTGACGTTCCAAAGTAACCTGAACCGTAACACGGCGAACAGTTTAAATTAGGGTTGTCGACCGTCAGTGGCCCAATGTCCCCGAAGGGGTATTTCATTTTCTTCACAGAATATAGTTGTACGCTTGATTGAAGCTCTGTTTTGTTCTTTTTCTTTCTTATCCAGTGAATCCAGCATCACTTTGGTGCCTTCTACTCGGCCAGAATCGAACTTCGTAAAGTTTCTGTAGCTATACAAGAAACTTTGTGGTACTAGAGTTGCTGTGAGAGTTGAATTTGCCTATTACATCTTTCCACTTTCTATAAGGCGTAGTTACTAAAGCTCCAGTATTTACCTTTTACCAGTAAACTCATTGGCAAATAACACACAAAACGTCCCCCGGATCCCCCGGTTTCGGACCCCCCCCGAACGAAATTTCTGGCTACGCTACTGATCGGAACAACCCTTAAAGGTAGCTTGGACTGAGAGCGCTCCGACAGTCGCTAGTCTTCGGCCGCTCCGTCTAGTTCACCCTCTGCTAAAGTACGCGCAAGTCAGTCGCATGGGTCAGTCCGGCTAGTCAGCACATTACATCAGTCTAACCGGTAAGTGGACAGTTAATTTATTCTTAAGTATATAGCGTAAAATTTATTTTTGCTTATAGCCAACATAAATGGTACTGTTTTAATTTTAGTTCCGGAAAATCTGTAATTTTATTTATTTTCAGTAGGGACCACTATAGAACGGCTCAGTGAGGGATGTAGTGTGTCCTGTATTAGTCTGTAAGGCCCTCAGTGCACTCCCGTTTAACATAAGCCTCAGTGGTATTTATTTTAGTTTATTTTGAGAAAGGTTCCAAAATAATTTTTGTTTTGTATTATCTTACTCTAGGAAAGGCCCCAAAAGGTTGTGGTGACAAACCCAACTCTGATTGTTATACTGATTTAGTTTACAGGTAGAACCCTGAAGAGTTGTGGTGACCAGCCCAACTCTTATATTAGGGATGGCTCGATAAAACTGCAACAGTTTATTTCAAACAAGGAGGAAGGTGATTTATAATTTGTAGTCTTGGTTGTTCTAAATCGCAACAGTTTATTTGAAACAGGGAGGAAAGTGATTTATAATTTGTAGTCTTGGTTGTTCTAAATCGCAACAGTTTATTTCAAACAGGGAGGAAGGTGATTTATAATTTGTAGTCTTGGTTGTTCTAAATCGTAACAGTTTATTTCAAACAAGGAGGAAGGTGATTTATAATTTGTAGTCTTAGTTGTTCTAAATCGCAACAGTTTATTTAAAACAGGGAGGAAAGTGATTTATAATTTGTAGTCTTGGTTGTTCTAAATCGCAACAGTTTATTTGAAACAGGGAGGAAGGTGATTTATAATTTGTAGTCTTGGTTGTTCTAAATCGTAACAGTTTATTTGAAACAAAGAGGAAGGTGATTTATAATTTGTAGTCTTAGTTGTTCTAAATCGCAACAGTTTATTTAAAACAGGGAGGAAGGTGATTTATGATTTGTAGTCTTAGTTGTTCTAAATCGCAACAGTTTATTTGAAACAGAGAGGAAGGTGATTTATGATTTGTAGTCTTAGTTGTTCTAAATCGCAACAGTTTATTTGAAACAGGGAGGAAGGTGATTTATGATTTGTAGTCTTAGTTGTTCTAAATCGCAACAGTTTATTTGAAACAGGGAGGAAAGTGATTTATAATTTGTAGTCTTAGTTGTTCTAAATCGCAACAGTTTATTTAAAACATGGAGGAAGGTCATTTATAATTTGTAGTCTTAGTTGTTCTAAATCGCAACAGTTTATTTAAAATAGGGAGGAAAATGATTTATAATTTGTAGTCTTAGTTGTTCTAAATCGCAACAGTTTATTTAAAACATGGAGGAAGGTGATTTATAATTTGTAGTCTTGGTTGTTTCTAAATCGTAACAGTTTATTTAAAACATGGAGGAAGGTGATTTGTGATTTGTAGTCTTAGTTGTTCTAAATCGCAACAGTGTATTTGAAACAGGGAGGAAGGTGATTTATGATTTGTAGTCTTAGTTGTTCTAAATCGCAACAGTTTATTTCAAACAGGGAGGAAGGTGATTTCAAACAAACTGGAAGATGATTTGTACATTTCTAGAAGGAAAACCAAATATTTCACGTGTTACTTGTCGCGTTTTTTAGAAATGTTACAATATAACAATATGTATTCAATTACAATACATTGTTATAATTTGCCTTTATTCTTTCTTTAATTGGAAAAATTGTATATTGGTATACGGCATGCTTTTTATTATTAATCTCATTGTTTCCGTTGTTCTTGTTTTATTATTATCTATTAGACTATTTTCAATGGTTAGTAATTGTAATGCTTGCAATTTTGTATAACGATTGTAACTGTAGCGGTGTCTGGTACTACTTCAATATTGGAAATATAATTAGTCTTTAAATAAAACACTTTGGTAACTTATATGTAAAACTGTATTAAGTATTTTAGTTTGCTTGCACTATACAACGCAGAGATAAATACTAGTCTATTGTTGAGTCCCTCTATGTAATATTAATTGGGTATAATTGTAATACAGAAAGCTGTTATTGCCTACGCTATTTGTAATGTAGAAAGCTCATGTTCTCTACTCTAGTGAGTTTAGTTCAGAAACTAGGGATTGCCAGAGAAGGAGGAGAGTGGCGCTTGCTCTATATGAGCAGTGGACCCTTGTCCGTAGGTAAACCTATTGTTCTTCCCACGTACGAGGCGATAAGTCTAGGGCCAGAGTCCATTTATGATGACCCTACCATAAACATGGGGTGGTCTCTTGGTTTAATGCAGACCTATTTTCTATTCTATCTGGGGGTGAAAGTTTTGTCCCTTCCCAAGTTCCCACGCTCGGTGAACAAACAATTCTTAATAGGCGATCCTGTCATAAAAATATTACAGACAAGGAGGTGGTGGCACTGGGGTTTTTGGAATTGCTAGTTCGAGGAATTCCCGGAATTCGCTGGAATATACCCCGTCCCGCACCACATGTGAGATCCCAAAAGATTATTCACCAGTGTCCAGTATTCGTAGTCGCCACTTGCCAATCGGTCAGTTCGGTTCAATATTCAGTTAATACTTCATTAGTATCCGTCAATGTTTGTCTGGAAAAGTTATCTATTGTAGTTTGTAGTTGCAGTGTTGACAGTTTTTGTATGTTTTTTTAAAATACTTTGGTTTATTATAAGTGTACATTAATAAACCTCTTAAATCCAATGTAAGCCGTAAACATAGCCCCATATGGTCGTAGGCTATTATTCTGTAATAGTAATAAAAACTACAATACGTAAAACGATCTTTTGCTGGCAAAACCATTATCCAGTAGGGATATGCCAGAAGTTCAAGAAAATGAAAATGGTTCTGATTTAAGAGAAAGTAAAATAGAACGTCATAATTCAAATATCCAAATTAAAAATGCACAAACTGCATCCGGGAGGTAAATGAAAAAAAAGCTACACAAATGTATTTTGAAACTGCTTACTAATGACTTTCAAACCATTTTCTGTTATAGAAATAAGGGGTTCTGACAGTTTGTTCAGGAATTGAATCCGTAATACGAAAGTCCTAGTAGAAAAGTTATTTCTAATCACTTTATACCAGCTGCAATGTAGAACAGAAGTGATGCTAGGGTTAAAAAATGTCGTTAAAGTGTGCCTTACTACTGATTGGTGGTTGTATGTAACAAATGAAAGTTGTTTGGCCCTAATTGTATTATTTTTTTGTTTAAATCTTAATAATTTTGTTGGCAATATAGGGTTTGTATACATTTAGTGGGTGTAAAATGTTTACTCATCATGTTACAAGAAGAATAGCGTACTTCTAGTATTTTACTAATATTTTTTTTTTCATATAATTTCAATTTTAAACATATAGTTATAATTTTTAGGGATGGCATCAATGCCAAAGAAAGGTCGTCCATCAACTTTTCCAGTAGATGAAACTAGGCGTCTCATTTCAACACACAGGGACAAAATTGTGGTAGATGGAAATGTTGTCGGAAAGAAAAACCACATATGGAATGACATATCTAATGCCATCAATGCAATACCCGAGCTGAAAACCTCCGTATCTGCATCTAATGTTTATCTTGTGGTGAAGGAGAACAGGTAGGTTCAATGATTTTATATGTTTTAAAGAAGACTTTTATTATGCATGTTTCTCGATAGCAGGTGCTCTATAGTTGTACCACTAGAATATTATATTTGTGCCACGGTTTGCTAACTTTCATAATCTCATTACTTTTTACGATATTAATCTGTAATAAGTTTAAACCCTCCGTAATCTTTGGTAGCCATTGGTACAAAGAACCTACTTTTTGAGAAAATTAGGGAAATTTCATCTTTTCAGGGGGGTAATATATATTTTGTAAAGTTCTAAAGAGTTTGAGGTTGTTTTCATAATAGCGTTTAATAGTATTTTCATTGCATTAGATAGTTTATTGATAATTAGTGCAATATGAATTTAAAATTAGGCAATGGCGTTTTCTATGCAACCTGCATTACACTACTCATCAAGCACTTTAAAATAAAAATTTTCTAAATATTAAATGTAAACAAATGTATCTGCCTCTTTGATGAACTTCAGCTGAGAGTATTAACAGCTGTTAAGTATCAGTTCGCTTTGTATTAGATGTCGTAGCGCAGTCTGTCGGATCCGATATAAAAACACTCCAACATCAACAACAATAATTAAAAAATTATTTAAATAAACTTTTTTAAATTTGACCGAATTGTGAATCTAAACCATTCTCGAATTCCACTGCAAACAATCAAAAAATTTCATCAAAATCTGTCCAATAGTTTCTGAGTCTATAAAGGACAAACACACAAACATTCATTTATATATATATATATATATATATATATATATATATATATATATATATATATATATGTACTAGCAGTTACCCTTCAGCGGCGTATATATATATATATATAACTTGCCGGTTGAATGTGCTACCAATTATACCACAGAGCGCTTACTTTTTCCGATTCAATTATTTTGTATTTGGCCGTATCTGCCACATATGTTTTTAAATATGCAAACCAACATATGATCGGAAGACCAAATTCCTGTCAAACAACTTTGATTTACATTAAACAGTATAAATGGCAATAGCCTTATTTAATTTCAATAAACATTGAATCACAAAAAGTACTTGTTCCGCCGGTATTTGGTCTTCCGATTATATGTTAGTTTGCATATTTAAACACACATATGTGACAAATACGGCCAAATACAAAATAACTGAATCGGAAAAAGTAAGCGCTCTGTGGTGAAATGATAGCACATTCACCCGACAAGTGAGAGATCCGGGTTTGAGTCCCGGTGGAGCAAGTACTTTTTGTGATTAAATGTTGATTGAAAAATTAAATAAGGCTATTGCCATTTATATATATATATATATATATATATATATATATATATACATACATATATATATATATACATATGTATAATTTCAATATAAATATATATATATATATATATATATATATATATATTCATTACTACTTCATTGCTGAAATCCTGCTACTTCTCTTATCCTGATGTCTGTTTTTAAAGGTACGGGCTCTTAACTACCCTTCTTCACCCTAATGGATCTACCAGCTCTGTGGATTCCGCGAATGAAGAACAAATGTCCTCGTCCAGTAACGAAGAGGAAGTTTCAGCAAACTCTTCCAGTGATGAATTCGCAGAAGAAGTAAAAAAATTTAAAATAACTTTAAGCAGGGAAGACTGGAATGATATGAGACCAGAACATGCCACATACAAGGACGGGAAGACTGGTAAGAGGACATATTTTCAATTAAAACGGCACACATGGACACACATTTTCAATTCATATTTATGGAAATATACAAAACTGCCATGTAAACTTTCGTACTCCAGAGGGCGAGTATCAATGTCAGATGTTTTGCATGCTATTACGATTGTTGGTAATTGCACATTTTGTAAATCAAAACTTCATGCCTCCATGTCCAAATTGCCAGAAGAAGGGGAAAATGCTGAATTCGTCTGCAAATATGAAGGAAAATTTAATATTGTACACCCAAAAAATTTAAAAAGAGATTTAGCTGGACATGCTTTAAAAGTAGCTTTGGATGATGTTGTAGACAAAAATATAGCATCAACCGCGTACCAAAGATGTCAAGCTGATAAACTCATGTGTTTTGGAGAACCAGAACCTGCGCATTTGCCCTCTACAAGTCAGTTAAGACGTGCAAAAGCCAAACATCTTAGCTCTTTACGAGCAGATGAAAACCCCATTGTAGCCCTGGGGAAAGCTATGCATACTTCTAGATTTGTTAACATAATAAGAGACGTTAGTTATGACAAATTTTCAGTTAGGTACCATAGTTCTGCGCAAATTCATGTATATAGACAACACTGTAAGAACAACTTTCCTGTTTCTGCATCAATTGATGCAACTGGAGGAGTAGTAAAGCGCTTGGAAAGAGCTCCGGGAGTAAAGTCAGGCAACATATTTTTATACAGCTTTGTGGTTAGAGACAAAGAGTCACAGAAAATATATACAGTTTGCAACCTTCTTTCGGAGAGGCACGACACAGAAACATTGCGCCATTGGTTAGCATGCTTCCTCCGGTGTGATGTAACGGCACCAAATGAAGTAGTGGTTGATATGTCCACAGCTATCATGTCAGCCTGCGTCCAAGCTTTTACTTCATTGCCGTCACTTGAAGCTTACTGTGGACGCTGTGCACAACTTTTGGGTCTTACAGAAGAATGTTCTGTGCCTGACATACCAAACTGTTTCGTTCGTAACGATGTAGCACATGTTGTTAAGCTAGTTACTACTTGGAGATGTTTAAAAAATGCATTAAAAATAACAAAGCAATTTTACGTCAGGTGCTTATGTCAAATTCTACAATCCACCAGCATCAAAGACGTAAAAAATATTTTAAAACATGTAATTACAGTTGCCATATCACCTACGGAAGGCTCGGATATGGCAGGAAATGATACACCATGTGAAGAAAGTAAACAATTTTTAATTAAAAAAATTGGAGGATTTACTACAACAGACGAGGATGTCACTGAACAGGAAGAAGTAACAAAACCGAGAATTCCGAAAACACAGGGTATGAAATGTTCAGGGAAAGAAAGCAACATATTTTATCGCATGGTAGTCTCAATTATTGAAAATGCTGAGGATAATAGAGTTGTTGGCAACCGAGGAAATCAGCAATATCTTCCAGATATTGTTAAGAAAATCCTAGAGATATCACCACTAATACCTACTTGGACAAGTATTATGGTTCCTATCTTTGAATATGGAGGCATTACGGCCAGTTCAGCTGCGGTCGAATCTGAATTCAATATATTGAAAAACATAATTTTTAAAAACGTGACATTGCCTATGAGAGTTGATGACTTTGTTTTTCACCACATCTCGTCTATTGAAGGGGCTATGAAAATTGCTGCTGCAAAGGAGAAAGATGATTTCAGCAAAGATATGCTTGATGTTACTTCTGATAGAGAAGTAGAAAAAATCCAAGAAAGAATTAGAGAGTCGAGAGAAAAAGAAAACTGGAGAGGACTAGTGACTGGAGTTGAAAGTGGAAAAAGAAAACACAGCTCATATCTTCAACCCAACACGGAAATTACACTTGCTAATATGTCAAGTGCACGGGCCTTGGTCACGATTGGTCTACTTAAAAATGGAAATCTATTTGGACTTAAACCTTTAACAATTGGCAAAGAAAAGGTTATATTATCAAACACCTGTGCATTTGACAGTCTAGTACAATTGTTTTGTATAGCATTTTCAGATAGTGTGCAGTTCAGAAACAAAGTACAAAATTCTGAAAATATATTTATGAAATTTGTGAAGGATATGGTACTGAATGGCATCTCAAGAAAAACATACTTGATAAGAGGCGAAATATTAATGGCTGAGTGCAAAGGAATTACTACTTTACCAGAGGGTATTAAAAGAGTACCATGTGAGATATGTATTTCACCGTTGGCCACACAGATGTTGCGTTCAGAACCTTCGGTTAATGAGCACAGTGTATGTACGACTACTAACTGTCCAAGAAAGGAATATAGTTTTGGAAGAGTACCTTTGACTGTTTACATAAATTCTCAACGAGAAATTGGTTTTTTGCAACAAACAATTGACCAAGAACTATACACAAGAGAAGCCAATTGTTTATTCAGCTTGGAAGTTACAGAAGGTGTATCATTTCGATGCCAAGGTCAGAGGATAATCAGAATGAATCCTTCCGACTGTCTTATTTTAAAACTAATAGAAACCGTTAGTAGTTCAAGTTTAGTACAGTGCGTACTTAAGGTACGAGACCTGCCGCATTCATTAAAGGTCAATGAAAGAGAATTTATCTTACGTGGATGTATCGGTTTTATTGGTTCAGACAATATAAGAGATGTGGGACACTATGTAACCTATGCGCAAAGGAATGATGGAAAATGGGAAACGTATGATGACTTACAGAATAAAATAATTCCTACAGTAACGAAAGACAACATTAAATGCCAACTCGTACTATACACCATTTAAAATCAAAATTATGTAATAAAATACTAAGTAATGTAATTCTAAAGGTTCTGTATTTTTATTGTGCTCTGTAGTTATTAATAAGTTAAAATATGTTTAACTAATATTTGTGTAGCCTATTATTTTTAAAGTTCAATAATATAATATTATGTTCATTAAATTACATTACAACTGCTCAACTAAATGTACATAAGTTGTCTATCGTTATCAGAATTGTATTGTATATTTAGTTTTAATTAATTTTATATTTAAAATGTTTTAAAGTTAATGTATAATATTATTATTTTTATATTAACATATGTTGAACAGAGAAGGGTGTTAAAAATTTGGTGTACTATGTATGTAATTGTTTTATTCATTTATAAAATATTTAAATATTCAATACGAATAGATAGTGGATATAATAAAACATGATATATTCTTATTGATTGTATTGCAAGAGATGGTTATTTATTAAATAATTTATTTTCATTCTCTAGTACGGTAAATTTATTAAAATTGTACATGTTTATAGTTTAATTAAGGGATTATGTTGTCTTTAACACATCAAAAAGTGGTTACAGATTACATTTTTGCTATTTGTAAAACTGCTGTATTACAAAACAAATTAGAATTTAAAAAGCGACATGTATATTACCACCAATAAACTGTACATAAATTAAAAACTGTGTAATGTTTTTTAATCATATTTGCCGACGTCAGATAGCGGTCTCCATTTATTCACAGTCTCAAGCACATCAACTTTTTAGATTTTTACTTCGATAATGAAGTAGTCCTAAAATATTAATAGCTCGTGTTGAGTGTTACAAAAGTAGTATGACAACTTAAAACAAGTTTTATTACTTGATTTTTGGACCACGACTGTAAGTGTCTATATGTTCTCTGTCTGCAGATTATTAATTTATTAATGGTCCAATAATAATAAAATAAATTAATTCGTTGATTCATTCTTATTATCGACCAAGGATTGAGTGCCCCTTGGTTTCCTTATTAGTAAATACCTATGATGGTACAACAACTTTATAATGTTGTACACAATAATACAAAAATGGTACTAAAATATGATGTAACTGTAACATAAAATATCAACGTAAGGTCTAACTTTTATTCAGTTTATATATAGTAATTTATTAATAAACTAGTCTTGTACAATATTATTCATGGGTGTTACAAAGAGGTACTAAAAAGGAACAAAAATATGGTATTAAATTAACAAGAATGTTAATTTGGAATGCAAGTGTCTACTAATTCCCCGGTTACATATTGCATTTTATTAATAAACGAGTGTGGTATTAAATCATCATTATTTATTGGTATTACAAAACGGTACAAAAATGGTAGAAAATATAATGTAACTTTAACATAAAAATGTTGATGGTGGGTGCAAGTGTCTACCTGTTTACCGGTTCATAGATAAAGAACATTAACATAGTACTTTATCAATAAACAGTAAGGAGTTCTTGAATTTTTAATAAATGAAACGTTTTAAAAATTCTGGAAGTGAATGGAAAGACCAATCTTTTTAGATCGGGAGCAACCGACGAACACCTGCAACCCTCATAAATTATGAAGGATATCTCTACTGTTGACAACAATAAGACCATAAAACCCTCCAGATGGCCTTCCGTTGTCCAGCGGCACGTCGCTTCGGCCGTCTTGAACCTTGGCTGGATTTGGCCTTGCAATATTCACACAGTTGTGTTGAATTGTGTGGATACCGATATATTACATACCTTCTTATTGGGAAGAGTATAGAGCAAGTTCTATGTTACTTATTATATTTTACTAGGGTCGATAAGACACGAAAGTAGATTTTCCATGACATAAAACATTGATGTCGGGTGCAAGTGTCTACCTGTTCCCCGGTTTATACATAGTACTTTATTAAAAAACTATTGAGGTACAAAATAATTTATTGGTATTACAAAAAGGTACCAAAATAGTACAAAAATATGATATAACTTTAAAATAAAAATATTAATGTCGGGTGCAAGTGTCTACCTGTTCCCCGGTTTATACATAGTACTTTATTAATAAACTATTGTGGTACAAAATTATTTATTGGTATTACAAAAAGGTACAAAAATGGTAAAAAATATGATATAACTTTAACATAAAAATATTAATGTCGGGGAACAGGGGGACACACGTCAGAGAGACTTGTGATGTATGACATTATCGTCATTGTATTGTGCCGTATAACACCTGCATACCTTCATTTACATTGGAGATATTGGTTTTGGTGCAATGAAAAATAGTCAGGATGAATAACATACCAAGAAAGTTTTATAATTTATAAAAGTCTCCACGATTTGTCCATACAGTTTTTTGATGTTATACAAAAACCATAATTTTATTATGAGTACCTGCAAATCCAAAGTATGCAAGTATCAATAATTGTAAAGTAATTTAAATGTTTAATAAAAGATATAAATCGTAGATGCATTGGGAATTATGATGAAATTCTAGGTGGTCTTAACTTTTTGCTATAATATTATGTCAAATAATAAAGAGAAACATTGAAAATAAATAATAAAAACGTTGAATAGCTTGAAAGTATTCAATAGATTATCCGTCTAATACTTGAGTAGGTTGAAATAAATTACTTAATGATATTTTTACTAAAAGAAAATAAAAACTCAAATGACTCTAAAATTTAAATTCTTAGACCTAGCAAGGTTAAAATGAGATATAACTCGATTGTCTATTGTCAGTAAAAATAGAAAGTTAGTTCAGTGAAGTTGGTAATAAGAATGAAAGGAATACCTTACTATATTTAATTTTTGTTAGTTGAGAGGCCCTAACATAATTTGTTTAAAATACTTAGATCTCGTAAGGTTAATATGAGGTTAATAACAAAAGCTATATTTGAGAACCGTCGATATGGTAAATACCTGTCTCGTTAACGACAGTTATTATGAAAAAAAAAAAACAGAGTAAATAGATAAGCATTCCATGAACAAAGACAATTAATTTCCTTAATATGCCTCGCCAGTAATTAATGTCTATCGCTTAACCGACATATTTAATAAAAACATTTCACATAGTGTAGGATGTTTTTCAAAATACAATGGAACCTAAAATTTTTCTATATAATCATTTTTATTAAACGGCTAATCAATACCGGAGTGGATCTTGTCTTTAATTATGCATAAGTTTTTGAAAAGATTGTGCCCTATGCTAAAATATGCTGCAATTAAATGTAGTGGTTACGTGAAGCATCTGAGATGTAATCTTGTTGCAGATGCTACACGTAAGAGGAAGGTGAACTGAAGCTAAAACCCAACATTCGCATTGAATCAACCCTTTCCACCACAGCTGCTTTAGGTATAGAAGACTCGGTTGCTTCACCGTGCTTTAGAATCGTGTTATCCAACATCGTAGTACGCTTAATTGTGCACCTGATGAGACAATGCGAATCATCTAGATTGCACTAATTTTTTTGGTCTGGGTGTCTTTGATGTCGAAACGATGCGGGGGGGTTTCGTTTTGAGCTCCTTCGTTACTCGCCACCGACTGTTTTAGGACCCCTTCAGCCGAACATGATTTCAGATTTTAGGAGTCGAGTCTGCAACAGCTAGGTGAACTGGAGCTAAACTCAACATTCGCATTGAATCAACCCAACCCACCATAGCTGTGTAATGTGTAGAAATTGTTATGGTGATGAACTAGCTGAATTAAACATTTATAACATAACAGTTTGCACGTAAAAATTTAAATCATATACCTGAAAGAAGACAGAACATATAATTGCACAATAGAGTCGAGCTTTGCCTCATAATTAGAAGTGAAAATACTATAAGAGTGTATGTAGTAAACTCCATCACACTGCATTAAGGGGAAAAAAACTGTTACAATGTTACTAGTGTGTATCTGGGAATGAGGGTAAAACACAGGATTAGAAAATTGCGTCAAAAGATCAACAGAAAATTTGTAAAAAAATTTAGGATTCCCCTTGAATATTTTTTTATATATTGCTAGATTGCTAAAACAGTGAATCCAACATTATGGGTGTATATATAAATGTAACCAAGTACACTTATACAAACATGTATGCGCGCGCGCGTGTGTGTTTGTATTTGTGATTATTGTTATAGGTACTATAATTAAATCTATAAGAACTTCTGTGCTGATAGAGTTGACTGAAGTACAAATATCAAGAAAATAATTGGTTTACTTGAGAAATAAATAATGAATTATTTGAGAACAAAACGCGAATGACTTTTTTTCTGAACGTAAGAACTAGATGCTAACTGAATAAAAAAGCTAGATATTATTTCATGGAATGTCACTCTGCGATATGCCATTGTCAGACGTGTAAGACTTGTTTCTCAATGTACGGACTAGATGTTAATTGAATAAAGAAGCGAGATGTGATTCCGTAGAATGTCACTCGTCGCTATTCCTTTGATATTTAAGACATGCTTTTCATCTTCATTTTTGAAGCTATTTCTTCTCTTATGCTTAGAAGCTTTGATGGAAGATATACAGTAATAGTTGAACTATTTTTTTTAAGTATAGTAATTTATAATATATTTATAAATAATTCCCTCTCTGGTTTAGTTATTCATTTTAAATTATTTATATTAAATTGAATTATTTAATTTCCATAGATTGTCCATAATTTAGGTCCCGCAAAGAACAAAGCTTGTCAGTCCTAATAAGTATTAGTATTTATTTATAAAATGTAGACTTGTATGAAGATAAAAGTATAAAAAGATTGTTAATTTAAATTAGTTACACAAATAATAAGAGTGGATGATTGTAGTGGCACATTAAACATTAATCTATTTTCTCAAAATCTCAACTCAAGCCTAAATTAACAGACATTAAGATCCATGTCCAAAGTTACCATTGCATATATAAAAATTTAGGAACTAGTTGCAATTATAATCTGTAATATGCAATTGAATGCAAGAAAAACATAACAGCCAAAAATGTTCCTTTCTTCCAGTAACTCTAAGAATGTAGTGGACTGGAATGGACATCGACTCTATTGAAACCTCAAAATAAAAACAAGAATCAGCACGTGCTGTTTTTTCTATATATTTTCACCAATAGTGCTTTCCAACTGACCCAACTATCAGTGAATACATTTCTACCACCATTCTACCTGATTTCTTATTTTTGTACCACTAAGCTTTATTTTCAGTTACACGTATTATAGTTTACTTAAATGTTGTAATTACTCGTAAGCATTATATGCCTGGTAATAAAATATTTTGAACTTGAATAATACACACACGCAAAACAAAATAAAATTTTGGAAATCCACTTAAATTGTATTCTAAAGGTTATGACCGGTTCATTTAACCCTCCTGGGAACAAGAACCAAACTCAAACACAATATTACGTGACAGTATCTTTGCTTAGTTATACCCTGGGGTGAAATAATACTCCCGTACAACCAGCCTTAAGACAAAATGTACTGCACTATAGATTGTACTCACTACAGTAACTACAGATGTCTTCCATTGAAGTGTCATGAGAACCGTGCTACAGATATCCTGGTCCTGTCATCCCTTTACTTTCACATTCCTCTCTCAAGTAAGTAGTTCATGAAATACGTAGTGTACGATCTGACTCACGAACGTTACTTATTAATACATTACTATGTTTATGTAATTCTAATGAAGATCATAAGATATAAGATACTGTTTTTTCTTATATAAAACGTAAATGCAAGAGTTCAACATCATATGCTGAAGACAAATTGATGTTTGCTCATTACTGCACAACCAGACGATAATTGACGATAATTGTGGTTTAAAAAGAATCAAAACGAATTTAAAATTTTTGTTGAAGTCACACCTATCTTTATCGTTACTTATGTTTTGACTTCCTATATACCCACAGTAAATAAGTAAAATAATTGCTTTTGTGGAAAAATTGTCTTTTTTAAATTCAAGTTATAGATAAGTTCTGGAATTCACTTAGAAAAAGAGATTTTTCGAAATATAGAGACACACATCACGAGATTTTAACATATTAGAAATATTAAATTTAGAATATATTTTTGGTTGGAACCATTATGAAAGCGGCTTGCTTTGAAATGCAATACATCAATGTCTGCTGGTTTGAAATACAATAACACTAGTACATCAATTTTGTATACAAAATTATGGAAACGTAGAATGCATATTAACATAAAACATAATCCAGGTGCTATAAGAATCAGTGGGCGAGGTAAGATGTTGATACCCACAGTAAACTGGGCACTTTATATAGCCTGTGGCGTTGTCTGGTATTAAAGCCAGCTGACTTACCTTTATTATTAACCACGAAAATCCACGTTCCGTGTATATTAGTAGATTGGACTGATAAAGTTGTCTTGTTCCATTCTTCACAAGACGGAATTTTAAAATATTGCTTTTAATTGTTATATAATAAAAATTTAATTCGTAGGAAATTGAAAGCATGTTTCAAACAAAAATAATAAGGAAATCTCACACGTTGGTGTTTAACTATGTAAAGACTTTTCATATGAGAATAATAGTGACTAACGTAATATCTAACAAAGAATCTATGAGTGAGCATGATTTCATCTATACGAGTTTTATGATTAAAAAATAGATTGTTCACGTATACAAGAACACACAAAGATTCTCAATACACTTAGAAACATGTATTTTAATTCTAAATGATTAATGCTAAGGATTGAGCATCATAATTTGAATTAAAAAAGATGTATTTCCGATGCAGATAAAAAGGCTCTGCTAAGGAGAATTCCTCGAGTGAAAAGTAGGCAATAAAATGTTACATAAGCAGATTGCACATTGGTACAAAGTAAAAGAAAAAATAGGAAGGAATGAGGATTAACAAATACTTTGACATTTTTATATCAACAGTGACTGGTGGATTTGAAGTCGTCATGAATCAATCCTTAGTCTTCGCTCTAGGATGTGTAATGGGAACTAGAGTGCCAGGTGGATGTCCTCTTGAGAGGTGGGTTGATAACCACTTGGAGAGAAGAACTGGGTTACATTTCGCTTTATGGTTAAAGTTGAAACCCATGAATGGTTACTATCCAAATCATACTGCTCTGCTCCTTAATTCGTTTGTAAATATTGCTTTTTTACTTAGGATATTTTTTAGGTAGTAAAACTAATTTTACTTAATTTGTCATATATATATAGCACATTCACCCGGCAGGTGAGGGGTTCGAGTCCTGGCGGAGCAAGTACTTTTTGTGATTCAATATGTATTTAAATAATATATATATATATATATATATATATATATATATATATATATATATATATATATATATATATAGAATAGAATAGAATTTATTTATTCACCAATCATATATGCATTTGGCCCCGCTAAGTTAGAACTTGTCAGCGGGGTCCAATAATAGCTGTTTTGTGATATACTGGTGGAAAAAACAAATAAAATTATAATATAACATAAGTGCTAGAAAAGTACAATCTATTGAGTCTACTAGTGGCACAAGTGGGCAAATCCATGACAGTGATCAAGTGGCTACTTATTTATACATCTATATCGCTGCCTCCAATCAAATTAATCTAAAGACCAGCGGCACATCACCTGCAAACCCTAGCAATGTTACATCACAGTTCTAGGTTTAATTATTATAGCTTACCTCTATTATACTTAAAATGATTTGATTTAAGAATCACGTGAGGGTATACCGTATGCAGTATACATGGAAGGGGATGAATTTCCTAACTTACTCCCCCCACAGGTCTCTCCGGTTACAAAAAACTGTATTGCACCAGCTGTTAATCTCAAAACTACAGCGTAAGGTGGTAATACTTACAGACTGTTCCGTTCCGACCCAAACTTGGTTCGTGAAGGTTATGAGAGTACTATGAATATAACCTAAAAGTTAAACTTGCAGTGCATTAGCTCGAGTAACTTAAACAATTCAAAATAAAAAGTGATTGTTTTCAACTGTAAATAAAGCAGCTAGTGATGCATTTTTAAAAATCCTACCCTGAAACCTGATTTTACTTTCTTAAGTGTTTGTGTTACCTTGTGTTTGTGTCTCTTAGTGTTTGTGTCTCCTAGTGTTAGTGTCTCCTTGTGTCGGTGTTCATATATTTTTAACAACTAACCAGTCTTTAAAGACTATTTAAACAATTAATAATGAGTGCAAACAACGTGATCCGTTCCTAATCTCATTCTCTCAGATTTATTGTAGAATTGCTCCACACATTTTAACTTTTGAACAGATTGATTTTACCTCAATTTTCGATTACCCCAATGTTTAAAAAACCTTTGAAGTTAATGTAAGTTGTTAACTGTTATATATTCCTAACACATCTCAATAATTAGTTATTGCAACTATGAACCCATACCATTCTCTATCCTGAGGGTCAAGCCCAGCAGTAATACTGCCGGTGATTTTATATCCGGCAAGTCCACCATCCAGAGACATTATTTAAGACATATATATTTTTTAAGTCCGAGTATCCAACATGGTTTATTTATCGTAGGAGCTTCAAAAGGACGATGGCATATTGAGTCATGTTATGCTTATCATATCATTTGATGTATTATTATTATTGAAGACGTATAGCCTACCAACTGCTGCCAAGCTGTGTGTAAAGTTTTGTAATAATCCACTGGGGGTATTAAAAATTCTTTCACATAATCAAGTAAAACTGGTAAACAGATTACTAAAATTCAACAATGCCTCAGTTTTGTGGTGCCTTATTAAACAGCCGTCATATCAATGCACACCCTGACACCCAGCTACCAATTTAATGCAATACAATGTTCATCCCTCAAACTTCCTATTCATACATTAAACTAAAACTAGGCCTATCTAATCAAATACAATATTGTGTGAGGCCCACATTAACTAACATATAATCTACCTAGATAGTTAACTAAATTATAATTAATCTGGTTTAACACACAGTGAGAAACCCTTTACCTACTAGCCTATATCACAAACCTGATGGCCACACAATGAACTAAAACTAATTTCATATATAACTAACCGCATATATATATATATATATATATATATATAAGCGGTTTTGCCTGAATATTTTCTGTTGCTAACATTATTAATAATTTTAAATTTTTTGTAGTTATTAGTTTATAATTTTGTGTTTTTAATTGATATCACAATGCAGTTTTCCAATTTTACATCTTATTGCATCGATTTATTATCCTCAAAGCAAACCAAACAATGAATACACTGGTATTGTTATAGTGGTTTGTATCCTTACACCAGCTTTACAATTTCAACTTGAGTGAGTCCAGCCAAAATAAGTTTCAAGGGTGAAATAATCTATTTAATAATGTACTGTGACCTTCTAATACTAAAAATGACTAAAATAAATGTTTTTAATTAAAATGTTGATACCAAATATATTTGATTTTACTTGTGATTTATTGACTTGTGATATTAACTGCCGTAAAAGTCAAATAAAAAATTGATAACTGTAGATGCAAAATTGAAGCAGAATTATAAAGTCTGAGTACAGTTCGAGGACTTTAGCTGTGCGCGTGACCTTGAGTGTGTGTTGATAGGCGGGAGGGGTGGCGGGGTAGCATTATGCGCTGCGTCCCGAAAACATTTCTTGTGACTCATGGTTAAACCTCCTTTCAGGAATCGTATTGGCCCAAATAACCCACCACACTCGCTAAAATCAGTCTGTTTTGTGACAGTGCTGATTGTGGTGGAATTAAATAATAAGGTAATGCCAAATAATAGCAATAATAGGACTTATCCTTGTGTTTCCGTTGTTACAGTGTTGTTTAACGTGTTTTTGAAAGTAACGTATTTGTCAATACTAATCTGCAAATCGAAATCGTGAGTTTAAAGTCGTTAAAGCGATTGTTGCGCCTTCATATCAGCGGCTGGCACGTAAACGCAACCCACCACACAGGTAGCGTTTACTCGTTGAAAGGGTAGCATTAAGGCCCTACGAGCACAGCTAAATTCCTCCAACTGTACAACCCGGGGAATATGGAATTGCAGGTCATGATTATTGATTACCCTGATATGATAACATCACTATGAGTTCATTACGTCAGATGAGATACTTTCAAACACAATATTCGGTTGAGCTCACAGTTAGTAGCAAATAAATAAATACTGATTCAAAAATTACTGAAATAATTGTTTTAAACATACATATTCATTATCTATTATTCGTATTATGATATAGGAGTTTAATTAAATTTTCTTACGGTAACCACGCAAAAAATCTTTTTAATCAACAATTTCACTGTAGCGCTTATAGTTTGGTAGGTACACCATTTAAAGGACAAGAGAAATTAGCAGTTATACTACAAATTAAATTACTGTATATATATCGTATATATATATATATATATATATATATATATATATATATATAAGTAACATTATATATAATGTTCATGGATCCTGCATGGTTTATGATGAATGGACTAATGACCGAGCAGTTAAATAAGAAAATTGACAATCAAGATCAAACACAATTAAAGTCATATGAAATCGCTTAAAATATTCACAAATTTCTAAATTAATCATCAGTAATATGTGTCTGATTGAGTTAGATTTTTACGCAAAAGGAAAAGGATAGGTTAGCGACTTAAAAATAAAAGTGACTTTTTTCAGTAATTTACAACTTGTCTAAAAGCATTAGTAATGCATTTTTTTTCACTAAACTGTTAAGTACGATAGGTCAACATTATGTTACCAAGGACGAGTAAGACAAATTTCGTAGTAATTTAAAAAGTTAAAATATTATTAATCAACTTAAGTTATTTTGATCGCAAACAAATTGCGCTAAAAATGCAAAGTCTCAGATTTTACTTAAATGTTGAGTAGTAATAGTTGTACTTGTAATTTTTTTATTTTACATCATATACATGTGTCCAATATAGTTATGAGGAAGCCGGTAAACGGATTGTAGGTCCACGTCGTAAACCTGTCGGGATCATTTTTTACCTGCTTCTTAAGGGGTGGACAGTGGGTCCACGGTCCCGGCCTGGGACCTACTGTCCGACTCACGGGTTTCTTTTGACGAGGGGTTGACAGGGGATCGTTTTACTTACAATGGACTTGAAAGAGTGTTCCAGATCTATACTCTATATCTACTAGATGTTTAGTAGACAATAGTATCATAATAGTATAGTAGTAGACAGCTACAGAAAGAATTAAACATAATCTATATACATAAAATAAAGTCACGTTAGTTACATCATTTCTAACTTAAGAATAGGCTGTAACAATTATAATGGTCTTTGCTTTATGGAATACATTTTCGCTCCGAGTAGCAGAAGGACGATTAAAGTATCGAAAGAGTGCACGGAAAATCAGGTAAAGAAAACAAGACTTTTGAGAGACTTATAAGAACCTGTTAACTTTAGTAAACTGTTTTGTGTAAACATTGTTTAATGGTAGCACAATCATATATGAAATTAAATTAATCACTATTTTTAATTTGCTTACATTTGCTCGTGAAAGCATAGAGTAAGCTTGATGATAACACCACTTCTTTTTTCAAACCTTTTTGCAACCACTGTTGAGCACAAGTAATAAAAATATGTATATAAGAAAACTAAGAGTTTTAGTAAAAGTTTACTTGTAACTGTAAACTTTAGTAAATATTGATTATGCAGTGCTTGGTGAGTACTCAGATATCAAAGGAATTCACTGTATAACTGTTTCTAGAAATTTAAAGACTGTTATAAAACGCATAGTTGATTTGACTTTTGGCAGAAGTAGACTTCTCAGACCTTTGTATGTACCTTGTTCGAGGAAACAAAGCAACATTAACAAGGGCACAAAATATATTAAATCTAGAATAAATTATGCCGTAAGTGTACACTTTAAGACATATTTCCTTGATTGTAGAAATAAGGTAATCTGAACATTGGCGTCGGATATATAATTCACTCGAACCAGAAGTGCTCACACGAAAGCCTACGAAATTGTGTGCGATACCGCAGAGAACTACAAGTTTTAACATGAATTGTAATCTTGTATCTTTAAAACCCCTTACAGAATTTGTGTGTATTTTTTTATTTATTTATATTTTATATGTTTTATTTCATTTATTTTGCTAACGGTTTATTTTAAACGGGAATAACAGTAATAGGGTTCAAGAATATATTTAAGAATTAGTTGCGTTCGAAGTCACTGATAACTGCTAGTAGTTAAATATATTAAGTAACGTGTCTACTGGCATATACAGTATTATACTAACGATAGACCAAGATAAGGAATAACTAATAAAAACTTACTATAGATGTTTATGATTCATTAGGATAATGCCAAATTAATCATATAGTAATATAATGATATGTGGAATTAGTTTTTATATATTCCCAATTATTGATATAATCCACTTCATATGTGAGAACTTGACAGTAGACAGAAGACAGTAGACAAATGCTTTATTTAAAGAAAGTTCACAATACTTTTAAACATTCCAAGAGCTCAAAGAGCTCGCGCGGAAATACTATTAACATAAGAAACAAAATTAATTACGATATACATTATTAGTTGTCAGCCAGTCTTGTAACAATTATTAGTTCATCATTATATAAACACTTAACTTTTAATAAAGTAACAACATGCATATTCTATATTTAGCAGAACACGTATCTGAACAGTACATTCCGTGGCAAATTATTT
Source organism: Homalodisca vitripennis (assembly GCF_021130785.1). NCBI lineage: Eukaryota > Metazoa > Arthropoda > Insecta > Hemiptera > Cicadellidae > Homalodisca > Homalodisca vitripennis. The sequence goes on from NC_060207.1 coordinate 138,376,611, forward strand.
AACTATCAATTTTCACAAAAATATCAACAATAAATAAATAAACAAACTACTATTAAAAATAAACAATAAATTTTTTAAAGCTACATCTAACAAAAACATCTGCAATAAATAAACAAATACAAACCAACAATAATATACAGAAAACAACTAACAGATCAACAACAATATACAACAAATTCTAACAGAAATATCAACAATAAACCATATATAATTAACAATTCAATAAATACATTTTTAAATACAAACAAAGTTTAAAACGATTTACTAATTATGAAATTTTGTCAATACACAAAATATATAAGCTATGCTTCTGAGATGCAGACTAATACCATTACTATGCATTAATTTAGTTTTTTGAGAATTGCGCTCTTAACTTCATTTTAAAACGAGGTTTCCCCTCATTTAAAATTTCGTTACCAAAGTGTACAATAATCTTATTGAAATTTTCTTTTCCAACAAAACAAAACTGTCTTCTACAAAATTCTTTTCTGAAATTGGGCGTTGAAATAGTAATGAATTTACGAAGTTCGCGTAGGAGCATTAAATTGTTTCAAGCTATATTTGCCAAAAAACTTATGTGTATGGAACAAACCAGTCAACAAATATAACTGATCAATTGTAAGATAATCATTCTGCGAAAATAAATAAGACATACTCTCTGATTTTTTAATAAAATGGATAGTTCTTATTGCAAACCTTTGTATCATTACAATTGATTTTTAATTCTGTAGGGTAAGTCCCCCCCCATAATGAATGATGCCATAACGAGCTGTACTTTCGAACCAAGATCTGTAAAGGGAATTTAAATGCTCCTTCCTTAAAAAGTTCCTTATATAATATAAAGCATAATTGATTTTTTTGGGTTTTGATTCCAAGTACTCCACATGTTTTATTCCACTTTAACTTACTATCAATAAAAACGCCTAAATACTTAACTGAGTCAACAAATCCAATATTTTCACATGTACATTCATATAAGCATTGATGATTGTGACAGACCAATTGAAATTCTAACGTGACATATTATCTACATCGCATGAAGAACCTGTGAACAAAATACATTTAGATTTTGAATTATTTATCAAACGCCTGTTTAATATTAACCAATTTGAAGCAACCTCTAGATCTCTATTTATTTTAGCTTTAAGGGCATAGCGGTTCACAGCTGAACACACAATAGCAGTATCGTCTGCATAGGCAAATATGGAAGAATTCAATGGAATACTCAATAAATCATTGATATAGATCAGAAACATTTAACGGACCAGCCACCCCACCTTGAGCAACACCGTACCTAATGTGCAATAACTCACTATATGTATTGTTTATTTTGACTGTTTGTCTTCTGTTTTTGCAAAAGGATTCTAGTAATTTATATGCAAGGCCACCTATTCCATATCCCTTAATTTTTTTAAATAAATATATCAATATCTACAACGTCAAACGCTTTCTTAAAATCCAAATATACAGCTAAAGTACACCTACTGCGATCAACTAATGATGCTATTTCACATATATGTTCTTCAATTGCCAAATCAGTACCACGATTTGGCAAAAAACCCATATTGCTGTGGTGAAAAAATGCTTTGGTTTAAAAAATATTTTAAAAGCTCCACCTTAATAAATACCTCAAATATTTTAGCAATAGTGTTTTATAAGGGGAGATTGGCCGATATGTCGAGACGAGCATATCATCACATGACTTAAAAAACAGGCACCACAATTGCGTCCTTGAAGCTTGTGGGAAAGACACCCTGTTTCAATGATTTGTCATAAATGGCTGTAAGGGCTCGTGCTAATGTATCAATATTATTCTTTATTGATGAAATATTTATACCATCGAGACCAGAACTTTTTTGTATATTTCATACTGGAGATTATCCTAAGCACATCGTTAATACCTATGGTGAACTTATCAAAGTAAAAAACACTATCTAAGTGACTCTCAATAAACATGTCACACACAAAAGACTCATATCTTAAATCATTCACTATATTTACAAAATAATTGTTAAAAATAATTGCTAATAAGAATCTCATTTTCATGAACAGGCAAAATTACATTGTTAACATTGACTTTTTTCATTTCATGCTTTCTTTTTTTCATTATGTCCCCTTACAACAGACCAGTACTTTTTTACTATCACCATTATTTCTCTCTATGATGGAAGAATAATTATTTATTTTTGCCTCCCTGATTCTTTTTGTTACATGCTTAGATAAACTAGTATACTCTACTTTAATGTTTTTGATCCAATCTATTCATAGAAAACATTTTAAACAATGTGTTCTTCCTATTTATTAGTGAAACTAATGTATTAGTTACCCACGTTTTAAGCTTTCTATTTTTACTGTTTATCTTTTTCAATCTTTTTTCAATGTATGATTTTTCAAGACAAGAGTTATAAATGCCATAAAAATTCTTTACACATTCGTTTACATCATCAGTAGAATAAACTGTTTCCCAATCAGACCGTGCATAGCTGTCTGCGCATTACTCCCTCATCAACAATTCTATAATACGGAACAGTTCATTATTGGCTTCCTTATGGATATTAGTGTGAGCAGATAACTCAAAAGTTACAGCAAAATGATCATTTATATTCAGATTTAGAACACTACAATCAAAATGCATATTCTTAGAGTTTCTAATTAAAATATGATCAAGGCAGCTTACAGAGTTATTACTAATTCTTGTCGGAAGGGTAATACAATTGTTAAATCCATAAACAGAAACTAAACTTAAATAATTTTTACCAGACCCAGGTTGGATCACATGAATTTTGCAGTATATTTTCAAAATCTATTTTAAATGCATTGTAGGTAAATTTACAACACATATAAATAGCATATAACGATATTTTGTAAGAAAGTTTATCTTAATTTTCAACTTTGAAGGAAATGTGAATAATTTCAGCAGTGGGCAGCAATAGCAACTGATAAAGAGTGTTGCAGTCCAGAGGTCAGGTACACAGCAATACCACCAGCCTGGTTGTCTGGTCTCTGGGCTGAACCAGCATGTCATATCCTGGTAGTTGGTATTGTTCCTCTTCACCACGTTTAATCCATATTTTCAGATAATATTATTATATCATATTGCTTTTCTTGATTTAATAAATATACATAAAACTCATCATAATGTTTCCTCAAACTTCTAATGTTTAAATGGAAAATATGTAACCTGGTTCCCTTGAAACTTACATTACTTGACATACACACAGGCAAATATTTGTAACACGAAAAATATTTAGAACGGTCATTTTAACCCTCCAATGTCTTCAGGATTTTTTCCAGCTCAGTAAACAGTTGTTAATATTTACTGCCTTAGCAGTACGCTGTGCGAATGTAGTGGAAGCGTCACTGACCAGAACGTAGAATGAGTGCAGGTAGAAAAAGAAATGCACGGCCAGGTCAGTTTTGAAAAATAGGACAGTTAGTCCACGGGTGTTGGCGTGGACTAACTGTCCTACCCTGCAGAAAAGTGACGTCAGCCACCCTCGTCAAAACTAGGCGTGGACCTACAGTCCTACAATCGAGGAAGCCACATCACGTGTCGCGTAACGCACTTATCCGGGCTGCTTGCAAAATTTTGAATTTGTAGCGAATTGTATTCTTTATATGTTCCTGTGGGCAGATCTGACCAGACAATCAGATAGAAAATAAATATTTTAATCCCTCCGACAGATGAATGGTGAGACAAGGACCATCATAGAATTAATTATTCTCAATGTAGGAATTAGTGTTCATGCAAAAATAACAGTTTACAGATATAATCATTTTTGGGATATCTTACCACATAATACATTAACATTTTTTTCATTAAGTAAGTTTTCGTAGCAGAGTTTAAATAATACAAATTTTGGTGAGTTAGGGAAGGTACTACAACATACGAGCACTAAAAGTAGACGTAATCATCAATTTATAACATTGAATTACACTCTTTTATTTTTCTTTTACCTCTATAAATAAAAATATCACACGTTCAAAACTCATATGGTTGTACTCGGTTAGTTTATAAAGTTATGTACTATGCTATTTCGTCGTTGCCATTATGGTACCCATAAGACGAATGTAAAAATATTCGCTAGCACTCAGCCAAATCCCATGGAATGACATACGCCATCATTTGACTTAGTGTTACCCATATAAAAAATGAAGGTTCCTGTAAGCTTTCAAGTATATATGTCAAGTAGATTTTTAAGATATGGCGTGGATGGTCAAACAAATAGACATACATGAAATTTTTTCAGACTTTTTAGTGATATACTTCACTACCGCGCAGCGAATTACATATGAAACTAATGCTTGCACTTCAAATAATAAGGAATCAATATGTTCCGTGTGATAAAATGTGGCCAAAAGTCTGGAAATAAGGATGATACATCATTAATTCATAATTATGTTATTAATAATCGTTTATATTATATGTGTAGAGTAATGACAAGTTTTTTTAAGTGATAGATGATCTATTGCAATCTAATTACGATATATTTGCAGTTAATGCAACACATTTATTTAATAGTTGACATAACAATAAAAATGGAACTGTTTGTAGATTTAAAATATGGCGAGCGGCTTTCCTTCCGTCACCAGCAAGTTCCGGTCGCCACAGCACTTCCGTTATTGCTATATCCATTAGAGAGAGTACTTAGCCGTTTATTTGTAAAACAAATATTAACATGATTTTTATTATATGAGTAATAAGAAAAAATAATTCAAAGAAGTATAACTAATTAAATAATTTATACTTCAATAATACACACATCAATTAATTAGGTTAATAGGTAAAACTGCAATATAGATGCTCCCTTACGTACCATACTATCTTGTCCCTCCATACTACTTCCATTATTTTAAGCGTAAACGTTAAGCTTGACTAAAAAATGGACTGACTTATCTCAGTTTTTATTTAATTCTTGCCCAAAAACCTGTAGCAAACACCCCAAGTATACACATATAAAATGATTTGTAGTCGAAATACATTGTTTCTCTATTCTCAATCCTGTAGTTTATTCTGAGCTCTGCGTTTCATGAATCAGACGTGGAAGTGGATAATTGTGAACCCACAGGGAAGACTCCTTATTAACTCTTTTTAATGTTGATGGTTAGATTGTTCATGTTCTTGATTGAAAGCCAGGACAATTAATATGCTTATGTACTCCTGCTGTGTTAGAGCATAGAAGAATGCAATGTGCTTGTATAATGCAGTAGTAAGTTTGACAATTCGAATTGTTCTGCGATGAATTCTTTCGGGTTTTTGGGAAAAGCTCTATTTATTTATGAACGTAAATCAATAATTCAAATGTTATGTTTAATACCACATTTTATTGTTGTCTTAAGGAATATAAATAAATTGTATAAAGTATATATTTAATTCTATATTCTGTGGATAGAACAATACTTATATCAAACGCGCGAGAATGGCGAAATACAATATTAATAAAACGTTAGACATTAATATCGTGTACAATATTATACACCAGATTACGCAAAGTCTAAATTTCTCAAATTAGTTATTAAAAAACGTGTTTTATTTCATCATTGAGGGAAACAAATAAGATTCATCATACAATGACTAGTATTTATGTTTCTGGTCTAAGAACATCGTAAATTATTGCGGATTATTTTGTTGGTGGAGATCAGAAATTACAACACTCAGTTTCATGACATCTCACTGTGTCGGAACAGGACATATCCATGAATATTGAGCGCCCGCTGTGCATTGTCCATGGGGCGTGTTTCCTGTAAACGTAGTGTGCTTTGCAGTATCTGTGACATTCTCGCACAATAATAGTATGCCCACATGTGCACATGGAGTTTATAGACGCGTATTACGGTTTGTAATCTTTGTGATACGCTAAGATATTACTTTTTTTTTCAAACACTGGCTATATATCCTCTCTACTTTTCGTCTATAACGCTGTGTTCGTGAGGTAATACAGCATGAACATAATTAATTTTAATTTATTAAAGTTTAATGTGTGTCATATATTATATAAATACCAGTATAAAAATTAAAGTTTGCTCTCATATGGTTGTTTTTTATTCCGTTCCCACAAATTTATTCCACTAGGCTGTTTGCCCTTTAAAAATGTTACCTGGATAAAGTTGTCTTTCACTTATCACCGACTTAAAATTTCGAATCACGTTTTAAAACAGCTTCAATGAATCTAAAAAATTATTATCAAATTTCTATTTTATGTTCGTTCAGATACTAGCTTTAGTCAGCCTTGTTTTATAATCGTATAATATATAACTTAATTGTGACTGCTACACTTCTGAAACAAAATTATCTCATATTCTGGATTTTATATAAAACATTGTATTTAAGTTTATAACATTGATTTCGTATATAAAACTAAAAACTGAATCCTCTCGTAATACGCATTCTTAACAGATTTAAACTACACAAGACGTCGTACAGTTTATCTTTGTTTGTTAAACATAACGATGTGATATTTAACGTTGGCTCATCTACCAAGGTATTAAGGGAAATCGAGTTCGTGCCGATGTGACCCAGGCATGGGATACAGCCTTCGTTATAAGCAGAAACAAAACATCGCCATCGGCTATAAATGCTACTAAACTTTTAACCTATCGTGTTTTAAAAAAGTTTTTTTTTTTTTAGAAAATGTGAAATTCAAATTCGGATTTATACAGACATACAGAATAACTGCGAGGAACCCACGCAACCTTATAACTATACGACGCGAGGTCTAGGGTGTTTGTGTATAAAACGATTTTTCCAGTGATATTGGTCATTTAAATGAAGTAATTCTGATCACGTATCACTATCATATCTTGAAGCACGTAATTTCGCTAGGATCAGTTATTAGGATGCAATAAGGATGATTCATATATTTCCATTAGTATGAGCACAAACAACACACTAGGCAAATTTTAAATTTCAATTCAATTATAGGAATTGACAGGTATTGAATAGTTATTGGGTATTATAAATTGATAAAAGAATATATTACCAAAAATATTACATACAGGAAAGAAAATTATGTATTTAAATTCTTTCTACATATTATTAATATTATAGTTTTTTGGTTACGAATAAAACCAAAGAAAACGTATATGATAACACATATGATATACATCCTTTGGAGTTTTATAGTAAAAATTAGTACTGCTTGTATAGAAATGAAGCTTAATACAAAATGTGATGTCTAGAGGTCAGTTCAGTTTCCAGATATCGTGCAGACAGACAGAAATACATTTTACCAGAAATGTATACATAAAAAACCAGTTGGATAACTGTCCTAAGAGTTGGAAGGCTAGATAAAACCTGCAATGATATTATACACTTGGCAAAGACAAATAAGTCAGAAGAATATTTTGAATATTCAAAATACCTAACGCAAAATATTCAAATATCACTGGAAATGATTAGTAAAAATTATTGTGTAATAAAAAATGCATTAATATAGAACCGAATTGACACAAGAGAAATACATTTTTCCAACCACACTATTGGTAAGCTAAGTTAATAAAGAGTATAGAATTTTATCCTTCATAAATTGCATCTCATAGGGGCAAATGATAAATTCAATAACCAATCAAAATATCTTGCAAGCCTTTATAGAAAATATTATACGTTTGGAAAAAAGCGTTCTCAAAATGTATAAAACGGAAAGTGAAAACAAAATATTTAACACAGTGCTATGGATGTAAAAAAATAATATGAATAATGTAAAAAAAACGTTTAAATACTTTGCTTTCGTTGATATAAATATGTTAACGAAAGGGAACAGACAAGTAGCGGCAAAAGCAGTAAAGTAACTGCGGAATTTGCCGAATTCGTCGTTCCGGTAGACGAACTCAGTCCATGGAAGGCAAGAGAATAGACAAGTAGTGACAGAAGCAGTAAAAGTAACTGCAACAGATGCCGTAATCACCGTTCCGGTATACGCGATCAGTCCACTGAATTGTGTCCGGATTCGCAAATTTACTCTTATATTGTGATACTGCCTTAGCCACCGGCCTCTACGAAGCACTCCTCGTATTATCATCGTCATGCTATCCTTTTTATTTATAATTTCCCAATATATGTACATACATGAACTTATTAAATTTTGAATTAGTATGTACTAAATTCATACACAACACAGTGATACGATAGTAGTTACGGTGTCAGTAAATATAGTTAATTTAATAAAGATTGCCTGTAGGCTTAACATTTATGGTAGCAAAAATTATCATCGCTCATGTTTGGTATCAACTGTTAAACTATTCATTCCCAAAGTAAAAGTTATGATCCAATTGCCAGATTGCCGCTGAAGGGTTAGATCAGATTACTGTCAGAAATAGTTTTTCTTAGTTTAGATTATTTTCGGAAAATACAACAATTATTTTGATACATTACAAAATGTAAGTTATTACATACCAAGGTGTGTTAATTCAGTCGCTGATCTTTATACTTCTTTACTAATAACATAAAAAGTATGATTAATTGTCAGCAGTTCTTTTGTAAATTATTTTAAAAAATGGTGTAAATTGTTAGACAATACAGGTTTTGAGGTAAATTGTACAAGCCAAATCAGAGATCCAACACCTAATTTTTCCTTGAATTCACTTTTAAAAAATAGGACAATTAATTAATGATCCTAAGATAAAAGATACATTTGTACAATGCAATTTGATTTGTTACGTTTCTGTTCATTTGTAACATGTATCGCTTTAAAAAAATAATAAAAATAATATTACAGTTTTTATTATTATTATGTTTATTAAAAGTTTTTTTATAACATTCCATTTTTAATAAGGTATTACTGCCTTTTCTAAACTAGAACAGAAGTTGTAATCTATATATTAAAATTCTCAACAACCCACATCTTATAAATGCTTATTCTGTGAGTTTTTTTCGGCAGCAAGTCTTCGGTGTGAGACAACTGACAAAAGTATATATTCACAATATGATTCTTGCGAATTTTAATATAGTGATTACAGAAAGAACCAATATTAGCATAATCTAGGAAACAATAGAACGTTTTATTATATTTACACCTAAATATAAATGAATTCCTAACTAAATGAAATTGTCAAAGAACCACGAAGAAAGCTTTTAATAATATCAGTATTTGCTTATTGATATGATGTTTTTAGACTAGAGAAATTCCCTTTCACAGCTTTAATAAGTATAAAACTACATTATTACAGCTGTCGATATTTATGTATAAGAATAACTATCCTACCTTTTAATTTGGGACAGAAAATGTATTATAAGAGAGTATTCAGAACCTACAAAATCTATCATTTTCTAACTTGTGTGACCCCATCTAAAGATAATCTGTATGCAAAGTGTACCTAAGATTTTCCTTCTGATAGCGCGTAATCATTCACGACGCTGAAAACATACGCCATACTTCGGTAGAATTTAGTGGTGTAATACTCTATATTCTAGACTTGTTCATGCCCAGCCCTGATATAATCTATGATAAAAACTTTTTCAGGAAATAAAATGTTTTTAAGGGTGCAATATTTTTATCAAACAAATTATTAAAATTATCAATAAAATATATTTAAAAATTAGAACAAATAACCTTATAGACATACAATTACAATACAATGCAGTTTTCTAAAATTTGTGACCTAATTTAAGTTAGTTCGACGAGAGTAAATAGAAAAAAGATATTTTTATTTTAAATGATACTCATTTGTATAACTGGCAGAACAAAAAGTCAAGAAGAAACAATGGTTCTTATAGTGATCAACTTCAAAGCTGAAGAAAACAGGACAGTGGTATGCCACTGAGAACTTATTGTAGTCTTATTTCAAGATTTTTATTGAAAAAGTCTTATAAAAAACTGATAATATACAATAATCGTGTTACTATAATAGTGTGTGATGGAAAGTATTAGTTGCAAACTCTTCAAACAAGAATGAGACTACTGTAATACAAGCTTGTCACTGGAGACTTTGTATGGTCTTGTTTGTCTAGGCATTTCACAGGCAACTCAATCAGCGTTTGGGGATAAATCTAGGTTACAATTACGACTTAATCACATCCTTCTTCTTTCTCAGTAAAGAGGAGCTCTTCAGTAAAAAAGGCTTTTGCATTTTTTCTTTTTTAACCTCTACTATAACATGACAAAATGTTTTATTGATTCAGTAGAAAAAAATAGTTGTATCATTGCATAATTTTTTTAGTTTTAAGAGGTCGCAACGCTCCGGTCGCCAAGAAGAGGATAATTTAGTTTTCTATGTTCGCTAACGTTTTAATGAACCAGATATTGTTTTTTTATGCTCTGTAATATTGATGAGGCTTGATTTAGAATTTGTTTGTAACATAAAAATGTTATATCAGTAATTACTTGTGTTAGTTACTTGTGATTATTTATTGGTGCTTATTAGTGTTCTCTCTTCTTTTCAAAACTAAACAGCCCAGATATCAGCAGATTGTCAAGAATAGAGTTTACAACAATAGGAAACGTTAGTGATGTTTGAACTCACAATAATAATATTAAAAATATTAGGCCTAGGCCTTCTTCTTCCGATGACGTCGACAATTCAACTAAGCCGTCTTAGTCTTTATAATCAATAAAGATTAGGCCATCATTGAATTTTTAAGCTAAAAAGCAAGGTTACTTTGTGTATACCGTAGTTAATATTGACAGTTTGGAACAAAGTTAAATTAAGATAATATCATATAAAATGTGTTATTCTGCTTTGAGATTAGAAAGGAAATATTTCAGGTAGCAGGTGAGATTATTCAAAAGTGTACAAATTGTACAATGGTGGACCAATCTAAAAACTGTAAAAAATCTTTGGTAACTGAAATAAGACAAATTCAGTATATAATGACTTGAATCTTAGCCTTGTACTAGCAGTGAGATCAATCGGTAATTGTTAAAGCGCTGTCAAACCACAACCGACATTAATTCTGCAAAAAATCGCCTGAAGGAATAAAAAGATTAAAAAAAATAAAACTTCTTAAAAGAAGAACTGAGGATACTTACAACAAAGATGAAGAAGCTGAATAATGTTATGGGACAGAAGTGTATTAATTTTGAAAGTAAATATTGCTAATGTTATGTTTTTAGTTTTTCGAATAATATGGTTTTTCAGTATGTGTTAGAAATTTAAAATATTTTATACATTAGGCCTTCTGAAAAGAAGATTTGAGGATTGTTATAAGCAAGAGGAAAAACTGGACCATGCTATTGGGCAGAGATATATAAATTTAGTAAATAAAAAATACTTATTTAACGGGTTTTAATTTTTTTTCGGAAAATATGATATGTTCTTTTTAATAAAGTTTTATAACAGATTCACAATTAAATATTTTTTTACTAATTTATTAGATCTACCTGCTGAAAGTTTTAAACTAAAAGCGAAGGTTTTATTTAAAAAAGTAATGTAACAATTCGAAAATTCAAATTAAATCTTTTTAAAACGAGACAAAGTTTTTTCATTAAAAATTTAAATCATTAAAATTTTCACTCATAGATGAAAATGCGCTCTATTGAGGGAAAACAGAACGAAATATATTTTATGTAACCAGAGAAAATAAAGCATACGTTAATATTACGGAGATAGCTTGACGTACTCCCTTTAAGTGTGATACACCTGGTAATTACGTAACCACTTAGTGTATTATTATAAGTATTACTGGGTTCATGGGATATTATGTATATGGATGATTCAGTTAGTTGAAAAAAGGTAATCAATTAATAATAACTACAACAATCTCCTAACTTTCATTACATACAACGTAGGATTACGTCATACCACATGTAGCGTGCATGCAAAATTTCTAGTCTTTAGCTACATGTGTACTTCCTAAGCGATTTTATCGTTGCCACCATTTAAAAAATATGACACATTTAAAAATGTTCACCAATGGTCAGCAAAATACCATGAACTACCATGCACTGTCACCGAACTTGATTTTGCTTATAAATAAATAAGTATATAAAGCTTCAAACATTTTTAAGTACATCGGTCGGTTCGATCTCGAGATACCGTGCAATCAGACTAACAAGTAGACAGAAGTGAGGATTTCCCACCCCTGGATGAACGGGCTTTGCTAACGCTCGTAAGTTTTTTATAGATAACGACAATTCCAATTTTGCTCCCTCTTACAGTGTTTGCGGGAAATATTTTTTTTAAGACACGATAATGTCTTTTGATCAGATCGTCAACTTACTGCCGTGAACTACTAGTTGTCAAGAAGTATGAAAGTAATCCTCGTTAGTTGTATTCTCACTGCTCGCTTAGGAGAGTGCTCGTCAAATAACACAATGTTCAAGCTAAATAAATGTTATAAGAGGTATAAATATAATTTTTTTTACACTTGAAATTTAGAGTCCGAAATTCGAAACAATAGTATCAAACTCATATTTGACTCCAATTTAAAACACATTAGTTAGTTTGTTGTAGTTTTTGTCCATAATCATAATAAAGCCAATAGTATCGAAAATTCCACTTGACAGACACTGACAAATGTATTAATCAAGTAAATCATAAATACGAGCAATAGCCTGTTTGCTTTGTAGATCTTTAGATATGTAGCGAGTGATGGATACCAGAGTAGGGTGGTTATTCACCAACTACTTCGTTGACTTACTCCGGCCAATTGATATTCCTCATTCTCACAGTGCTGTTCATAGAATACATTAAAGGAAAAACAAATTGGTAATTATTGGTGATTGCTGAATGTAGAAGTGTTTAGGAGTCTCTGTGGTTGCTATAAAAACTCAGAACTAACTAGAATATTCCCGTAAAACATGGATAGTTTTATCTTAAATAGAGACAAGAACTGAATTGGAAAGCTGCGGTGTGTTGCAGAGTTATCGGTTGCATAGGTAATTTAATATTAATTTCCACGTGATATTACGGTACCAATTTGGGTAGCTTTTCGAAAAATTATAAAAATTTGTTATTTTGACTAAATTCATCAAAATTAGAAGCAGTTTGAGAGTTCAAAATCATCAAAGAATTATTTATTATCTCCAGGTTTGTTGTAAATGAATAAAAAGTAGTTTGACAATCACTGATGATCATGATGGCGTTGGACTGATCCAAGTATCATTTCAGGACAGAGCCGAGTTTCTACAATAAAGACAACTGACAGGGAGGGTTATATTTGTATGAAACTCGAGACTAATTTGTAAAAATGGTCAGAACAATAACATTGAAAAGCAACAAAGCATCTGACAACGACTGTAAACTTCGGGACTGATGAAAAACGGACTGGTTTATTGTTTGTTGCTGGAAGCCTTGTTGCTTTAATTTCCATTAAAAACTGAACTTGTTCTTATCAGTGTTGCATCACAGTACATCCTTATAGCTATTAAAATAGCACTTTTTTGCATCAAGTTTAAGTGAGTTGTGTTTCAGTGTATAAATCTAAAAAAAATATATTGAACACAACATGATCCAGGTACTTTGTATTAACAGGTTTTATGAAGTATACATCACTTTACCATGAGCATAAGGATGAAGAGTTGCATTTCGTGAGTAACATGAAAAGTGAGAATCCAGGAAAATCGCCGGAAAATATATTAGTCGTGGTGTTAAATATATTTGGGACCAAGCATTAGTAGTGTCTGATGCTGGAATATGATACTCTTGTATGTAATATCAGTATAAATTACGGTATTTAACATTAGTAATAAGCGGAGCTATACTATCCCAAGTCTACTCTTGACTTGTTTATTAAATTCAAAATTACCGGGATAAATACACTGTATTTAAAAACTATGAACTATCATTTCTTTTGAAATTATAGATAGATAGCGGAAATGTATCTATGGAGATCAATATAATGTGCACCATATTCTGTATTAAGAGGTTGAAGCGGGCGCAAACGTGAGTACTAGAACAAATCTAATAATTCTAGATGTACTGTTATTAACAATGCTTCATACTCAGGAGTACTTGCGGCCTGGATAAAATAAAATCTTCTTAATAAGTGCAAGGGTGAAGCATTTTGAATATTGAGTGTTAAACAAATAGTATTATTTATCGAAATTGGTACATGTTAACTTACTGAATTTACTAGGTGAACATTTCGGTACAGTACGAAAACTTAAATTCTGTATGTTTCTCATACTTTTACTACATATTTTGATATAACTATTGCCCAGAAATCCGCGCACATTCAAACAATCATTGTCATCTTTAGAAAATTTGTCTTCTATCAAGTTCAAATTATATCGATTTCTCATCCCTGCCACATATATTGAGAGTCTGTTTGTGCTGAGGACACTAAGTATTTGTTAATCCAATTTTGTGATGGATATAGTAAGACCTTGATAGTACAGGTTATTGCTAAGTCAGGGCTTATCATTTAAATCTGGATTGATATCTTACAAACACCTACTGGAGGTCCACAAGAGACAACTTATTGTTTCAGGGAACTTAATTATGAATTTAACGTGTATTTAATACTTGACTAATTACAATAGCTGTAATTTGTAATATTTGTAAAACAAAGAAAGAAATTCTAGCTATACACATTAGACAGAAGCTGATTTACATCTAGTGATAATGAGACATTGTTTAGTACCTTTAATCAAATTTTAATTGAGGTATGAAACTGTTGGTCGATTTGCCATACATCAGCAGCTAAAAGCAGCTGTCAGAGAGACTTGTGATGTATGGGATTATCGTCATTGTATGTGCCGTATAACACCTGCATACCTTCATGTACATTGTATAATATATTGATGTTGCTACCCGATGAAGAAATGTGAGATAAATCATTGATCTTTTATTATAAATTCATAATGTATTTTATGTATAACTAGATGTATTACAATACATCGTTGTAAATAGATAAGTAAGCATTGCAATATATGACTAAATTAAATTTTTATTTATATGAATTATGATTATTCTAAAATAAAATATTTCGAAAAATTCGTTATTTTTACCTCAAACTAGAAAAACGTGAAAATTGTTAAAAATACGAATTTTTATTGTTACATATATCATATTATTTTTTACTAAGAGCTGGTTAAAAAATAAATATTGTCAAAAGTTTAAAGCATTAACAATGACTGAACTTTGAAGAACCATTATTGTGGAGACAAATACATCATATTGTCACTGAGAGTAGTAAATTTGCGTGCAAGACATTTCAAAGAAACATTACAAGCTAATGCAAGGTTTTAAATATTTAAAAACATTATTGTATATATTTTCTATATAGTATGATCTTTTTAGTTTCAAAGGATACTTTTCAAAGTTACTCGTATATTAGTGAGTCCCTTAGTTTTATTCGAGGAATTGGATTTGTCATTGTGGGACATTGTTATCATGAGTCATTTTCTGCAAATGCAAATACAGTACTACTCTTAGCGATCAAGAGAAGTCCTGCAATTTTCCAAAATTATTTCTAAAATAAGACACATAGAAATTAACGCATGCTAATTGTGGCTATTGTGGCTCCATAAGGACAACAAGAGTGTACCTCGTAGCTACAAAAGATGGGCATGTGGGTATTTAAGACTCATATCTCGTCCAAAAACTGACTTTGTTAAAGCAATTTTAAAGCCACAGTTTTTAGGTACATTAATTTATTTATTTTTGCGAATGACAAAATGATATGCCGGATCTCTGTGTCATGTGTCATATCAATATTAAAAGAAAATAGTCCCATTGTCCATATATACTTTAATTGCAAAACATAAAAAGATTAAATATAATTTAGAATACTAATTTATTTATTACTGTGCATTAGTTTTGTAAAAGCCTTTTTTTTGACAAAATATCCAAAATATTGCAATTTATTAAAAAAATTAATGTCGAGGTAGTTTTTGTGTTTATTATTTCAAAATTTATTAGGTAATGAATATACAAAAACTTCAAATTCATCTTGTGCATGAGAGAATGCATTATTGTTAGAAGGGAAATACATAAAAATGACGGAACATACATGATTTCTTCGTTTTACTTGTGTCTAAAATCATCACTACGAATTAGATAGGTAAGATAATAATAATATTCCTTATTGTAGGAAACGATTTAAAATAATTGTATTGCCAGCGTTATTAGACAAATATAATGTAAAATCCAGTAACTAATGAAATCCAATCTAAAGTATATTAATAAATAACAAATATAAATTACATTATGGTACGATTATCTGCCTTCGGTATCACGCAATGTTGCCAACTTTCTTTTTATTTCACAAGTGGAGTCAGGGAAAATTAATTGTCCATTGTTACAGGAGGCTATCCCAGCCCCACTCGCAAACTCGTCAACAGAGGACAATGCTCTTGACACAAAGAAGTCGAGAATTAAATTTTCTGTGGTTATTGACATGCCTGACTTCTTCATAGAGTTTATTGATTAGCCTTACACCAGTTTGAGGCAGCAAGTATTCAAAAGCATTAGTTTTGTGCTTTGCGATGCGGAAATTGCCCTGGCCTCTAGTTCCGTTTTGGTGGACGTCGATACTCCGAACTGATATACACTTAAATCGGCAGTATAGTTCGACGTTGAGACTACAGAGGCTACGGAAAGTCAGCAATCATGTCTTCCCGTAGCTTCTCTACACAACTGTTTGAATTAATTTGTTTATGCTTCTAAAAGCTTTCTTTTGCATTCTAAACACTCTATTAAATTTGCATCTAGAACAGCCACTCCACAATCTCAGCCCATAAGCTAAATAAGTTTATGTATTTAGGCTAAAGGAAACTGTGTTCAAAATATTCAAAGAACAGAACTTTGGCAATGTCATGAACTTTGCATAAAACAAAAAATGCCTGAGGCAACCCTTGAACAGGAAATATAGCTGTGTGGAACTTCTTGTTCTATTATTGCGTTATCCACCTTTGCGTTTGGTTGGATTTTGCTTTCATGTTATCGAAAACAAAAATTGATCACGCTAGTTTAAAAACAGTTTGTTTTTGAAAAATGTTTGATACATGGATTTAGTAATTTAAAGGCTTTTATTTCAGGATCTAGTTTCGTTTTTGATCCGATGCAGAGAGTCGTAATGTCAGCATATTTAATCATCTTTCAATTATGAATTGATGAACTCAATCTGCTTACGTAAACGAGAAATTGCACTGCCTCATAGTTGATCCATGGAGGACTGTATAAAGCATTTTGCCTAACAAGGTATTCGCAATATGAATACAATGCTCTATATAATTTACGTATTATGAAAGCCATTCACGAACACTAGGCTTACTTGTCCATAACTGGTGCAACATTGTTTCATGATGCATACGGTCGAATCCTTTTGGAGGTCGTGAAATATGCTTATTGATAATTCTACATCATTAGTTATATAGGTTTCAATGATATTTTACATCAATTCCATAAGTTCTTTTACAATACAAATACAATCAGTAATACAATTTAAGAATAATACTAGTGCATCCACCTTCTTTGGTATATCACTTATTAAAAGGAATAATTCTCAAACGAATAAAGAACATGCTTTATAAATAAACGCGTTAATTTAGACTAGGAATAAGCATAAATTATTTAGGATATTATAAGCCAAAGACGAGAGTATCTATATTAGAAATACTTGTAAATAAGTAAAGAAGCGAAATGTGATCTCCATGGAATGTTACTCAACGTTAAATTCCTTTGACATTTAAGAAACGCTGTTCATCTTCTATTCTAAAGTAATTTCTTATTCTACACTAAGAGGCTTTCATGTAAGGTACATCGCAATTTGCACCTTTACTTAAGTATTTTTGTGTCAGGGTAGCAACATATAATCGCTTATAATTACTACCCTTATGGAGTCGGGTATGTATTATTTTATTGGTTATATTAAATTAAAACATATTTTACGGCAATATATACTTTTCTTTTTTGGCAACTTAATTAATAGTGAAATTTTGCTACATAAAGCGTGATTTTAGAGTTGTATTTGTAAATGTTATGTATTTACTAAAATACAATCTTAAGATTTCTGCAAAATAAAAATTCGTTTCGATTTCCACATGTTTTATTTTTTCGGACGTTTGCCATCGTTCAGTGAAACAATAAATCAGTAACACTACGTTTTAAGATCTGCAATCTGATATCTTCTTCAGGTAAATAACTCACCTAATACATAATTACAAACTAAGTTAAAATACACAAATCATACCAAAGCGTTGTGGCACGCCTAAGTCAGGAATCACAACCACCATGTTGTTTGTCAACTTCACTAACCCTAAAAACATTCACTTAATAAAGAACTATACACAACACTAATCATTTAAACTGAACTACAGAATACAGGTCACAATACGTCTGTCACAATAGCATTTTCCTACTAACCACCTATGATTGACTCGTAGGTCAGTCGTCTTGTTTCACAAGTTGTTTTGTTATCAGTAATAAACAAAAAAGACATAATTTACGATGTAAAAACGATATAGTAAATATTGTTATTGAATATTAAATAAATGTTATTGGTAAATTATTCATTAAATAACAAGAATAAAATTACTAAGCCTAAAAATTTTAAATACGTTAGTATCATAATTTTTAGTTTACTTCTCGCATGTCACTATATGAAAAAAACATGACTGATATATGTTAGCTTAGTAATTTATTTGTAGGACTGTTTTTATTGAGTTGTTTCAACTTATAAACGTGACCTGGTTACATCATAATTTTATTACTTAAATATATGATTATATAACTATATTATAAAAATATAATGGTATCACTCTGTGTGTGTGTGTGTGTGTGTGTGTGTGTGTGTGTGTGTGTGTGTGTGTGTGTTTACTCTATAATGTAAAACTACTAGATCAATTGTTGATTTCACGTGGGCATTCTTAGCGTCCCTGGTTATCATATATGCCTATTGCAGTTTAAAAATTCCCTCCGGGATGTGCTCCACTTCACAGTGGGAAAATTTGCTGTTTTGAAGCTCAGAAGTAATACATGGAAGACCATATGAGATAGAAACGTGAATGGAAATGTAAATACCAACTTCAATGAAGTAAAAACTCCTACCGCTGTACTTGCTTACAATTTATTTTCGGTATTTACCACTCTATTGCTAGTTACAAATTAGGCCTACTTATCAGGAAATGCAAAAGCATTATAAGCTTACAGTTATGTTCAAAATTAACAATCTGCCTATGAGAACTTCTTAGATAGCATTTGCAACAGTAGGCTAATTGATGCTCTAAAATGTTATAAGAAATATTCAACCACAATTTATTGATTAAAGACTTAAAAAACGAATAACGTAATGATTTGTAGTCACTGTAATGTTAAAACGGAACTAATAGTATAAAAAAGATGTTTCTTAATTATTAGCTACTTCAAATGGGTTTAAACTGTTTAAAATTTGTTTAATATATCCTAGACCTTTTGTGCATATATTCAGTGTCATAGATTTAAAGTAATAGAATGTCAGTCTTCCACATTCTGAGAATATTTTACGAAATACCGTACTTCAAATCTCTTCGAGAGAAAAAAACTGGAAAAATGAGCGAGATTCCATGACGAAAATACTATAATGCTCAATTATCTCTTGTTTGTTATCTACTCAGATAAAAAATTTTATTCTATAGAGTATTTTACAAATTACTTTAAAAACCCCCTAACTACAGCAATACCATCTAATAATTTCATATAAAAATACTTATTGTTGGAAGCAATAGACCGGTAGAAAAGAAAAGTTCTGCTATCATCGCTAAAGAATTCCTTTTATATCAAAAAGCTTTCAACTTATCCTGAAGTAAAAATCTATCTAAAATCTAAGTTAAAAATATTGTGGTGTTTATAGGTATTCAGACAAATCTATATTTATCTTAACAGTAAGTGCTTCTAAGTACCATTATGTTTTGATATGTTATTAATTGAACGAGCCTGTTAAATATAATAAACTGTTCTGCGTAATCATTATTTTATGACAGCACAACCACATGTTTGATTAATTTTTTATCACTTTTTAAAACGAATAAAGTAAGAACATTCTTATTTAATTGTTTTCCATTAATCGCTGTTGAGCACAGGGTAAGAAACTATCCTGATAACAGAGTGAAATTTTAGTATAAATTTAATATTTTCAAATATTAAGTATGCAGTGCTTGGCCAATACTATATTGCACATCTAAAAAAGTAAAGTTGCATTCTTGTTCTTTATATCAATTTAAAGACCACTGCTATAAATCATATCTTAGTTATCTTTAGATAGAAGTAGGCGTATCAGATTTACTTATGTGTATGTCTTTTTATCAGGGTAACAAAGCGGACTCAACTGAGCCACCTGAAATATTTTAGACGGAAAATAAATTACAATGGAAAGCAGACCTTTATGACTGAAATAGGCTTTACAGACCTGAATGTGTGTATATTATCTTGATTGGGGAAACTAGACAAAATCATCTATGGAAAAACTATACGACGACCAGAGTAAATTACAATGACCATAAACATGCTCTTGTGTCCCTGATTTTTTAACACGGAATTGCGTACGAAGTCGTGGGAAACTGCTAGCTATACGTAAATAAATTGTGCACTTACGCGTAAAATATTGAACCTTTTAAAAATCAACAAGTCGTATGTCCTTATATTGAAGTAAAATTTCTGAAAATTGCGAAGATTCATAATTATAATTTTGTGAGTTCATAATTATGTTTATAAATATTTCAGATTATTATGGTGGGTAGAAACAGTTATTTATTATGCTTAGTCTATATTCTAGCATCTTAATTATATTAAAACTTTTTCTTAGTTAAGTTAAAACCGATTTAATAGTTTTCACATAACAATAAAAGTGGAACTGTTGGTAGATATAGAACATGGCGAGCGGCTTGCCTTCCGTCATCAAGTTTTGGTCGCTACAGCACTTTCGTTATTGCTATATCTATTATCGAGAATACTTCATAGTTTTTGAACGGTTATACAAATACTATGTCATTATTTATTAAAAGTTTACAAGTAATATTGAAGAATAGTTATGCACAAACAAAACAGTAAAGAAAACCGTAAATTCCATCGCAATTAATATAATGCATTTCAAATACCTTCATTGCTTATGAATGATCTGTACCTATCCGTAAGTTTTGATACTACATTTTTGTTAACTATTAATATTAAACGTTTTTTGTACTTTCCACTGGATTTATGTATGCCGTTTATATGTCAATTAGAAACACAAAAGATGGTGAAACACGTTTTAATCAAAGATTTTAATTAAATGTTAAAGATTGATTTTTATTGTAGGTTAAATGCAAATAGAATCGTGTTAAATATTATTATATGGATCGAAATGTAAGCCTAATTAATGCACTCTTTTATAACCACTTTTCGATTGAATTTTATGTTTTTTTATAAACTGCAGTTTTAGTCTCCAGGCTTTTCATACCACTTACTCTACTCCACTTCATATGAAACACTCAGTAAGTGCTTTATTCATCGGGTGAGGCAGTGGTTAATAAAATCCTTTAACAAAAACGCTCTACTTTTCAATTTATCTTGCCAATCGTGAATTACTTTATCGTAGGTGCTTTTAATAATCGAGACACTGTTTTATAGATCTTGCAGTTTCTTCAAGATACATCTACTAAATATTTTAACTAAAAATAATACTAAGATACATATCGTCGCACGTGAGATATATTCTATCATTCACAATGCAATTAATACATAAGTATATTGAGAAATGTATTTAACATCGTAGATATGTTATCGCCCCCAACCTTGAAATAGAATCTCAAGTATAAAACAGTTTATATGTGATTCTATATTCCAAGAATAAAACGAAATCATATAATCCAGCAGTCTAGGTTAGACGTACTTAACTCTTTAAACTTGTACTTAAAGTATTTATAGTATCCCAAAATACATAAATGGTGTTAACGATAATTACCAAAATAGCAAGAGTAAACTAAGTGTAATAAGAATACTAAATAAAGTGTGACTTGATTAATGCAGGGTTTGGTGTCATATTTTAGTATTATGGTGACATTTAGATGCAGAAAAATCTAAGTCCTTTTCCTAAAATAACATTAAGGCTTGTGGTTGAAGAATAAAAGACTGTGCTCTATTAGCTTAGAAAAACTGTACGAGTTGTGTCTGACGTCACTTGTGATGCATGTGCATGCATTCGCCTGCCAGCCTCACTGCACGTCTTTGACATGAAGTACAGTTACTGATGTTGTAGTTCCTTAATGTTCGAAACTCTTAATTATTCGAATGTTAGGTTTAAGAATTTAAACACAGATACTCATAGACACCAATTTAAACGATTGTGATATTAATGCAATGAACCAATAGACTATACTGAAATATATGAGTTAAAAAATATTATGCTAGTTTATCACTCTAACATGCAATGCAACCAGACATACTATATGATATTTCTGGTGCACTATGTAATACAAGCAATTGAGGTGAACTTAAGTTTGAATGGTACAAGTTTAGCAATATTCATCCGCATATCTGGACACATTTCGAGTGGGTATTTATTATGTGGCACAAAAAAGACTGATATTAGTGTAACCGTCACACACACCTTTAATTATGTACAAATAGGGTCTCTGGTTAATATATAGCCCTAATCCATTATTCAAGTACCGTTTTGAATATCTGTACGTTTCTAGCATTAAAAGCGTGGAGTACGCCTAAAGGTAACAACGCTTATTATTTCAACGGTTTTCTAATCACTAAAGAGCACAGATGTTTTCCAATACTCTTTTAGTTATCCACTGCACACTTTTAGTTAAAACATTTTTAACTAAAAGTAAACAGTCCTTGATCATTAGTGTAATGCATATATCAAAGACAAAGTTGGTATATAACCTTAGTTACAGATTTAAAGACTTCCAAAACACATCTTAGTTGCTTTTAGTCTAAAGTAGGTCTTTTAGACAAACTCAATAAATACCTTAGACCGAAAAAACTTCAGTGGCTATAGGTGTACACTTTATGACTGAAATATTATTTTCAGACCTGCGTATGTGAATGCGTATTCTTGATCGGCGCATCAACGCAAAATCAACTTCAGTTTAAAAATGAATATTGATTCTATATATCATGAGTGTGTTGCCTTCAAAGCTATGAACTAAGACCTTAGAATTCCTCCACGCTTGCCTAAAAATTCAGCAGGCCAATAAACTACATCAAGAGTTAAAAAAGTGCGCTATAAATTACAGGTCAATAATATTAATTAATGAGTAACTACTTCGTTAGTTAACTGACAGAGCATGATTCTAAACAAACGAAAAATATCAGTGGTGGCTTGGTGAACTGGAGGTCTATTTATACCGGGCGTCCGCTACGATACTTATAAATTGTTATCTCAAGTGTTACCGCACACCTTTCAACAGGGAAAAGCCCTCTTATTGCATTATGTTTGAGAGCGAAGTAGTGATCTAATATTGCCTCTTATTGTATTAACTTTTTAAACCAATGTTACTATGCAAAGCGTTAGATACACATATCATTTTACGTTATTGACATACTTAATTTTCAATATTTCGGGAGACTTAGTTCTAAGATTTGCCTCAAGCTCTTGTTATGAGACTTACGTTGCATCTTTTGTTCTACTATTGTAATAAGATAAGCCGTAGTGTTGGAAATTAAACATTTTTTATTAAATAAATATTACTAAATAAGGAAAGCAATTCATGAGGTTTACTCTGTTGGTCCATTCATGGTGAGCAACTGTAAGTGCTGGTCAGTGTGATGTGTCTGAAAGAATGTGTGTAATTAATTAACATAAGATATAATTTTTTTTGTTAATTTTGTATAAAAATGTTTACAGGCGTTAACTTTTGTAGAGTACACTTAATGTGCTATAATGCAAATGACATTAAAAATTGTTTTTCATTTTGACAAGTACGTAATTTTTCTTAAAACCCTTTGTTAGTATGGCTTATTAAAGAGGGAAAATGAAACTAAAATATAATTAGACTACAACTACTACTATTATGAACTCAAACTTTATAAATATTCTGAGGGATATCCCTATCTTAAACCTCTTGTATATTTAAGTCTATTCCACCAAACATTTAGTCTGACTAAGCATTAAATGAGCTTGTAATAACACATCTTCAGACACCAAACTAAACAAAAACATATGCTAAATGTTCATGGTTTTTTTGATATTTTAATAAACTATATTGCTTAATATTTTTGCTGTAGAAAACTAAATATTTAGATTATTACAGAACAATGATAATTTTGTTTAATATATGTGTGGACGAAAAGGGTAACAGCTCTGTTCCATATATTTTTCACTAACCAAAAGGTTTTATTTTAGTCTATCATTAAAACCATTACAGGACTGCTGTGATGGTGGAGAGCAGATGTAAACGGACTCAGAGTTAGGACCTCTTCCAGTGCCGTAACAGGACATAGCCATGTTAATATTGAGCGCCCGCTGTGCATTGTCCCTGGGGCGTGTTTCCTCTAAATAGAGTGTGCTTTGCAGTATCTCTGACATTCTCATATAATAATAGTATGTCCATATGTGCACGTGGAGTGTGTATTAAAGCTTTCTTGTTACTGTTGTTACATATTTTAATACGATAAGTATATCTTCGCGATAAATATGTTAATTAACATAGTATTCACTGACTTGTGCATATATCCTGGTTGCAGAGTACAACTGGAATAGGACTTCCTGTACCACATGACTGCTATAAAAGTCATAAATAATACTTACTGAAATAAAAGACTAAACTGAACTCATCATAATATTTTTCTTATTTACATTAAAATGCCTTAATTGTCTGAATACTTAACATAAAAATCGAAGTTAATTTTAATTTATATTTCCAAAGCATTAGTTTTTCTATTTTCCATTGGCCTGCTTTCCATTAAAAATAAAACTTGTTTTTTCCTCCGCTATATCCATTGAAAATTCACCAACCACCGTAAATGACCTTAATTATTCGTTTAGCATACATTACATACTAGCACACAATACATTGAAACTAAATAACGCTGAACCGACATGAATTGAATCCAAATAAGCCGTAGTAAAGGCATTAAATTCAATAAAACCAATAATTGCAATCCGCAGGTAAGAAAATTATACACAGATCATACTTTTACTAAATAATTGCAGCCAGAAAACAGGGTTTATCTTATTCCGACAGAACTGAAATACTTTTTGTGTTGTTAATCACGTATCACGTATTAACGTAGTAGATTAAAAAAAATAATCTAAAGCAACTGCCATTAATAAAATGTTTATATTTATTAGGTCATATAATCTTTGCTACTCGTCTTATTTTATGAAAATATATTCATATTTTAAGATTTCAATTACTTAGCACTACATTATAGTACTATAAATTGCTGTATAGTTAAATGGAATAAACAGGTGAAATTCAATTTGGTTTACTAAAAATAAGATGAAAAGTATTATAATTTTTCAATAAAGTTTGATATTTACTCTTATAATTTGTCATGTATTTGAAGTAGTTTTAAAATTTATTTCAAATAATATTTTATATAAATAGAACTTTATCTTGCATTTGATGCTACTCCTACTTATAGTACATATTTAAAATTATGTTTTAACTTATTACTTGAAATTCCCCACTTTGAACTGATTGCCTTCCTTTACTATTTCAATATCTTTTCATTATCGGGACTCCACAATGTTTTATTGTAATAAAACATTGTGGCTACGATTTTAGCAGTATTTATGGTCAATACCGATGTTTTTTTCTGGTTATAACGAAGGTTATAGCCATTCCTGTGCCACAGAACAAGAACTCAATTTCCTTTAATGCCTTGGTAGATGAGCCAATGTTCGATTTTATGAGGGCGAAATGGTTGTTAAGCTATTTCTAATATAAATATTTGCATTAAACTATGACTTTATTATTAAAAAAATCATTGTTTATATGAAAATTAATTGGCGTTGAAATACTTTTATGCAGTCACAATTTATATTTATGAACAATAAGAAGGACGGTACACAACAATTTCATCGTAATGTTGTAACGTGACCTATATAACGCAGAGGCTTCTGGTACACAGCAGTAGCCAACGTTTAAACACTGTAAACCATGTCCCTGACAGTGCCATTTTGTAAGTGAAATGCTACATACGTATAACCAATTATTTAGTAGAAACATTCTATTTAAGAAAGAGGCACATATATAATTCAAGTGGTTTGTGACATTAGAATCGACTAAATATTTGTATCTATTTCTTTTAAATTTAAGTAAATAATTTAATTCCATATATTCTGTTTTTGCAAGTTATAAAGTCACAACATTGAACAAACATAATCTTTAATATTATATCTTTATGTTTGCAAATACGTACTTTAATCTGTATACAAAGTATACAAAAGGTTGTCTATCATTAGGATCTTAATAGTTAAATTCAAATAATAGGTGGTTGTAGTTTAAATTGCGCAGAAACAAGTCGATACTTACTTGAGGTCACTGGTGTAAGGCCGTTGTCTGTCTGGAGTGAAATTTCCATTGCCTTTTAAAAATTGTCTGTCTCTCTCCTTATAATAGTTTGTTTGTTTTTAAAATTACTGTTAAAATGTATGGTTTGCTGAAGACCTTCTAAAACTGTTAATCTAAATATTCAGCCACATAAGAAAAATTTTAATGAAGTATGAGTAAAATAATTAAATTGTATTCATTAATTGTTTATTTATTCAGATAATACGAATTACAAGGGAGTTGGATAGGCAAAAGAAATGCGTGAAACATGTAATACGTACACAAGTGGAATAATACATTTATAAAGAGCATTCCGCCATTTACTACTTACAATTTTATAATTAAGAAATGATGAAATTATACTGCACTCTTTTCTGTTTTACGAGCAGTAAAGTTCACCCCGCTGGTCAGAACTTGTCCCGTAGTTCGGAGCACTTTTAATGGTTGTGTGAGAGGTGAGACATGAAACCGGGAATAATTTATACGCTCATCGGCGCCGCATTGCGAGCATCAAATATTCACCTTAACAGCGGAAACGTGTCGCCGCCGCGCCTCAACCTTTCCCAACCTCGGTGCACGATGTTTTTTTCAATCTAAATATTAACATTTGATTCGATAAAACAATCCCAGTTCTTTTACTGTTTGTGTGAGAACATACATAAAATGTTTTGTACATTACCGTAGAAGCAATTGTTTCTGGAATTTCATCCCTACAGACCTAAATTCCATATCCTTAGCAGACATAGGGATCTACGGATACTTTAGCCAAATCAATGACCTAGATGGTACATATGGAAAGCGACACGCACGACATAGTAGTCACCAGATACTCAGATTCTATTCAGGAGTTTCATTCATTCTAACGTGGGTTTCGAGCCTTACCTAAAGCCCTTGCCCTCTAAAATTCTTCACCGAATGTATAGATTCTCCAATTGTAACTTTGAAAGGTAATATTTTTGTAGTTAGGTGGAGTAAAATTTCATTGTTATGTACGGGACCAATCACTAATGCCATGATAAAAAAAACTGAAACAGCCTGAGACCATAAAGATGCTCTACTTCTATGGCTCCATTATTTCCTAAAGAGGTTCCTCGCCCCTTCCTACAAGTATACAAAAGACAACTGACTGTCTTTGTACTGACAGCGTGAACAAATATTAATTGTACTGTTAGTAGCTAGCTGAATTCATCGACTGGGTTTTCCTGGG
This sequence comes from Homalodisca vitripennis, assembly GCF_021130785.1. NCBI lineage: Eukaryota > Metazoa > Arthropoda > Insecta > Hemiptera > Cicadellidae > Homalodisca > Homalodisca vitripennis. The sequence goes on from NC_060207.1 coordinate 138,404,163, forward strand.
ATTACTGAAATCAGCTGCCTAATCTAAACAACCTAGAACATTGTGCAGCAAGAATAAGAGACACAGTCTCTTAGTGAGACTTAGTAATCTTGCCAAAATTGAGGGTCTCATACAAACATATCTGACAGATGTCTTAGGCTTTTAGAGCTCATATTTAACGTAATGATATTTTCAATCCAATTTTCAATATAGGAGCAGAATTTAGGAAATTATTATAATTTTCAGCACCAATCTATGTCAACAGTATATTCCTTTGTACGTAAGTATTATATTTTAGGTTATATTCACTTGTATTTCCAGATCACATTAATAATAGTATTTCCTTGACTTATTTTTTGAGTCAAATACCTCAAACCTGAACTTTGTTAAATCCACTGTAGTTTCATTTGTGTCTGTATTATTATTAAGTAATACTTGTAAACCTTTACCCTGCAGCCCATATGTAATGTTTCAAAAATTATACAATAAAACATTAAAGCATTTAGAGAAAAGGTAAAATTTGTATTATTGAACTCAACTGACTTACAAATGCTATAATAAACACCAAAACATTAAATGTACGATTTTGTTAGTTTATATTACAAAAGTTCGTTAATGTATTAGCGTCGAAAACTATGAAAGGAAGGTCAGCAAAATCTTAAAATTAAACTATAAACTAATATATTTACTTTTAAACATAAATTAGTTATTTGTTTCTTCACGAAAACAATAATGTATAACATGATACATAAATATAACCTCTAACTATTATTCTATAAATTTAACACTAAGTTTGGAAGTGCTTAGTAATAGTGTACTGTATCATTACCAATCATTAAATAACAATATTAAATTTTGTACTATACCTTACTTCTTGGTTATAAACAGCTATGTTCCACTGAGTATAACAACGCTTCTCTTTTTACTTGGTTTACATTATCTTTAAGATTGTTAAGACTATGTCACATCAAAGCTACGTCGTCTAGAACGTCAATTTTTGTTTAGCTATTAGGAGGAATATAAATAACTTAAAGCTATGAAATCTATATGGGCGCTCTGTTTTCACAAGTTATCATCAAGTGACAAAAAAAATCGAAAACCCCTAGACCCAAAGGGAATTGTTCTTGGCGTAAATACCAAAAGGCAAAGCAACTGGCAAAGTTAATTCACACAATATGTCAGTGCAATAATCAGTAGTGCTCAATATAAAACAAATATTCAGATACCTCTAAAAAGATGAACTCTTTCATAAATGTCTTCAAAAAGTGCACGAAATCCAAATGAGCGTCTAAATCACGTAATTAGGTCTAATATTTTCGAAAGAGTGTTTGTAGCATACGATACTCTGAATTGTGAGCTGTTATAATAATTCACTAATATTATTTATTGATCGTGCAATGTAAATTTAACAGTATTTGAGAACATGGGTGTAGAGGCAGGAAAAGTCCACAATGTTTATTGTGTAAAATTGACACAATAAGAGTAAAAATGCAGAGAATGACTGTCAAGAAATTACCAAAGAAGCTAGACTGAAGAAAAGACAAATTGAAAGGAAGGAAGAAGAACAGGAACAGGAGAAAGAGTCAGAATATGGTGCCGAAGACTTTTAAATGTAAGTGATAATGTCTTTCCGGAGATTTTTTAAATATTTTGTTATTACAAGATTTTATGTAGCTGTATTCCAGCTTTGGGGTAAGGTACTTACTAAATATTTTATATATGGTAAAAGGTACCTAAGTACCCAAAATAGATTATTTATATTGTGAAAAACAAAAAGATTACACTATTTAAAATTATATTCTTTTTCAAAAATGAATTTGGTTTGATAATTTACAAAATTTAAAGCAAAGTGGGTGCATATTTAACTTAAATTGTCCTGAAAATGTAAAACAAAAATAATTATTATACTAAGTCTAGTAGGTATTGCTCATCAGGTATTTTAAATTTGTATTTTTCCTATTTAAACGCATGTAACACCCTGTAGAGGCCTTCTTCCCTTAAATAAAAAATAAACTCGATAAATCGATAAAATGTAAAAAAAGGAATTGATCATTTAAAAAAATGTTTTAATAGCTTATTATGTACTAAACCTCACTTCAACGTTATGATATTATATTATTATATTGTAAATACATATAACGACCTTTTTGAAAGTATGAAAAAGATACATTCTACAATACGTATAGTTAAGATTTTAGTTAACGGGTGTATTATTCGCCTTAATTAGTAACTAAAGGCGCAGATCATTATTAGTTTAACGAATATTCAATGTAACTACACTCCTCTGCAATAAATTACACGCAAACGTGCCAGTGATAAACATGTACCTCCGTCGTGTCAAGCGAGTGGTAAATGTCGAGTCTTGTACCTGACCAGTAGTAAACGTTCTCTTGCATTTGGTTAAACATTTTCTCTGTGTAAAAAAATCCGTTTTATTATTGTTCAATATTGTATAAAAAAAGCAAAAGCTGGTGATTTTGATTTTAAATGTAATCCTTGTCTACTCGCATTAGCAAGATCTATTTTCGCTTGATGTACGAAGACATCCATAGACCAAAGCAATGACAATAAAACAACAGTAAATAAATTATTCAAAACTAAAAAAATAGACCATACTATTATTATGAAAACACAAGTCACTGTATATCGTTAGTCACAATATTAATGTAGTTCATACGAAACCAAACTTAGAGACCTGAACTGAACCAAGTTGTCGATCACGGCTGGCAGTTTCCATTCACAAGTACTACTCGGTCCATGGAAGCGCTAGAATCTAAACCAGCTCTGTGACATCCTAACACGTTGTCCTGTAGGGTTTACAAGGTAACGGCTTGAAGTTTCCATTCACAAGTACTACTCGGTCCATGGAAGCGCTAGAATCTAAACCAGCTCTGTGACATCCTAACACGTTGTCCTGTAGGGTTTAGAAGATAACGGCTTGAAGTTTCCGGTCACAAGTACTACTCGGTCCATGGAAGCGCTAGAATCTAAACCAGCTCTGTGACATCCTAACACGTTGTCCTGTAGGGTTTAGAAGATAACGACTTGAAGTTTCCATTTACAAGTACTACTCGGTCCATGGAAGCGCTAGAATCTAAACCAGCTCTGTGACATCCTAACACGTTGTCCTGTAGGGTTTAGAAGATAACGACTTGAAGTTTCCATTTACAAGTACTACTCGGTCCATGGAAGCGCTAGAATCTAAACCAGCTCTGTGACATCCTAACACGTTGTCCTGTAGGGTTTAGAAGATAACGGTTTGAAGTTTCCGGTCACAAGGACTACCCAGTTCCTGGAAGCTCTAGTACATAAACCAGCTCTGCGGCAAGATAACATATGGACATGTAACGTGGGGTCTA